>NC_057729.1:30533203-30643365 GCF_004010195.1 Chiloscyllium plagiosum
TCAATTTTAAAAAATCAGAATTTTGTGATTACATGTGCTACTATTTTCTAACTAAAACAGGATCTTCAAAACTAAGGGTTAAAGCAGAAATAATTTCTATCTATCCAATGTTCTGTCCATTCTATCATTATTCTGTGTAAATTGTAATGGTGACCATGGTGATGAGGTTCTGATCTACTTCATAGCATCAAAAGGAAGTAAATCCTTGTGGTTTGGTGTTTCTCCCTCAAGGAAGATAAAAATCCTGAGTATGTGCAAACGGTTTTCTTTTTGGCACTACTTTTTTAAGCATGTGGGTAGAGTTATATTAGCAGAGATTTGAATGCTGTTTCTGTTGAAGAATGTTGCATGCTATATGAAGAACAGTGGAAAGCCTGGAATAAGATTAAAAAGCTAATAGTTGTACAGGCTCATTTTAATAGGTGGATCTATGCGACTGTGCATAAATATTAAAATTTTAATCATAAACTTGACCAAATCTTTAAAGTCCAGAATAGCTGTAAAACATTTTTAATTTTAGTAAAGTTAAATCTTCACACATGCTGAACTGGAAAATTGTGATTGAGCAACAGAAAACATTTCTCTGTTTTCTACTTCTAGGCCAGTAAATAAAGGGCAATCTCTAATGATTTTTTAGCTTTTTTTTTAGAAACTATTAAATCTAATTCTTTGCTGATTTTCTCACAACATTACTACTGAGAACTGGCAGCAGATTTGCTTTATCAATATTGTAAAGTCACCTCTTTTTTTTGGTCAAGGGACTGGAGCCATATAATTGTAAATTTAAGGAAATAGATTATTTTTGTTGTTGCCCATCTGTTCTTCAGACACTGGGAAAGTTAAGGGAGCAAAGGGAATATTTTGTATTCATTCCAACACATGGCTGCTTTCTTATGAAAAAAGTTACTTTTTTCTTGCTTCTGTAGCTTTGCAATTGGCTGGAAAACCTATCCACAGAGAGGAAGCAAAATCATCATTTTCACTGAGGGAATTTAAAAGACATGTTGGATTAAGCGTGGCAACAGATTAAGCCTGTAAAATAATTTTTTTGCTTCAAGTTGATTGTCAGATTCCAAGAAGCTACATTAACTTGTCATAGTCCTTGTTAAAGTATCCTTTGATTGTATATAATTTTGGAAGATGTTAACACAGCTGCAGCTCAGACTCTGAGAGCACAATGCAACATACGTATGGAGTTGAAATTTTAAATGCCGTTGTCTATTTACACTTTGCTGCTGGAAGAGATCAACCTTCCTATTTATCATTGCAGTAAACACCTACTTTCCATTATACACTACCACATGCAAGGGGCTTCACCCGCAACACAAAGTCAGAGAACTATCCATGTTGATACAATAGGGTTTTGTATCTATTACAAGACTCCTCATTGAGAATATTGTTATCATTTCTGCATGGGTTTCTCTTTGATTCTGAAATGTACATTAACTTTATATAATCTCTCTTGCGCTTCCTTTGTGATTGGAAAAGAGAATACATTAGTATAACCAGGTGAGCAGCTGACAATATGGGAGTTTTTGTTTGATTATACATTTCTTGGACATTCAGATACTAAGATTGAATGAATAATTTTTGGATTTAATTTGAAGAAAAAGGTTCTCATTGAGATTGCATTCTGTCTTTGTCTTTCAGGGTTGGATTTTCAATGTAGTTCCTTGGGCTGTTGCAGTCCCCTTCTCATTGTTTGGTGGCATTCTGACTGATCATCTGGTCAAGCTTGGTGAGAAATGAGCTTAGCCTTTCTTGTGAAACTGTATGAACAAACAGAAAACAAAATAATCTTCAACTGAAAATAATACAACATGTTTTCAAGGTTGAGTTTTCGTGGAATAATAGAGTTGAGGAATTTAATTAAGCCAACATCAATATGACTTGATCTACTGAGCATAAATTCATGGACCTACGTATATGAATGAGGTCAAATCAGCAACTTTCTAGTTATATATCGCTCATTTTCATATATTGTTGACACTGCACCAATAAAAACATAGGCATACTACTCAAACACACAACTCTTTGCCTCACCTATGTGTCCCTCTTTTCTGTGAACCAGTTCACTTTCCCAACACTCAACTCTGCTTCATCCACCAGCTCAATCCTTCCTAAACCCTTAACCTTTAATTAATACTTTTAACCTAATGCCCTTCATCCTCCCCCACCCCCGCCAACCCAGTTTCTATCAATGTTTGGCCTTTCGCCCACAACTTGATCGTCTCTTCGGGCTTTGTGCAAAACAATGAGCTATCACTTCGTAATGTTCGTTCAGGATTGGTGTGGTCAGTACAGTAGGATCACGTAAGCTTATCTTGCTTCCAAAACTTCACAAACCCTTTATAATGGAAAACATTGGGTACACAAATATTGGGAGATTTCCTTTCCATTTTCTGTTCCACCACCAGACAATTAGTGCTGTACTGTAAACATTGTTAATTATCCTGTAATAATGAAAATCTAAAGAAACAAATTTCATTAACAAATAAGTAATTTACTGTCCTGATATACGGTCCTGATCTATTTCCAATTTTGCTTGAATAGTTGATCAGTGATGACGTATGCATTCATAGAATGTTATTGGGAGAGCTCCTGAGACCAACAGGTTTCGTATGAAACATGAGAATGTGCAGTCAGCATAATGAATGTTCTGAAATGAAGGCAGCCCTAGGTAGCAGCAACCATTGTATCTTTTATTCAGCTTGAGGGAGAGAGGAGTGGGTCTGAGCCTATTTTAATATGTAAATAAGAACAGTAATGAAGACATGAAAGCAGAGCTGGCTAAAGTGAATCGGCAAATTATTTAAAGAATCAGTCAATAGAAATGTACTGACATATTAAGTGGATATTTCAAAATATACACAATAGTTTGTTTCAATGAGGAAGAAAAACCCAAAGGTTGGGCCTGCCATTTGGGGTTAACTAGGTAGAAGGTGATTAACTACTTTAACCAGGTTATAGGTAGTATCACACTTAAGGAAAAGCGTAAATTGTGCAAAGACAGGAGGCAGGTCAGAAGTTTAGACAGAATATAAAAGAAAACAAAGAACAATCAAATTTTAAAAAGGAGTATACAAGAGAAAGCTTCTGAGAAATATGAAAAATTTCTATAAAAATTAAACAAAGAATAGAGGTGACAGAGTATTGGTCCCATAGAGAGTCAGACTTGAAAATTAAGAATGGAAAATAAAGAATAACATGAACAGATATTTTGCATCAGTCTTCACTGTAGATGATACAAGTAATATCCCAAAAACAGCGATAGATAAGGCAATGGAAGGGAAGAAGAAGCTCAGGGTACCTCTCAGAGAAGGAGTACTGAGTAATTGTTGGAGCTGTGGACTGACAAATGCCTGAGTCCCTAAGATATAAAAAGAGATGTCTAGTGAGGGGGTTGGAGCATTAGTTCTAACTTTCCAAAACTTTCTTGAATCAGGGACAGTACCATTAGATTGGAAGATAGTGATAATTGCAACATATTTGGCCACTCTTCTAGCCTTTCTATATATTTTGTAACCTCATATTCCCTTCACAACCTACTTTCCTACCTATCTTTATGTCATCAATAAATTTAGCAACTATGCCATCTGTCCCTTCATCTAAATCATTTCCATAAATTATCAACAGTTGAGATCCCAGCACTAGTCCCTAACCATATCTTCATATCTTCCTAACCTGAGAAAAGGCCTATTCATACCTATTGTTTACTTCCTGTTTGTTACTCCATTTTGCAAAAAGGGAGGAGGAGAAAAATTAGGCAACAACAGGCCAGTTAGCTTAACAATGTCAAAAGCTATTATGAAAAAAAGCTCAAGCATCATACTTACAAAAGTTTTGGTCAGTTACAGCCAGTCTAGTTTTCTGAAAGGGAAATCATGTTTGACCAATCTATTGGCATTCTTTGAGGAAGTAACCCATAATGTGGTTAAAGGGAAACCAATGGATGTAATGTACCTAGTTTTCCAGGAGGTATTTGATAAGAGGCTGCGTCAAAGTTATTGTGAAAAATAAAAGCTCAGGGCAGCCTATTGACATGGATAGAAGATTGGTTAGCTAACAGGAAGCAGAGAGTGTTTGAGAAAATGTAACAAATGATGTGCCACAGGTATCAATACTGGGACCCCAACTGTTTACAATTTATATAAATGACTTTGATGAAAGGATGGAAGGTATGGTTGCCAAATTTGCTGGTGAAACAATCATAGGTAGGAAAATAAGTTGTGAAGTGGCAAAAGGAGATTATACAAATAGTAAATGAATGGACAAAAATGTGACAAATGGAGTATAGTGTGGGGAAATGTGAAATGGTCCATTTTGGCAGGAAAGATGATACAGAGGCATGTTATCTAAATGGAGAGAGACTGCAAAGCTCTGAGATGTAAAGCGATCTGGGTGTCCTTGTGCATGAAATATAAATGGTTTTTATGTGGTACATAAGTCATTAAAAAACCACTAGAATTTATCCTGAAGGTAATTGAATACAAAGTAGGGGGGTTATGCTTCAGTTATTTAGAGTACTGCTGATACTGCATCTGGGATACTGTGCACAGTACCCCGGTCAACTTATTCAAATGCTCTAGAGGCAGTTAAGAGATGAATTTACTGGACTATTACCTGGATTGGATGTGTTATGAGAACAGGTAGCACATGCTAGGCTTGGAATTTTGTCCATTATCAACATATTGAGGTGGGGGGTGGTAGCGGTTAACATCAACCAGAAACTGAATGGGACTATAGATACAAGTACTGTGGCCACAGTCATGCAGAAAGTAATTCACCCACGGACTTCCCAAAGCCTGTCCACCATCTACAAAGCGTAGGTCTGGAATGTGATGGAATACTCCCCACTTGCCTCGATGGGTGCAGCTCCTACAATGTGAAAGAAGCTTGAAAAGCTCACTTGATTGGCTTTACATCCACAACATTCACTCCCTCCACAATTGGCACTTAATACCAACAATATATATCAATCACATCCTGGCTCAACCCATCCATTCCCGACTGTGTACTTCAGGCTAATGGTTTTTCTATCCATCGTATGGACCGTACAGTGTCCTCAGGTAACTCAAAGGGTGGAGGGGTTTGCTTTTTAATCAACAACTTGTGGTGCATGGACATTGCAATCCTGGGCAGCCATTGCTCGCCAAACCTTGAATTCCTCACCATCAAATGCCGCCCTTCTATCTACCATGGGAGTTTACCGCTGCTATACGAACCGCTGTGTATATACTACCACAAGCAAAGGTTGAGGAAGCTCTTGATATGCACTACTAACACCCTGGAGACGGAACACTCCGAGGCCCTGTTTATTGTAACTAGTGACTTCAATCAAGCCAATCTAAGGAAGGTGTTGCCCAAGTACCATCAGAACATTACCTGCCCCACCAGGGGCCTGAACATTTTAGGCTACTGCTACGTCACTGTGAAAGATGCCTACCACTCCATCCCCTGCCCTCGTTTCAGGAACTGTGACCACAATGCTATGTTTCTTCTCCCGGCCTACAGGAAAAGCTCAAGCAGGAGAAACCCTCGAGGATACACATCCAGTGCAGGTCGGAGGAGACACTCTGGTGCTGTCTGGAATTGGCTGATTGGGCAATGTTCAAACAGTCTGCAGGTACCTTGGATGAGTATGCCACTGCCGTCATAGATTTTATCAGTAAGTGTGTGGATACCGAGGAAGTCAGTCTGGGTGTTCCCCAGCAGGAAACCCTGGATGAATCAGGACATAGAGAACCTGCTAAAAACCAGGTGTGAGGCTTCAGATCAGGAGACCCACTCAAATATAAGGAATCCAAGTATGACCTTTGCAGAGCCATTAAGACAGCCAAGGACCAATATCGATCCAAACTAGAGACGCAGACAGACAACCGGTGACTATGGCAATGACAGAATGACATCACAGGTTCGAAAAAGAGACAGTGCATGATAACAGACGATGACATGTCCCTCCCAGATCGTCTCAACACCTTCTATGCTCGCTTTGAGCAGAATTTCAGTGGAGAGGCAACACCATTTCCGACAAGTCCTGATGAACCTATCCCAACAGTCACTGCATCAGAGGGCAGGTCAGTTTCCCTTTGTGTGAATCCAAGGAAAGTGACGGGACCAGACAGAGTACCAGGCCATGCACTCAGAGTATGTGCAGATCAACTGGCAGAGGTCTTCTCGGACACCTTCAACCTCTCCCTGCAGCAGGCCCCTGTCCATGCCTGTTTCAAGAGGGCCAACATCATCCCTGTGCTGAAGAAGGCTCATGCAGCATGTCTCAATGACTACCGCCCAGTTGCCCTAACCTTGGTGGTCATGAAGTGCTTTGAAAGCCTGGTCATGGCGTTAATCAACTCCAGCCTCCCCACTACTCTGACCCACTCCAATTTCCCTATCAGAGCAACAGATCCATGTCAGATGCCATATCACTTGCCCTTCACTCCTCCCAAGAACATTTTGACACCAAGAATAGCTACATAAGAATCCTACTCATTGACTACAGTTCAGCCTCAATACTAATATCCCTTCGAGACTGATTACTAAATTTAGTAATCTTGGATTAAGCCCCACTCTCTGCAACCGGATCCTCAGTTTCCTTACCCACATGCCACAATCAGTGAAGATGAGGGGCAATGTTTCATCGTCACTAACAGTCAACACAAGAACCCCCAAGGGTGCATATTCAGCCCTCTACTGTACTCACTGTATATTCATGACTGTGTCACCAAATACCAGACTCTTGCCATTTACAAGTTCGCTGATGACACCACCACAGTCAGTCAAATCTCAGATGGCAATGAAACAGACTGCAGACAGGAGGTGGAAGACCTGGAAAAATAGTGCACTGAGAACAACTGAGCTCTCAATACCGGCAAAACCAAGGAACTCATTATTGACTTTTGGCGGGATGTTACTCATGTCCCCCGACACATTAACAGCACAGAGACTAGATTACTTACAGTGTGGAAACAGGCCCTTCGGCCCAACAAGTCCACACCGACCCGCCGAAGCGTATACCACCCAGAACCATACTCCTACATTTACCCCTTCCCCTAACACTACGGGCAATTTAGCGTAGCCAATTCACCTGACCTGCACATTTTTGGACTGTGGGAGGAAACCAGAGCACCCGGAGGAAACCCACTCAGACACGGGGAGAATGTGCAAACTCCACACAGTCAGTCGCCTGAGGCGGGAATTGAACCCGGGTCTCTGGCGTTGTGAGGCAGCAGTGCTAACCACTGTGCCACCGTGCCGTGGAATGAGTGGAGAGTGTCAAGCTCCTGGGAGTAGTCATCAACAACAAGCTTTCTTGGACTGTTCATGTGTATGCCCTGGTTACAAAGGCCCAACAACATCTCTTCTTCCTCAGGCAGCTGAGTAAATTTGGCATGAAGGCGAATACCCTTGCCAATTTTTATAGGTGCGCCATCGAGAGCATTCTGTCCAGAGGTATCACTACCTGGTATGGCAACTGTACCATTCAAGATCAGAGATGGTTACAGAGAGTGGTGAACTCGGCCCAGACAATCACAAAGGCCATCATCCCTTCTATAGAATCCATCCACCAGGAAAGACCGCCAGCATTCTCAATGATCCATCTCATCCTGGCAATGTTTTTCTACAACCTTTACCATCGGGGAGAAGGTAGAGAAGCCTGAACACACACACCAGCCGGTCTCGAAACAGTTTCTATCCTACTGCTGTTAGAATATTGAATGGACTCACAAACTCTTAGCATTCGCCTGTACCTGTGTTTTTATTTTTGCCGATGTTTACCTATTATTTACTTATCTATGCTATTTAACTCTGTGATCTGCCTGTATTCCTTGCAAGACAAAGCTTTTCACTGTGCCTCAGTACACGTGACAATAAATTCAATTTAGTTCAATTCAGTACCTACACCTCAGAAATTCACCAAGGCTTCTTAGACAGCACCTTCCAAACTCATGACCACTACCATTGAGAAGGACAAGGGTAGCAAATACATAGGAATGCCATCACCTGCAAGTTCTCTTTCAGTCTTGAAATAGCTTTCTAATCATTACAGGAATCAAGGGGTGACCCAGGAAAGTAGAATTGAGATTTATCGGATTAGCCATGATCTACTTTAATGGCAGAACAGATATGATGGACCAAATGGCTGATTGCTGCTCCTACAAGTTACGTCTTAAGCCACTCACCAAACTGACTTGGAAATGTATCTTTGTTCCTTCTGTGTCGCTGGGTCAAAATCCTGGACCTCTCCAAAAAAAATAACATTGTGATTGTACTTACATTGAATGAACTACAGTCATTCAAGAAATCAACCCACCATCACCTTTTCAAGGGCATTTGGGATAGGCAATAAAAGCTGGCAGAGCCAGCAATACCCATGTCCTGTGACTTGATTGAGCCATATAAAACCCTGAGGGACCTTGACATGGTAGATATGGAATGGATGTTTCCTCTTGTGGGAGTCGCTGTTTAAAAAGTAGGGGCCATTTAAAACAATTTTCTTTGGGCAATTATCTTTCTTTGAGATTTGTGTGTATTTGGAACTCTCTCCTTGAAAAAGTGAGGGAGGTCAGTAACTGAATATTTTTAAGGCAGACAAATGTAGATTTCGGTTGATCAGGGTTTGAAAGATTGTTGGTAGTAAATGGGAATGTGGATTGGTGGTTACAGTCAGCTTAGCTATTATTGAATGGCTGAGCAGGTTCGAGGGGCTGAATGGCTGAAATGATTTCCCTGTTGAACAACTAGCTCAAACTTTCTTGTGAAACTATGAATCAACGGAAAGCAATGGAAAACAAGCTTTGGTTTTGGTGTCATAAATGTTTTGAATTATTAACAGGTTTATTAATCACCAAGTTTTAGAAAGGAAAACGAAACTGTAAATTGAACTGAACATATGGAGGAAAATGTTAATGTGAATGCAAAACGTATACAAATATTTGCTAGTAGCGATAATTCTGTCTTTGCATTTTACAGAGTTTACTCTTTTTTTTAGGGTTTGACACTGCTAAGGTGCGTAAATTAATGCAGGTATGAAGACTAGTAGCTTATTTAAAATATTTTTTAAATTGTTTGACTGTATGAGAGAATACAATTAAAACCAGTTTCTTATATTTTCCTTCAAACAGGTGATTGCCATGGGATTATCCAGTATCTTTACAGCATTATTGAGTTACTCAGGCAGCTATTATCAATCCTTACTGTGTATATCAGCTAGTTTAGGACTTCAGACCTTCAGTCACAGGTAAGCTAAGATTAGATACAGTATATTTTCACATCTTGGGCCATCTTTGACACAGTTTGATATTATACATTGTTGACTTAAGTTATTAACTTTGACTCAGTGGTTGGCCTGTCATTGCTGAGCAAGAAGGTTGTGCGTTCAAGCCATACCTGATATTATCTGCTCAGTATTCTACTGGCAGATGTGCCAATTTTTAGTAAGTTACAAAACTGAGGCCCAATCTCATGTGGACATAAAAGGTCTTTTCTTTTTATTTTATACTTTATACTTTATTCATAAAAAACTTTATGTATACATAGATTCAAATGCAGGTCAGGTCTGTACAATAGCATATGAAGAGAACAAAGCAAACATTGGAATTTGACTCTGTTAAACAAACAGACCTAAAGCATCTCTTACTTGTACAAAACCAAATGCACATAAAAAGATCCTATTGTATTATTGAAAGATGAGCAGGAAAGTTTTCACAATGCCCTGGCTAATGTTTTCCTTTCCAAAAATACCTATACTAGGTGTCATTTAGATCATAGTTCTTTGTGGAAATTTTGCTATATGTGATTTGGCTGCCCCAATGTTGACAACACAGAGTACATTTCAAGAAGATACTTTGCTGCATCTGAAATGCATTTAGGATTTCTGTGCATGTGGCTGGCATTATGTAAATGCAGGTTGCACCTTGATTTTCCTCAGTCTAAACAATAGCTATTATCTTTTAGTATGTGGTGAAAAGACCATACACATACTGCCTTCTTTAACATTTTACCTGGTTTTACCTTTAACATTTTACCTCATTTTTTCCGAATCTTAGAAAACCTTTGGGCTCTGAATTGATTTTCAATCCAATATTTCTTCATTTCATCTCGAACATCACTCATCACCATTCTTGCCTCAGTCCATCTAAGACTGAAACCCTCCTCCATACCTTTCTTACCTGCAGATTTGATTATTGAAGTGCTCTCCTCCAATTAGCTTTCAACCAAAGTGCTGCTCCCTGTTTCCTGTGCTGCTTTCCTAAATTCCTGCGCTGACCTGTCTTTCTTCAGTGGGACACCCGCACCTACCAACCCCATCACCCCGTGGCTGAACACTTCAACACCCCCTCCCACTCCGTCAAACCGTTACTGCCGGACGCCTGGAGGAAGAACACCTCATATTCCGCCTTGGGACCCTACAACCACATGCGATTAATCTGGATTTCACCAGTTTCCTCATTCCCCCTCCCCGCACATTATCCCGGTCCCAAGCCTCGAAATCAGCATCGCCCTCCTGACCTGTCCATCACCTTTCCCATCTATCCATTCCACACTCCTTGACCTATCACCTTCTCCTTCACCTTTATCTACCTATCACATTCCCAGCTACGTTCCCCCCCCCAACCCAAACCCCCTCCCATTTACCTCTGACCCACAAGCCTCATTCTTGATGAACAGCTTATGCCCGAAACATCGATTCACCTGCTGTGCTTTTCCAGCATCACACTCTCGCCTCAGTGGTATCACTGACTTCTGAGTGAAAGCATTATAGATTCAGGCTACATTCCAGAATATGAATATGTAATCTCATCTGACATCTCATCCCTTAGAGGGATTGCTAGATTGTTAGAGGTGCTCCCGCCTTTCAGTTGTTACATTAAACTGAGGTTGCTTCTGCCGTTGAGATAGATGTAAAACATCTCATTTTAAAGTAAACTGGTATCACATCCAACATTAGTATTTTAATCCTAATCTATTCAATCAGATGATGTGGGTATTTATTTCTTTCCAGTTTCTGGGCCTTTGTGTGCCAAATGGCTGGTGTGATTGCCTGAGAAAATAACATTTCAAAGATCAGTCATTAGCTGTGAAGTGCTTTACATGTCTGGATTACATGAATAATGCTTTTAACTGCAAGTCTCTCTTATCGAACATTACATTGAGATATTACATGCCTGATCAGGTGGTCAGGGATAATTCCACGGCATTTTTTTCCCTCAAACAATGACAGTAAAAAACAGATTATCTGGTTATTTATTGCAGTTGCCATTGTGGGATCTTGCTATTTTCAATTTGTCTGCCACATCCCATAATAGCAGCCCTGCAGGAATTCCATTGATTGTAAAGCACTTTAGAATGCCTGAGAATGTGTTAAATGTGCAACAGCACTAGCTTGTTAGTTTTTTGTGGATAGTAACAAATCATCTTCACAAGTAATTCAAAATATTAAATTGAGTTCTAATTTTGAAATTGAAATTTTGAATAAATGACTAAAGGAGCTATTGTCTAAAGGCTTGCAAATTTTATTTACCTGATCGAGGGTTAGTGCTAAACAGATCTAAGTTTATTCTAGATGAGTGTGTTGTGCAAACAAGTAATGGTTGAAGTATTGTTTTGTTCTCTTTGTTTTCATAGTGGGGTATCTGTCAATGTTCAAGATTTAGCACCATCCTGTGCTGGTGCACTGTTTGGTAAGTAACAGTTACAAAAACATTTTGCATAGCTATATATATCTTCTACATTCTGCTGTGATAATAAATATATATCAGAGGTTAACGATCATTCACAAGGCCCAACCATCATTCACCTACTTTCTAATTATGAGTTTACAGTGTGTGAAGTGATGTGTGTGAATCTCCATTTAATCACTTTGGTAAAAAGCATGACAGGCTGAAATCAAAGGACAAAAAGGCCAATCAGTCCATCACATTAGTATTGTCCTCTGTAAGAGCAGTTCAATTAGTTTGATACCCCCTCCTTTGTTGTGGTTCTGTTCACCGAGCTGGGAATTTGTGTTGCAGACGTTTCATCCCCTGTCTAGGTGACATCCTCAGTGCTTGGGAGCCTCCTGTGAAGCGCTTCTGTGATCTTTCCTCTGGCATTTGTAGTGGTTTGAATCTGCCGCTTCCGGTTGTCAGTTCCAGCTGTCCGCTGCAGTGGTCGGTATATTGGGTCCAGATCGATGTGCTTATTGATTGAATCTGTGGATGAGTGCCATGCCTCTAGGAATTCCCTGGCTGTTCTCTGTTTGGCTTGTCCTATATTAGTAGTGTTGTCCCATCGAATTCATGTTGCTTGTCATCTGCGTGTGTGGCTACAAAGGATATGTGGTCGTGTCGTTTCGTGGCTAGTTGGTGTTCATGGATGCGGATCGTTAGCTGTCTTCCTGTTTGTCCTATGTAGTGTCTGCCTGTAGTGTCTGTTTGTCCTATGTAGTGTCACACACACACACACACACACACAGCAGCATTGTGGTGTACACAGTGACTAGCAATATTTCTAAATGGTGCAAACTAAAAGAAGTTAGACAAAAATAAAGTACCGAAGATACTGGAACTCTGAAATAAAAGCAGAAAGTGCTGGAGAAACCAAGCAGGTCCCACAATATCTGTGCAAAGAGAAACTGAGTTAACTGTTCAGTCCAATATGACTTCAGTGAGAAAGTGGTAGGTTTGTAGAAAAAAGTGAGGTGGAGCAAGTGGAACAGAAGGGAAGGTTAGAGAGTGTGACATTACAGATTATGTGGGTCACAGAAGAAAGGATAAAAAGAATGATAATAGTTGTAGAGATGAGGGGTGTGTCTCGAGTATGTGTTAAAGACATCTGTGCTGAAGGCAGAACAAAGAAATCTAGACACTGGGGAGGGGGAATATAAGGGAAGGAAAATGGAGGACATGATGTTCATTGTCTGAACGTTTTGATCTCACTGTTGAGTCCAGAAAGTTACAAAGTGCCTAAGCAGTAAATGAGATGCTATTCCTCCAGCTTTTGTTGGGCTTCAATGGAACAATGCAGCAGACCTGGCACAGAAAAAAATGGGCATGGGAGCAATGCAGTGTCTTCAAATGGCAAGTGACCAGAAAGTTGCGGTCATGCTTGTGGACTGAGTAGTGGTATTTCACAAAATGGTCACGCAGTCTGTGTTTGATTGCTCCAACATAGAGGAGTCCACATTGTGAGCAGAGAATACAGTAGACTGAATTCAACCTTCTTTCAGTCTGTTTGTGACAATGTGACAAGGACTTGGTCAGAGTAAAGAAAAAGCAGACAGACCTGAGGCAATTGTGCTCTGAGCCATCTCTTTAGTAATGTAAGTCATATTCATGCAATCTGTAAACAGTTGTTGAAAATCAATTGAGTTCATATTGTTTACTCAACTAAACACTGTCTTCATCCATGCTAGAATCACTAAAGCCTTGAAGGCACCCACACATACAAAGCTATCTGGTGTGTTTTCTTTTTATGAGGATTTTCAGAGAAGCAGAGAGAGAGTGTGTGAAGGTTTGTTGCTCTTTAACCAAGTTATCTCTGCCAATGTATTCAAAATTCCTTGCATCCACAAACTGGATAATGTGATCTAACTATGACAGTATTGTAGACATGCAAATTATATAATCCTTACAGTGTGGAAGCAGGCCATTTGGTCCATAAGTCCACACTGACCCTCTGAAGAGCATATCACCCACCCACCCTGTAACCCTGCATTTACCATGGCTAATCTACCTAGTCTGCAATCCCTAGTCACTAGTGGTGCTGGAAGAGCACAGCAGTTCAGGCAGCATCCAAGGAGCAGCGAAATCGACGTTTCGGGCAAAAGCCCTTCATCATGGCCAATCCATCTACACATCTTTGGACTGTAGGAGGAAACTGGACTACTCGGCAGAAACCCACATAGACACATGGAGAACTCCACACAGAAGTCATGCAAGGCTGAAATCAAGCCTGGGTGGCTGGCACTGTGAGGCAGCTATCATGCTCATTGTCATTGTAGTGTCTTTGCTGTTGCAGCCAGTACCTTTTGCTTTGAAAAGTATCTATTTTCAAAAATTCAAAAAATGCATTCAATTCTATTGTAAATTAATATTTGGATCACATATCTTCATAACAAAGTATCACAATCTTCCTCTCAATACTTCCAAGTTGTCATCTGTACATTTTGAAATTGAGTCTTGTACACCCATCCCTAAATTCTTAATGTACGTCAAGAAAAAACATTGGTCTTGATACTGATCAACTACACCATGAATATACTGGACCACTCTGTTCAGACTCTCAAAAATGAATAATTTTTCGAGTGACTACCTGGAACTTGATAATGGATTATTTTTCATTGTCATTAGGCAATTGAAATCTACTAAACATTCCTATATTTGCGCTAATATCTAAAAGCTATTACTCCACAGTGATTACTATACTCAGAACAGCTTTCAGAATCAGGAAAGCCAAAAGAATATGAAGGGAAGACATAACATAAAGAACTTCCAGTGTGCTATGAATATAAGTTTTGTAAGATCATTCTGGATTTTAAGGTTTGTTTTGTTTGCACCAATTGAATTTTGTCCAGTTTACTGCTGAAAGGCAGTTCTAAAATACTAATTTAGTAATCTTTAGACAGGCTGTGTTATTTTATAAATCAATTTACACCCCACCAGCACTTGTATAAACTTGTACAAATGTGGAATTTTAAAGTACCAATTTTTCCCTGACTATTAAGCATGTATTCAGTGGTGGGATGTTCATTTTTTCTTACTGACATCTAACTAATAATTTTATTCCTGCTGAATTAGTAAAATAGTTAAGCTGGTTATTGACAAAGAAAAATGCAGTTGCTGGAAATCTTGGATAAAAAGAGAAAATGCTGTAAATATTCAGTAGGTCTTGCACCAACTGTAGTGATAAAAGTGGAGTTGACGGGCAGGTGATTGAGAGCTTGCTCACTGGTTAGAGAACCTGTGAAAGCCTTTTGTCCCTCTTTCTGGAAAGACCAGTCACATTAAATGCCAATCAGGCATGTAGCTGGGTAAAGGGCCTTTCCCAGGATTGCAAATGCTGGGGGCGCAGGTCCTGCACCAAGATCAGTGGATGGCTGCTCTATATTGCTGAGCAGCGCCACCAAGGACACAGTGGCTGCTGTCGGTAATGTATCCACCCAAAGTCAGAATGTAGAAATGACTAGGCCAATAGAGTCCTGCAGCAGTAGCAGCAGAAAGCTGACTTTTATTGGTCTGCCTTTTTGCAACCCATGATCACCCTTGATCAAGAGACATAACTTCACCCACCTTGACCCCTCTCCCAACAAAAGCATAAGTGTCTCTGGCGGGTTTTGTATTTCAGATTTCCCAAATAGTAAGACCTGCTGCCCACTGTTGTCTGTCTAACAATAGGTGGTTGTAGCCTTTATGTGGGTGTTAATTGCCCACTTATGGCACAGTTGGGGTGATGCAGGAAGTTTATCTATGAGCCTTCCCAGTCCAGACTTCACCAGCAGTGGGGTCCTTACTCATCTATCTCCCACCTGATTAAATGCTCTCATCTGCCACAAAACCAAATACCAGGAAGAGTCATAGAGTCATAGAGATGTACAGCACGGAAACAGACCCTTCAGTCCAATCCATCCATGCCGACCACATATCCCATCCCAATCTAGTCCCACCTGCCATCACCCGGCCCATATCCCCCCAAACTGTTCCTATTCATATACCCATCCAAATGCTTCTTAAATGTTGCAATTGGACCAGCCTCCACCACTTCCTCTAGCAGCTCGTTCCATACACGTACCGCCCTCTGTGTGAAAAAGTTGCCCCTTAGGTCTCTTTTATATCTTTCCCCTCTCACCCTAAACCTATGCCCTCTAGTTCTGGACTCCCCAGGGGAAAGACTTTGTATATTTACCCTATCCATGCCCCTCATAATTTTGTAAACCTCTATAAGGTCATCCCTCCACTATCCTATCTACCTGCGACACCACTTTCAAGGAGCTATGAACCTGCACTCCAAAGTCTCTTTGTTCAGCAACAGTCCCTAGGACCTTACAATTAAGTGTATAAGTTCTGCTAAAATTTGCTTTCCCAAAATGCAGCACCTCGCATTTATCTGAATTAAACTCCATGTGCCACTTCTCAGTCTGTTGGCCCATCTGGCCGAGATCCTGTTGTAATCTGAGGTAACCCTCTTCGCTGTCCACTACACCTCCAATTTTAGTGTCACCTGCAAACTTACTAACTGTACCTCTTATGCTCGTGTCCAAATCATTTATGTAAATGACAAAAAGTAGAGGACCCAGCACCGATCGTTGTGGCACTCCACTGGTCACAGGCCTCCAGTCTGAAAAACAACCCTCCACCACCACCCTCTGTCTTCTACCTTTGTGCCAGTTCTGTTTCCAAATGGCTAGTTCTCCCTGTATTCTGTGAGATCTAACCAGTGAGAAGATTAAATTCTCTCGTGGTTCAGCTCAATAACATTTTAGTAGAATGATCCATCGCTGTTCTAATGAAAAGTTAAAAAGTTGGGTTGAATTTATGGGTCGTCCATGGGCAGGAAACCAGGTGAGGGACCCCATGAATTAGGGCACAGTGTGCCATTTGTGGCATGCTCTCCATGGTTCCACCTTGTGGCAGGTGGGTGTGTCAGATGGGTACCTGACCTGTCACCCAATTGATAACCTTAAATCAGCGATTAATGCCTAATTACATGACTCATCACTTTGCCTCTCT
The DNA here is from genome assembly GCF_004010195.1 of Chiloscyllium plagiosum. NCBI lineage: Eukaryota > Metazoa > Chordata > Chondrichthyes > Orectolobiformes > Hemiscylliidae > Chiloscyllium > Chiloscyllium plagiosum. The sequence continues at coordinate 30,549,913 of NC_057729.1, forward strand.
GGTTGAATGGTGTTGGGTGAACCAACCTTCAGCATATAATCCAGCTCATTAACTCTGTTTCTGTCTCCACAGATAGCATTAATCTGATTATTTTTTGTGATGTATCTCATTTCTAATGTTTTTCTATCATCATTATTTAATCATGCTTCTTGGAGAGTAAAGTCAAAATCTGTAGATCTTTATTCTTCTTTTATAATTATTTAGGTGTTATGAACACCGGTGGAGCGTTGTTTGGTGAGTTTTGTTTTTACTTTTACATTTGGGTTACCACTACATTTTGCATAATTGATTTTATGCATACATAATGTCCATCATTAAGTCCACAAAAACATAGACTGTAATGTATTTATAGAGCTGATATATCCATTCTCACCGTTTTGGTATTTGAAATTTGTGGCCACAATGATTGCTTCCTTTCTTTCCATTTAAAGGAATTACATAGTATTGCTGCAACATGGAACCATAACAACTCATCCCCAATTGCTCTATGCTGGTATTCATATGCCACAAACATCCTCCTGCTTTTAATTATCCCTTCTGACTCTGGTACTATGTCTTCATGCTTGGACTGACTGTTAAGTGTGTCAATGCTATCTGGTATCAGGTACTCCATGTGGCAGCATGTCCTAGTTTCTCAATGCTTTCTGAATAGAGAATTATTTCTAACTTCTTGTTGATCTTTTAGTAGCTGTCATATTTATGAGGCCTTGTTCAGTAGTCATGCACAAGTTAAAGTAGATTCTCTACTAGACTCTTTCATACTCGTAAAGACCTTTATCTCTCCTCTCCTTATTTTTTATCTATTTCAGGATTAACGTGACAGTCTGTATTGCAAATTATGTTGAATAATTTGTTTCTGGTGATAATATAGAAACTATCTTGACAAAGTATATTGAGTGCAGTCAGGTAATTTTGGGAACTGAAGGAAATAAATTTTATAGTATATATGTGATATATGTTCTATAATTATCCAGAAAATCTACAGCAAACATGTGATGCTGCAATGTCCAGAAAATCTCAGGCACTGTCTCATGTTCCTTGCTCTCTATCATATAACGCCCTGTTCCAAAAGCCTGAAAGACAGCTGGCTGGTTTGCTGTGTTGGTGCACAAACAAAAATTGGTACAACCTTTAGGAAAAGTCACTTTTAGTGTGTAGTAATTAGTAATATTCTTCCAAGATGATAACTTCTGAATGTTATTTTTGAATTTTTTTTTAAAAGTCTTATTGGCTTGACCCCCACATTGTGTATTTTTTTTTGCATTTAATGATATATTCCCAGATGCTTTCAAGATCACATTCAATAAATACCCTTATATATAAATTTTCCATTTTCGAAGAAATCTTAAATAATATACACTCTCTCCGAATTGAACATTTGGAGAGTGACTTAGTGCAGCATTCCTGTTTCCAAGCAATGGCTAGTAAGAAAATGAGGGGGGAGCAGGAAAAGACAAAATAGGTTTTGTGTCTTTTGAATTCAATTTTTTTTTTCTTTTAGGATGACCTTCAGACAATGATCACTTAGAACGTAGTAAAGTACAGCACAGAACAGAATCTTCGGCCCACAATGTTGTGCCGAGGATTAATCCTAATCTAAAATAAAATAACCTAACCTATGCAACCCTCAATTCATTGCTGTCCATGTGCATGTCCAGCAGTTGCTTAAATGTCGCTAATGATTCTTTTTCCACCACCTTTGCTGGTAACGCATTCCAGGCATTCACAACTCTCTGTGTAAAGTACCCACCTCTGATGTCTCCTCTTTCCCTTCCTCCTAACATTTTAAAACTATGGCCCCTCGTGGCAGTCAATCCTGCCCTGGGGAAAAGTCTCTGGGTATCGACTCTATCCATGCCTGTCATTATCTTGTACACCTCGATCAGGTCACCTCTCTTCCTCCTCTCCAGAGAGAAAAGTCTGCAACAGCCTCGATACTATTAATGGCACCTCTAACTTTTGTGTCATCGGCAAATTTACTAACCCCAACCCTCAACTTCCTCATCCAAGTCATTTATAAAAACTACAAAGAGCAGAGGCCCAAGAACAAAGCCCTACAGGACACCACTCTCCACTGACCTCCAGGCAGAATACATTCCGTCTACAGCCACTCTCTGCCTTCTGTCAGCCAACCAATTCTGAATCTCCCTGTATCCCATACCTTCTGACTTTATGAAAGAACTTACTATGGGGATCCTTATCAAATGCCTTGCTGAAGTCCATATACAACACATCCACTGCCCGACCTTTGTCAACCTGTCTCGTCACCTCCTCAAAGAACTCAATAAGATTTGTGAGGCATGACCTGTCCCTCACAAAGCCATGCTGACTGTTTTTAATCACACCATGCTTTTCCAAATAGTCATAAATCCCATCCCTCAAACTTCTTTCCAAAACCTTGCTGACCACAGACATAAGACTGACTGGTCTGTAATTGCCAGGGATGTCCGCATTCCCCTTCTTGAAAAGAGGAACAACATTCACCTCCCTCCAATCCTCCAGTACGACTCCAATGGAGAGTGAGGAAGCATAGATCTTCGCCAGTAGCTTAGCAACCTCCTTTCTCACTTCCTAGAACAACCTAGGCTAAATCTGGTCTGGCCCTGGGAACTTATCAATCTTAATTTTTGCCAACTTCCTCGATCTCAATCTGTTCAAGCCTGTTTCCCGGCTCCTCGAAGTTCTCATTCACACCAAGGTCCCTTTCCTTAGTGAAAACCGAAGCAAAAAACTCATTTTGGGCTTCTCCTATCTACTCAGACTCCACGCACAAGTTCCCTACCTTCTCCCGGATCATTCTCTTATTCCTCATGTATGAGTAAAATGCCTTTGGGTTTCCTCCAGGTACTCTGGTTTCCTCTCTCAATCCAAAGATGTGCAGTTTGGGTGAATTGGCCATGCTAAATTGCCTGTAGTATCCAGGGATGTGTAGGCATGAGAATAGACATGAGAAAGTGAGATTTATAGGGATAGAGTGGGTGTGGGGAGGTGGAGGAGGCAGTGGCGGGTCTGGGTGGAATGCTCTTCATAGACATGATTGGCCGAATGGCCTGCTTCCACGTTGCAGGGATTGGTGAATTGGCCATGCTAAATTGCTCATAGTGTTCAGGGATGTGTAGGCTAGGTGCATTAAGTTAGTTGAAATGGAGAGTAATAGGGCAAGGGAATTTGTAGGATACTCTTCAGAGGGTCAGTGTGGACTTGTTGGGCCAAATGGCCTTTTTGCACACTGTAGGGATTCTATGGTGATTCTATGATTCTATGATCACTGTGAAGCAGAAGTTATCACAGACAAAATTAACAGTGGTGCTAACAGGCCACTGTTCACAAACTAATGCAGGATCACACGGACTGCACATGGCATGCAGCTGATTCCCTCTCACCTTGAACTGAAAGTATTCTGCAACATGCTCTGTGCAATGCTGCCTTTCAGTGATATGTCACTGGGTATGAGAAGATTTCAGTAACATAGAAAACATAGGAATAGGTTTAGGCCACTCAGCCTCTTGAACCTTTTCCGACATTCACTGAGATCATGGCTGATTGTGACCTAACTCTATCTACCTGCCTTTGGCAGGTACTCATACAGCACTGACAATCACCCACTGTTTCTTTATGACATGTCTGATGCTGCATTCCTTGGAATCAAGTCCAACTCGAAGTCTTATGGAGAGCCATTCCATGGCCTACCTTGTCGGGGAGCTCCACTTCTGACTGTATGGGGCAGCATGTGAAACATTCATCAGACAGTGATGTGAAGGCTGGCAGCTCACATTACAAAGACCTTTCTTATGTTCCACACACAGGTTCATTGAAAATGTGACTGATGGATCCAGCCCCAACAGGGGCTATATCACTCTTATTGTAATGCAACAAAGATGCAAGTAAACAAAAGATGAACAGATGTGTCAGCAAACCCAGGACCAGCAGCAACTCCAGCAGATGCTGAACAGCATTTACTTAAAGAGGTTATAGCTGCTGCGTGCAGCAGGATGTCAAAGGAGGCATGGGAGGTCCAGAGTCCATCATCTTCAACGAGTTTTCTCTGGATGAACAAAATGCAGTGTTGCCGAAGACTGAGGACGTCCTAGACACCACCATAGACAAGGCTGAGTGCTGGAGTGGGACAGACCACCTGAAAGGGTGGGTAGTCATTCTATCCCAGTGGCTGTCAAGATGATTGTTACATTGAACTTCTATGCAACTGGCTGTTTTCAAGGAGCCATTGAGAAATTTTGTGAGATCTTTCAATTCTTCATCGCATTTCCCCTTGATAAGGGCAATGCTGCAGTTCAGGCAGTAGGCTTTGCCAGCCTAGTTGGCTTGCCATGTTCAGTGTGCTGTAGACTGTACACACACACACACTGAGAGTACTGTATCATGAGGCAGCTGACTTCATCAATAGAAAAGGGTTTGATTCCATCAAAGAGCAACTCATCTGTGATCTTTGTTACCACATTCAAAGTCTATGTGAGGTTGGTGGGGGAAGGGCTTGCTGTTGAATGCAGACAGAATGTGCAGCCTTACTCTAGCACGCTGTCCTCTGCACAAAGCAGGCAAAGCAGGGATGTGATGGAGTCTCATGAGCTGGGAGAGCAGGAATCGTTCTTTGAGGAAGAAGGTAAGGAGGAGCAGCACCTTCAGCATGAGAGTGCTGCTTCATCAAATGCAACAAGCCTTACATGATTGAATTGACACTCGGGGGTTTCAGGTAGATGAGAGCTGAGTGCAGTGATCACTCATTGATAGTAAATTGGTTGTTGCTTGAAAGGAAGCCATCTGTTTCTGCTCTGTCCTGACAGTCAGAAGCAGCTTCTGCTTGACTTTGTTTTGTTTGTTTCTGCTGTTGCTGAATAAAAGTGAATGTTTTGAACCATTTGAAGGCTCTTCAGAATATAATGGACCCACACTGAGCAATGAGAAGATACTGGCCTAGGCTGGGCATTGGAGAAAGGGTAACACTCACTTAGACATGATTGTAAGATGGGATGAGGCTAAGGAAGGGTAAATTCTTAAAGAGCAATAGATGTAAGACAATGCAATGAAACATCAACAATGCCACCTCTGTCTTCTGAGATGCATTGGTTGCAGTTACTCTCCGACTATGTGTACCATGAAGACAAGTTTGGCCTGCCTGCACTTGACCAGGTATGTGGCTGAGCTTTAATGATGCCACTGGTGCCAAGGATCCTAAGATGTTCCATTGCTGGGACAACTACTTACAGTGAGTGGGAGAATAGGATGAGTGCAGCATCATAGGGGCATGATAGATAAGTAGTGAGGCCTAAAATCTCTCTAGGCCTGATACAAAGTAACACTCTGAAAATGACATTCAATCAAATTCTGGTAAGCCTTTTAAACTTATAGTTTAAATTTTTTAAACTTTTAAATTCAATTTTTCTAGAAGCGGACTAGTTTCTCACTTTCTACTCTGTCCCAAATTCTTATGATTTTTGGTATCTCTATCAAATCTTGTCTCAACCTTCTCTTTTCGCAGGAAAATAATCTCACAGAAAGACTGGAGAATTTGAATTTGAAGTCCATCATCTTTTTTGCACCCTCTCTAACCCATTGCCATCTTTTCTAAAGTGTGGTGCCCAGCTCTAGAGACTAGGTTTAAAGCATATTTATCATTACTTCTTTGCTTTTGTATTTTGTGTCCCTCTTCATAAAGCATACGGTGTTGATGCTTTAATAACTTTTTTCTTGACCTGCCTACCACCTTTGATAATTTATGCAGATATACACCCAGATCTGTCTGCTTCTGCATCTTACTTTGAATAGTAGACTTTATATTCTTTCTACTAAAATAAAATACTTCATGCTGCTGTGAAATAAAATCCATCTACCATCCTCATCCATTTTATCAATGTGTGTACAGTGTGGGCGGCACGGTAGCTCAGTGGTTAGCACTTCTGTCTCACAGCACTAAGGTTCTAGGTTCGATTCCAACCTCAGGCGTCTGTGTGGAGTTTGCGCATTCCCCCCGTGTGGTTTCCTCCGGGTGCTCGAGTTTCCTACCACAGTCCAAAAATGTACAGGTCAGGTGAATTGGCCATGCTAAATTGTCCATTGTGTTGGGTGCATTAGTCAGAGGGAAATGGGTCTAGGTGGGTTACTCTTCGGAGGGTCGGTGTGGACTGGTTGGACCGAAGGGCCTGTTTCCACACTGTAGGGAATCTAATCTATCTAATCCTTTCGAAGTTCTGCACTAGACCCATCACAGTTCAAAAAACTTGCAAGTTTTAGATCATTCACAAATTTTGAAATTGTGCCTTCCACTCAGATGTAGGTCATTAATATATCAGAATGGGTAGGGCTCCTAACATTGACTCCTGGGGAACTCCACTATAAATCTTCCTCCAGTTTGAGGAAGGAAGTCTCTTTTAAACTTAAAGGTGTAACAAATTGTAGTTGAACTGTGCCTACTTTCTGTAGATGGACTCTTGTATCTTGACATGAATAAATGAGTTTTAGATCATCGACTTCAAATTTTGTTACTAATCTTGTACTAATGCATATGAAAATCATGCCCGATGCAAAAATGGCAGAACGACCAACTTAAATGGGGCACCAGAGATTTATGTTGAGCTACTACACGTGCTTTCTTTCTTCTGTGAACACCAACATAGTTAATTTTATTTTCTCTTCATTACAGGCGTTGCTTTAGTCTACTTTGCAGGTTACCTCATTGAAACTTCAGGATCCTGGCCATCAGTTTTCAGCTTGATCAGCATAGTCAACACATTTGGCCTTTCTATCTTTATCATCTTTGGCCAGGCTACACGAGTAGACATTTAATTAATGGCAATATTTCAGATTGAATTTCAAAGTTACTGAACACAGACTTCAAGAAGAAAGAGAGAATATAGTTTTTAAAATATAAAAGTTCCGACCAGTTTTTCTTGGTTTGAGGAACTTATTATTGTACTTTGTTTATAAACAAATTGCTGCTGAAGTCCTGTTTTGAAAAAAAAACAAGACTTAAATATACACAAAACCATTTATGCTATTTTTAGTGATTTTATTTGTTGGAGAGATGCTATTTTTACATGAATAAACTATTTATGAGAAATAAATATATAAACTTATAAATATATAAACTTGACTTGTCAGAAGATGTGATACAAGATGTGTCTTCTTAAAGGTGGATGCTGACAGAGAGCCAAACATAAATTCTGAAAAGATGTAACTGCCCTATGCTGTTCTTCAGTTGTATCAGCTGTTTTTCATTGACTCCATGCTTACAGGTGCACTTGGAATTTTTGTTTCCCATTAGCATAATAATCTAATACCAGCATTAGTAATAAATGTTAGATTAATAAGAATTTTCATTTCTGAATCTTGCAGCTTACAAGTTTATCGTTTTTATATTCCAGTTTCTGGACCTATAACTTGTGATGAAAGCAGTATATTATACGATTTGGATCCAAACAAAGGCTGGTAGCTATGAGTCAGTTCTGTGAAGTTTTTTTGTAAAAGGTTAAAAAGCAACTTAGAACAGTGACTTAAATACATAATTTCCAGAAAGCATATGATGGCAATTAGGCGTCTGGTAGAACCCTGTAATATTAGTGAATATTAGTTTATACTATTAGGTTTATGGAAGGTAGAGTAAACACATTAAGGCAATTGGTTTAGTTTTACTTTAGAACAGAGGTTCAATTTTGTTTTGGATCAGAAGAACTCAGACTTCCGTGCCAAACATAAAACAGTTTCACCTCGCAAAGCAATTATGTCAGTTCACAGGATCCAGTGAGCTCAGCAGAAATCCTTTTTAGTGTATGAAGCTTCAAAGTCAGGAGATTCTGGATAACTGCCGTTAAGTTGTGCAGACTTATGATTCTTTCCGTCATAAGAATTTTGAGAGGTTAATGCCAATGGATTCAGAAAGGACAAAACTATCTCAATAATAGAAGTGAAAGAAACTGTAAAATGCCAGTTAAATAAAGTTTTAAAAAACTGAGATAGGAGTGATATTTCTCAGGGATTAAGTCTCTGTAATAGATAGTAATGGGAACAGGTTGCAACTTTGTTCCTTTAAAATCCACTTATGCAGTTAATTATTATTATGCACATTCCAGAATATTTCATTTAGTGTTTATCACTGAGTATAAAAGCGGCAATTGTCTTTTACGTGTCCTGGTGATAAGAAAGTCTGGCACCAAGCAGCTATCCCAGTCCAATTTTTATCATATTTGCGTGTGGTATTTTCTGACTGTTGCCTTGTCAACTCAGTGAAATGCAGTTCATACAGTCTATGTTATGTGTATATCACAGTATGAATTGAAATGTGCAACTTTTAAAATTTATTTTTGCATGCTTTCACTTTCTGCTTTTGCAATGGGAACAGCAAATCCACATGGCAACTTCAATTTTAACATCGGATTACTGCATAAAATAAGAATAGTTTCAATCCACTGTTTGTATTTATAAATATCTGTATATTCAGAATCAAACACTTATGTTTAAATGCTATCTGTAATTATTCAACTTTAACTTGCTTGCAGTTGTAAGATGCTTAAATAATAAATCATTTCTAAATCATTAACTCTGCAGATAACGATTTATCTTACGGCCAAGTTGAAATATTTGAACTGTTGCTATTTTGTAGAATATTGACAATAAAGTTTTAATTGTATCTTATGGATTGCTGAATTTAGAGTCTGTTCAATGGCATTTTTTTTTACAGATTTACCATATTAAAAATTTACAACTGATCCTTAATGCTTAATTTAAAAGAACACCTTTAATCATTTGAAATTGTTCTCAATGTTATAATACTGCTGAAATTAATACTTCTTAAAAAAATTAGTGTCAGTAATTCTTAAATCAAATATGCTTTTTGAAAATTCAGTGGACAATGTAATATCTCAGTGTAAAGTATTCCTTAAAGGATGAACAGTGTCAGTTCATTTTACTTTCCAGAATGGAAAAAGTTGAATTCACCCTGCCTGATCTGGAGTAGATATAGGCCCCTCAAGGAGGCTATCGTTAAAACAGTTTCATTTTCATATTTTTCTACATACATGTGTGCTGTCTTTTTGACAGTTTGTAATTTTTTTAAGCTTTGATGACTGATACTGCTTATCGTTATCTGATTGAGCTTCATAATAAAATGTCCCCTATATTTTTGCTATATAGAGTCATAGAGATGTACAGCATGGAAATAGACCCTTCGGTCCATCCCATCCATGTCGACCAGATATCCCAACCAAATCTCGTCCCACCTGCCAGCACCCGGCCCATATCCCTCCAAACCCTTCCTATTCATATACACATCCAAATGCCTCTTAAATGTTGCAATTGTACCAGCCTCCACCACATCCTCTGGCAGCTCATTCCCTACACGTACCACCCTCTGTGTGAAAAAGTTGTCCCCAAGGTCTCTTTTATATCTTTCCCCTCTCGCCCTAAACCTATGCTCTCTAGTTCTGAACTCCCCGATCCCAGGGAAAAGACTTGGTCAATTTACCCTATTCATGCCCCTCATAATTTTGTAAATCTCTATAAGATCACTTCTCAGCCTCCAACGCTCCAGGGAAAACAGCCCCAGCCTGTTCAGCCTCTCCCTATGGCTCAAATCCTCCAACCCTGGCAACATCCTTGTAAATCTTTTCTGAACCCTTTCAAGTTTCACAACATCTTTCCGATAGGAAGGAGACCGAATTGCCCGCAATATTCCAATAGTGGCCTAACCAATGTCCTGTACAGCTACAACATGACCTCCCAAATCCTGGACTCAATACTCTGACCAATAAAGGAAAGCATATCAAACGCCTTCTTCACTATCCTATCTACCTGCGACTCCACTTTCAAGGAGCTATGAACCTGCACTCCAAGGTCTCTTTGTTCAGCAACACTCCCTAGGATCTTACCATTAAGTGTATAAGTCCTGCTAAGATTTGCTTTTCCAAAATGCAGCACCTTGCATTTATCTGAATTAAACTCCATCTGCCACTTCTCAGGCCATTGGCCCATCTGGTCCAGATCCTGTTGTAATCTGAGGTAACCCTCTTCGCTGCCCACTACACCTCCAATTTTGGTGTCATCTGCAAACTTATTAACTGTACCTCTTATGCTCACATCTTGAAAGACTGATACAAAACTAATCATCATATGTTGAATCTGGGGCATTCTTTTCAGGAGCAGACAAAACCCACCAGAAATAAATTCACAGGACATCTGTTCTCACACCATTATGTTATTTCATGTAACATGCCAAAATAAAACATACAGTCTACACAGTACTGCTATATATAATGATTTTGACTTCGACTTCTATGCTTTTGTTATCTGCTGCAATTTTTGGTGTCGAACCCCATGAATAGCCAGAGCAAAATATGCTTTCGTTGACTGGAGAACTACACCATACAGTATGTAAACATTTTTTCTGTCGTTTTTTTTATCTGAGAGCTTTTACACTGCCTGTTCCAGTTGAAAAAGTGATTTTTTTAGCCTTTCTTCATAGCTATGATAATTGATTCCTGTAAAGTTCCTGTGCCATGGTTGTAATGTCCTGCCTATATTGGATGCATGTATTTCACAAATTGTCACTAATTAATATCTTACATAATTTCAACACCACTACTTTCCATTTATATCCAATACCTCATGTCCATTTACTTTTTTTGTATATGAAGTTGAATCTTTAAGAATATTTGTATTATTATTCTTGAATGCCTATTCCTTTTGTCAAAGTGTATTACTTACATTACCTACCTGATCTGTGAAGGTATACGCTGACCTTCCTTACAGTTTATAATGTTTTCTAACTTGAAATCAGCAAATCTGATGCAAGGAAAATTGAAATTAAGGCTAGAGACTTGTAGGTACTGCTGAGCATCCAAGGAGGGTCTTAGTCCAGTAAGGTTTCAGATCATTCAATTTTAATGTCAGTCAGGAACTTTGATAGCACAATTTGGGATTATTGTGGGACACAGAGGTGAAACTAAGTGTTGATATACAGAACAACCTTGATAATCTAAATAAGACAGGCGGGTGTATTTTGTTCAGATAACTGACTGCTCGGATAGCTGATTGCTATCATGTTTTTACGGGACCTTGAGATCTTGTTTGGATAATCTGAAATTCGGATAACCGAGGTTGTTCTGTATACATGTTGAACTTTAACTTGTATAACATTGCTGAGTATCAGCACATTGATGAAGAGGGCATGAGAAGGAACCCTTTGCCACACTAGATATAATTGTGTAACAGGTGAAGAGAAATTGTTGGAGAGATGTGTTGCCTTCACTGTGAAAATATGCATGAATTAGGATTCGGGGCTGTGTTGGAAGTGAATAGTAGGTGGATTGTTTGATGGCAGTACTGTTCTGAGAGCAGAGTTACCCAGGATTTTACTTCTGACCTTCTTTAAGATTGTTGTACAGGTGTACCCCCATATCCACAGGTAATACTTTCCATGACCTACCGCGGATGTCTGAAACCCGGATAGTAGCAAAACGCCATCATTGAAATGAGAAACTTACCTCCATGGCAGTCCCTGGAATTATTTTTGGAATGTTCCATGTAATATTTTCGAGCTGTGGTAACCGTGGATAACTGAAACCACGGCAACCGGATCTGCGAATTTGGGGATTCTACTGTATATGTACTCTTGGGTGTCTTTTCCTTCATTCCATATTGATTACCTTCTTTGAATTTTTTGCATTCCCCTCATGTCCCCCCAAATATACTACTTTGTAATTCCTTGCGTTGAGTGTCAGAATGCAATGTCTGAAGATAATTGTGATTCCCTCCTAAGAGTTATCTAATTCAAGTTGTGAGGTTGGATCAAATGGGATCCAGGGAAAGCTAACCAATTCAATACAAAATTGGCTTGATGGTTGGAGATGGAAAGTGGTGGTGAAGGGTTGTTGTTCAGTCTGGGGGTCTTGACCAGCAGTGTACCACAAGGATTGTGGCTGGGCCTGCTGTTGTTTATCATCTATATAAATGATTAGGATGAGAAAATAGAAGGCATGGTTTGTAACTTTGCGGATGTCACCAAAATTGGTGGTATAGTCGACAGGTTATCTAAGAGTACAATGGGATCTTGGTCAACTGGGCCATTGGGCTGAGAAATGGCAGATGGAGTTTAATTCAGATAAATGTGAGGTGTTGGATTTTAGTAAGACAAACCACGATAGGACTTACACAGTTAATGTTATGGCCCTGGGAAATGTTATTGAACAGAGAGACCTAGAGGTGCAAGTATATAGTTCCTTGACCATGCCATCACAGGTACACAGGTGAAGAAGACGTTTACCATATTAACCTTTATCGGTTTAAGGACTGGGAGTTGGGAGGTCACGTTACAACTGTACAAGGCATTGGTAAGGCCACATTTAGAGTGGTGTGTACAATTCTTGTTGCCGTGCTACAGAAAGTATGTTATTAAACTGGAAAGAGTGCAAAACAATTTACAAGCATGTTACCAAGACTGGAGGGTTTGAGTTGTAAGGAGTGGCTGGAGAGGCTAGGACTTTTTTTAACCTGAAGAGGCTGAGGGGCTATACAGGTTTATAAAATCATGAGGGGCAGAGATAAGGTGGATGGCTAATGTCTTTTCAGGATAGGGGAACTAGAGATCATAGGTTTCAGTTGAGAGGGAAAAGATTTAAAGGGTACCTGAGGGGGAACTTTATCACACAGGTTGGGTGCATATATGGAACGAACTGCCAATGAAGTGGTAGAGATGGGTACAATTACAACATTTTAAAGACATTTGGACAGGTACATAGATGGGAAAGGTTTAGAAGGATATAGGTCAAACGCAGGCTTATAGGACCAGTTCAGTTTAGGAAACCTCATTGGCATTGATAAGGTGGGCTGAAGGGCCTGTTTCAATACTGCATGCCTCTGACTGTAAGTCATTCAATCGATTTTGTTGAGTACAGGGAAGCATACTTTTTTGCATTCTTCATATAAACAAGCTTTAATAAAATAAACTGGAAAGGAATCATGATTATTTTCATTTGATAGTCAGAGAAAAACTAGTCTAACCAGGAGTTTTGAGAGTCACATCGGACTCGAATTTCTAACTTTGTTTCTCTCCCCACAGACGCTGCCAGACCTGCCAAGGTTCCCTTACACTTCTTATTTTTAACCAAAAGGAACCTGCTTTGACTGCTTCGCTTCTAATCAATTCATTACACTGAGTTCTTTCCTTAGTCATACTCATATCGAAACCAAACTTACATCAGAAATGTCAATTATTTCAATAGGTTTCATGGATGTTATTTTAATTATTTCCTAGCTTTCTTTACTTGCAGTTTAAATTATATATATGTATTTATAGCTAGATCATGACAGTGGGAAGTATGATTTAGAATAGGCCAAAGATTAAACAGAATTGGCCCTAAGATAGAGGAGCCCAAGTAGACAATTTGACTCACTGAGTATACTCCATCATTCAGTTAGATCATGGCTAATCTAATAATCTTCACTGCTACTTTCCATCCTTACCCCCACAACCTTTGTATTCTTCTATGCTTATGTCATGCGATATTCATTTTTTTTTACACAGAGGGTGGATGCACATGGAATGAGCTGCCAGCAGAAGTGGTTGAGGCGGGTACATTGCAACATTTAACGGGCATTGGACAAATACTATACAGGATAGGAAAGGATTAGAAGGATATGGCCAACTGCTTGGAAACGGGGTTAGCATTGATGGACATTTTGGTTGGCATGGAGCAGTTTGGGCCTGTCTCCATGCTGTAGGACTCAAAAGATTTTTTTCATTGAGTTTAAGTTTAAGGAAGTTAAAAATCCAAAGATATAATTTGAAACTTCTGAATAAATCAAATAATTCAATTGTTTAGAATGGGGGGGGGGGGGGGGAATGAACGATGTTGTGAAGATTTGAGGGGTCTAATTAACCTTCAGTGAACAATGTGTCATTTTAGTCTCACATTCTGAAGTATGGCCGTAAGTCCCTAGAAGGATTATACAGTTTATTAGGTAAATGTAAATTTTGAAAAATAGAGCATCTTGGAGTCAAAAGTCCCATAACCGTGTGGCTTAGTGGTTAGTACTGTTCCCTCACAGTGCCAGGCACCCAGGTTTGATTCCAGCCTCAGGCAAATATCTGTGTGGAGTTTGCACATTGTCCTCGTGACTGCGTGGGTTTCCACCAGGTGTTCCAGTTTCCTCTGACAATCCAAGGATGTGCAGGTTAGGTGAATTGTTCATGCTAAATTGCCCATCGAATAGGTTAGGTACGCTAGTTGGGGTAAATATAGGGAAATGGTTCTGGGTGGGTTGATGTGGACTTGTTGGGCCGAAGGGCCTGTTTCCACACTGTAGGGAATCTAATCTAATAGGAAAAAGAGCAGGAGCATACTTAAAGCAGAATTCCAGCATTTTCCCATTTGGTAATGCCGACGCTGCAATTGCAATTATTTGGTGATTTTTCGAATCGACCTTGAGGCATATCAGTACATACCTCCGGGATTTGGACCTGGACCCCCATGCTCAAAGTTTGAGACAGTACCCTTGCACAAGAGCATCTGTAAAACTGTCTTAGCCGCATATAAAGCACTTCTGTTTGAAGCTGGAGAAACCAGCTAGCAATTCTCAGGGACACAATCTGTACTGGTCCACGCTGTTCCCCAAAACCAGAGAAATTTGTCGGCCGTATTTTTAAGGAGCTGGAAAAGTAGAAGTATTTGTTGTGGCTGCAGAAAAAAACTCTGGCTCGCCTCATTCCTCAGCACCTAAACTCCCACCCCTCCCCGTTGTACAGATGGGCGGTAGGTTGCTGTAAAAAAGCTGACTTGGGGGCAGGCAGGGCGCTCGCAGCCCCTTCTGTTCTGATGCTGAATGGTATGAGGTCAGACCAAAGTTGAATTGTTGACATACAGTTTCCATTATCCTTATAGCTTCAACAGGGCCACGCCTGAAAGAATTGAGGATTCATACATGCCAGATTTTTAAATCCGATGATTTTCTAGAAACTTTGTGGTAATGTTATAAAAAGAACGCGATTTTCTTTCCACCCTAAAGCAGCTACTGTATAGAAAGGAGCGGGAAACTCAAGAGGAACATTTTGGATTGTTCCAACAGGTTGCTTTGCACAATTATTATAAACTGTACCCACCAACGGAGGACTGTTTTTTACCATTTTTTTTTTAAGTTCATGTGAATTTAGGTCTTAAAATTTTGTGTAAACTTGCAATGAGAATTTAAATTCCCGCTCGTATCTGTCGACCTTTCGGCTATAGCGTGGTCCCAGTGTCAAATTAAGCTACCGTTAAGAGATGTGGACTTAGAACAGTGTATCTCACCTGTGAACAGTCTCATCAAATGTATTTTCACAAGAACATCATTTAGCAGCTTTCACGAAAAGTAAAGAAGTTGTTTATTGAAATAGCAAAATGCGCGGTTTGGGAAAACGTGCCTAAATTCTTAATAGTTGGCTACCAAGAGTATTGTCGGTTCGTTGGGCTAAACTCCCAGGTCGAGAGGGTTACAACGCAATATGTTCCCTTTTCATCGCGTAAAGTGGCACTGTCCTGTAAATGTGTATGCACCTCACACAGTAATAGTCATGAGGTAAATTTAGTGCCTCACTCTAATCGGCACAAACGGGCAATGTCGGAGCTAAAGTGGGCGATTCATTATTTTCAGACTCTGGTTTCTGCTAGCGTGCTGGTGAGGTTCTCCCGCACCCAGCGGTGCTTAGTGTTTGTATTATTTGAAGTGTTTAAATGGTTGTCCCATGGTGTAGATATGACTTCCTTTGAGGAATTGATGGCAAACAGTGAGCACGCTGCTCCACTCAGTAATATATTCCGTGGCACTATTTTAAAGACATTTGAAGAATTCCACCTGAAACAGCATCCCTGAAACTTGACTTGATCATTGTCACGCTGCTGCTTTTGGCGTCTTGCTGTGCACTGAAATTTCCGATGTTATAATGACTACACTTTCAAAAGCTCTACATTGACCGGAAGGTAGTTTGAGTAATCTCATAAATCAACGTAAATATTTCTTTTTAATAGTATAGCTAGACTCTTGGAGGTGTACAGCACGGAAACAGATCCTTTGGTTTAACTGGTCCATGCCGATCACATATCCTAAATTAATCTAGTCCAACCTGTCAGCACCTGGCCCATATCCCTCCAAACCCTTCCTATTCATACACCCATTCAGTTGCCTTTTAAATGTTGTAATTGTACCAGCCTCCACCACTTCCTCTGACAGCTCATTCCATAGACACACCATCCATTGCATGAAAACATTGCTCCTTAGGTCCCTTTTAAATCTCTCCCCTCTCACCTTAAATGTAGTTTTGGACTTCCCTGCCCATGGGAAAAGATCTTGAGTATTTACCCTATCCATGCTCCTCATGATTTTATAAACTTCCATAAGGTCACCCCTTAGCCTCCAACTCTCCAGAGAAAATAGCCCCAGCCTATTCAGCTTCTCCCTTTAACTCAAACCCTACAACCCTGAGAATATCTTTGTAAATTCTTTCTGAATCCTTTCAAGTTTCACAACATCTTTTTTGTAGCAGGGAGACCAGAACTGAATGCAATATTTGAAAACTGGCCTAACCAATGTCCTATACAGCCCAGTGGAAAGGCCCTGGAGATAACTGTGAATGGGTGTGACCTTTAGTCAAGAGGAACAGAGGGCTTGGCTACAGACTGTAGTACCAGGCCACATTTTACTTGAACAGATACCTTGTGATGTGGAGAAATCTTTCCGCAGACTTCAGCTTGAATTATGTGTAAAGTGTAAAAATACAAACGAATATTAGTGCAGTGAAGTTAACAGGATCTTGGGAGTCTCTGTGAATGAGGGAACCAATGGCTGATCTGCTTAGTTACTGAATTGTAAAGACTGAGAAAGAAACAGGTAAACCTGGGAAGCAGCGTGAGTTGGAGTCAGATTAGGGACAAATAAATAAAGGGGTTTGAAGGATTAGATTAAGGGACGCAGGAATGAAACGGTTCAAACTGATTACATTCTGAATTGGCGGGTTTACTGGCATTGTGTTAACAATTGTTACATTATTAAATGTGTCATTTACTGTTAAATATGAGTCTTAATTTTCTGCAGTACTTTCAACTAAAGTGGAAACACCTCAAGTTCTTAAAAAATAATGGGGCCAGCAAAAGGTGAGTGCCACTTGTGTGAAACAAATAACATAAACAATGGCAATGGGCCAGCAGGTTGTGGCAGTTTGTGATTTATCACTGAGTCCACTGAACTCCTTCCTCAATTTCTGCTATCAGAACAGTTTGCGGCATTTACATGCTGTTGTTTTTTCCCAATACACATTTCGTCCATTATGTAAAATAAGTTGTGAATTAAAGATTGATTGAATATAGACATAAAGCAAACTGCTGAGCGTTAACAGATACATAAACTTGTGGGGAATAAAATGTCTTGTTATTTTTAATGGGAATGGTGATTGAGTATAATTGAAATGGTTGGCAGAGAATTTATTCAGTTCCTTTGTACAGTTCAGGCCACTAGAGGGCGCCTTTTCCTTTAGAACTCCAAAGTTAGGATTTGATGCCATGAAAATATATTCATTGCGATAATTTTGGATGATTTCGTTCATTTGGTCAATTTGAATACACCCATTTGGCGAGGTTCTAATATAATACCAACACAAACACAGTTCATAAAGTCTAAGTTTATCCTCCAGTATTGATTAGGAAGTTGTTTCCATGTGCTACCCACTCATTCACCTGGTCTTTAATTTATCTGATCCAGTGAGTGTGGGAAGGGAGGTGCTGAGAATTTGGGAATTGGAGAGGGAGAGAGAGAAAGACAGGAGCTACCAAACCCAAGATCCCGACCAGTCTGAAATCTGGGGGATAGGCAGGTTATCAAGGAGTGCAAGGAACAGGTTTCTTTGTGGTAAGAACATAAGAGGCCTCCAAAGTGGGATAGGTCTTAAAGGAGATTGGCGGCCACATGGAGAAAGCCAGGGTTAGGGCTGCCCAGTCATGGGTGGAAATTGATTCACTTGCAGCATCTGGCAATCCTCCACCCAAAGCATGTTGGCCAACCATCAAAAAGCACTCTGAAGAATTTTTAAAAATTCAGTCTAACCTTCTACTAGTTTAAACCTAGGTGCTTTTCAGTTACAGAATTGCTCTGATGCAGGAGGCCATTCAGTCCATTATTGCTCCATCTTTCTGAGCATTTTGACTTTGTCAGTTCCTTGAGCATTGTTTCTGTTTAAAATTTCTATTTAAATATTTGTTTAATGCCTCAATGGAAAGTGCCACCACCATACTTCCAAGAAGTGTAATTCAGACCTTAATAACTCACAGTGTGAAAAACTTGGCTCACCTCACATTTGCTTCTTTTGCAATGCTCTTTATATCTCCCTTTATTAATTCTTGACCCTTTTTAAGAGTGGAAACAGTTTCTCCCTATCTACTCTACCCATACATAGAACATAGAACAGTACAGCACAGTACAGGCCCTTTGGGCCTCGATGTTGTGCCGACCTTTTATCCTACTCTAAAATCAAACTAACCTACATACCTTTCATTGTACTATCTTCCATGTGACTATCCAAGAGTCACTTAAATGTCCCTAATGTATCTGAATCTACTACCACCACTGGCAGTGCATTCCACATACCCACCACTCTCTGTGTAAAGAACCTATCTCTGACATCGCTCTAAACCTTCTTCCAATTACCTTAAAATTATGCCAGCTCATGCTAGACATTTCTGCCCTGGGAAAAAAAGTGTCTGGCTATCCACTCTAACTATGCCTCTCAACATCTTGTACACCTCTATCAAGTCACCTCTCATCCTTCTTCGCTCCTATGAGAGAAGCCTTCGCTCCCACAAACTTACTTCATAAGACATGCCCTCCAGTTCAGGCAGAATCTTGGTAAATCTCCTCTGCACCCTCTCTAAAGCTTCCGCATCCTTCCTAAAATGATGCAACCAGAACTGAACACAATTTTCCAACTGTGGCCTAATCGGGGCTCTATAGAGCTGCAGCATAAGCTTGTGGCTCTTTAACTCAATCCCCTTGCTAATGAAAGCCAACACACCACACACCTTTTTAACTCGATCAATTTGGGTGACAACTTTGAGGGATCTATGGACATGGACCTCAAGATCCTTCTGTTCCTCCACACTGCCAAGAATCCTGCCTTTAACCCTGTGATCTGCATTCAAATTCGACCTTTCAAAATGAATCACTTCACACTTTTCCAGGTTGAACTCTATTTGCCACTTATCGAACCCAGCTCTGCCTCCTGTCAATGTCCTGATGCAACCTACAACATCCCTCCACACTATCCACCACCCCACTAACCTTTGTGTCATCTGAAAACTTACTAACTTACCCTTCCACTTCCTCATCTAAGTCATTTATAAAAATCACAAAGAGCAGAGGTCCCAGATCCAATCCCTGCAGAACACCACTGGCCACCAAGCTCCAGGCTCAATACTTTCCATCTAATGTTACCCTCTGTCTTCTATGGGCTATCCAGTTCGGTATCCAGTCAGCCAAATTTCCCTGTATCTCATGCCACCTTAATTTCTGAATGATGCTACCCTGGGGAACCTTATCAAATGCCTTGCTAAATTCCTTGTACACCACATTCACTGGCTACCTTTATCAAATAACTCAATAAGGTTTGTGAGGCATGAGCTGCCCCCCACAAAGCCATGCTGACTATCTCTAACCAAGCTGTAGTATTCCAAGTCATCATCAATCCTGTCTCGCAAAATCCTCACCAATAATTTGCCCACCATAGACGTAAGATTGATTGGTCGGTAGTTCCCAGGATTATCCCTATTCCATTTCTTGAACAAGGGAATAACATTTGCTGCCCTCCAATCATCTGGCACTATTCCAGTGGACAGTGAAGATGCAAAGATCATCGCCAAAGGTGCAGCAATCTCTTCCTTTGCTTCCTGTAATAACCTTGGCTATATTCCATCTGGCCCAGGGAAGTTATCTTTCCTTATATTTTTTAAAATTGTTAGCACGTCTTCCTTCTTAACATCAACCTGTTTGAGCATATCAGTCTGTTTCACACCACCCTCACAAATATCAAGGTCCTCTCAGTATTGAAAACTGAAGCAAAGTATTCATTAAGGACCTACCCTATCTCCTCAGACTGCAGGCACAAGTTCCCTCCACTATCCCTGATCAGCCCTACCCTCACTCTGGCCATCCTCTTGTTCCTCACATAAGTATAGAATGCCTTAGTGTTTTCCTTAATCCTACCCGCTAAAGCTTTTTCATGCCCAC
The DNA here is from genome assembly GCF_004010195.1 of Chiloscyllium plagiosum. Lineage (NCBI taxonomy): Eukaryota > Metazoa > Chordata > Chondrichthyes > Orectolobiformes > Hemiscylliidae > Chiloscyllium > Chiloscyllium plagiosum. The sequence continues at coordinate 30,570,166 of NC_057729.1, forward strand.
TTGTAACTCTCCCAAGTCCATTCTTCAGTTCCTTCCTGCTACCTTGTAACCCTCTAAAGCCCCCTGTCTGATCCTTATTTCCTCAACCTTAAGTAAGCTGTCTCACAGCGCCAGAGACCTGGGTTCAATTCCCGCCTCGGGCAACTGTCCGTGTGGAGTTTACACATTCTCCCTGTGTCTGCATGGGTTTCCTCCGGGTGCTCCGGTTTCCTCCCACAGTCCAAAGATGTGCATGTTAGGTGAATTGGCCATGGTAAATTGCCCGTAGTGTTAGGTGAAGGGATAAATGTAGGGGAATGGGTCTGGGTGGGTTGCTCTTTGGAGGGTCAATGTGGACTTGTTAGGCCGAAGGGCCTGTTTCCACACTGTAGGGAATTTAGTCTAACCTAATCTTCCTTTTGACGAGATGTTTCGCATCCCTTCTCACCCAAGGTACTTTCAACCTACCATCCCTTCTTTGCCTCAGTGGGACAAACCTTGTCTAGCAAGTGCTGCCGAGACAACCTCCACATTTCTGTCATGCATTTCCCTGAGAACACCTGTTCCCAATTTAGATGCACCAATTCCTGCCTAATAACATTGTAATTCCCCCTCTCCCAATTAAGTACTTTCCCATACCATCTGCTACTATCCCTCTCCTTGAATATAGTAAAGGTCAGGGAGTTGTGACCACTATCACCGAAATGCTCTCCCACCAAATGCCAAGCACCAAATCCAACATGGCCTCCCCTCTAGTCGGCCTACCTACACATTGAGTCAGGAACCCTTCCTAGACACACCTGACAAAAACTGCTCCATCCAAACTATTTAATCGAAGGAATCCCAATCAATATTCGAGAAGTTAAAGTCACCCATGACAGCAACTCTGTTACTTCTGCACCTTTCCAAAATCTGCCTTCCAATCTGCTTCTCCGTGTCTCTGTCAGTATCGGGGGAGGGGGGGTGGTGGAGATCAGTAGAATACTCGCAATAAAGTGACTGCTGCTTTCCTGTTTCTGGCTTCCACCAATACTGACTCTGTAGACAAACCCTCCTCTATGACCTCCCTTTCTGCAGCTGTGGTACTATCTCTGATTAGCAATGTAACTCCACCACCTCTTTTACCCCCCACAGTTCCTTTTGGAGCATCTAAACCCTGGAACATCCAACAACCATTCCTGCCCCTATGATATGCAAATCTCAGTAATGGCCACAACATCATAGTTCCAAGTACTGATCCATGTTCTAAGTTCATCACCCCTATTCCTGATACTTCTTGCGTTAAAATAGACACACTTCAACCCATCGGACTGACTGATCCTTTGCTCTATTAACTGTCTGTCCCTCCTCACAGATTCTCTGCATGCTGTATCTGTTTGTTCACTAACTACTCCATCGTTTGATCCGTTGTTGCAGTTCCCGCCCCCCTGCTAATCTAGTTTAAACCCACCCAAAAGAGCTCCAGCAAACCTCCTGCCCAGGATATTGGTGGCCCTCCAGTTCAGGTGCAACCCGTCCTTCTTATACCTCTTCTGATTTTGAAAACTTCTGTCAGATCTCCTCTTAGCTGCATTCTCTTCAAGGAAGACAGTCCTGAATTCCCCAATCTATCCTCATAACTAAGTTTCTCATCCCTGGAACCATTCTTATAGACTGCTTCAATATGCTGACCAATGTGTTCACATCCTTTATAAAGTATGGCTTCCAGAACTGTATGCAATACTCCATCTGAAATCTAACAGAAGTCTTATTCAAATAGCATAATGCTTTATGTTTTATTAATGCCTTTTCCACCTGTCCTGCAACTATTAATTATTTATGCACATATGCACCCAGGTCTTTCTGCTCTTGCACATCCTTACAAAATGCAACTTATTCAATACTGTCTCAACATGTTCTTTGCATTAAAATGTATCACCTCCTCCTTCTCTGCACTGAATTTAATCTTCCACCTATCCACCCATTTCACCAACTTGTTGGTGACTATTCTGCCTTCATAATTTGCAATGCCCTAACATTTGAAATTGTGCCTGCACACAGGTGTAGATTATTTATATCTACACTAGGAAAACAAGGATCCCAATAACCACTCCTGGGGAGTTCCACTTCAAATCTCCTTCCAGCCTGAAAAACAAGTACCTATCGACCATTATCCTCTCATTCCTATCTCTCAGCCAATTTTGTATCCATGTTGCTACTGCCATTTTTATATCATGAACTATAACTTTCCCCACAGTCTGTTGTGCGGCACGGTATCAATTGCTTTTTGGAATTCCAAGCATGTGGCATCAACAGCCTTGCCCACATCAACCTTCTCTGTTACCGCTTCAAAAATCTCCAAGTTAATTGCGCATGATTTTCCTGAACAAATCCATGCATCATTCTTCCGAATCTTCCCACATTTTTTCATTTGACAATAATCCTATTGTGGATAGTTATTTGAAGAGGGGTACCAAACTCCACAGTGGGAAGTGATTGGTCTGCTAATACTAGGCCTATGTTTACAATCCTTTTTAGAAACTGGTATAATGTTTGCAATTCTCCAGTCTCCCAGCACTACCCCTGAATCTAGGAATGTTTGAAATATTAGTTTGTTTTACTCCTACAATTAATCCAACTGTATCTACATACTGAACAATCTCTTACAATTTCGTAATGCAATTTCTCAGTCACCCTCTTTCCAAGCTGAGAATCCCAGATTTCTCCAGTGTTGGCTAGTATCAGTGATTTGAGTTTTATCTGTCTCAATGCATGTATTTGCACCGCTTGCAGTCCATAAATGACTCCCCGTTTCTGGGGCTTAAGATTGGTACAGAACTCAAGGTGTGATCTGAACATAGCGTAGTCCAGTCTTGTTATTCCATCTTTTAACTATGTTCAATTGGCCACATTATGTGAGACAGCATGTAGTTTGCTTTGTTGATTGTTGCTCTGTATTGGTTGGACATGCTTAACATCATGTGTAGACCAGTCAGTTTTATGTTGGTGGTGGGCAAATTATTGGAGAGGATTCTTAGAAATGGCAGATGGAGTTCAAACTGGAAACATGTGAAATGATTCATTTTGGAAGATCAAATTTGAATGCAGATTACAGCATTAAAGGCAGGATTCTTGGCAATGTGGAGGAACAGAGGGATCTTGGGGTCCATTTCAATTGATCCCTCAAAGTTGCCACCCAAGTTGATAGGGTTGTTAAGAAGGAATATGGTATATTGGCTTTCAGCAGGGTAATTGAGTTTAAAAGCCGCGAGCTTATGCTGCAGCTGTATGAAGCCTTAGTTAGACAACACTTGGAGTATTGTGTTCAGTTCTGGTTGCCTCATTTTAGGAAGGATATGGAAGCTTTAGAGTGTGTGCAGAGGAGATTTACCAGGATGCTGCCTGAACTGGAGGACATGTCTTATAAAGAAAGGTTGAGGGAGCTAGGGCTTTTCTTATTGGAGTGAAGGATGAGAGGTGACTTGATAGAGGTGTACAAGATGATGGGAGGCATAGATATAGTGGATAGCCAGAGACATTTTCCCAGGGCAATATTGGCTATCATGATGGAGCATAATTTTATGGTGATTGGAGGAAGACTTAGGGGATAGATCAGAGGTAGGTTCTTTACACAGAGTGGTGGGTGTGTGGAATGCACTGCCAGCAGTGTAATAGAGTCAGATACATTAGGGACATCTAAGCTACTCTTGGATAGGCACATGGATGATAGTAAAATGTAGGGTATGTAGGTTATTTTGATCTTAGGATAAACGGTCAGCACAACATTGAGGGCTGAAGGGCCTGTACTGTGTTGTCCTATTCAATGTTCATTCAGTACTTCGCTCCCATGCCAAAAGAACTTATTGGATACATACTATTCTTAGTTTTCAGCCAGTTTTTATATTCATTGTTAAGATGTGGGAGATAGATGATCCTTCTACACAGCCTTGATATTTGTCGAAAGAGCTTCTTACCATGTGCAGACCTCACTAATACCTTCAATCTCATGCTTAGAGATTGAAAGTCCATTTATTTTGAGTCGATTTGGTGACAGTGTGTGGTACAACAAACAACCATCAATTCCAAAAAAACTCCCAAATAGAAGTGAAATCCAAGATGGATGAAGAGCCAACCATGAAGAGATTGAAGTCACTGCAGTGTAGTTAACATCATCAAAGGCCTGGAATAGATGGGCTTCTAGCCAAGATCCGTGAACAAGGAAGTGTGATCCTTGCAAGTTTACAGATCGGTGGGACAATGAGATTCAGTAATTTTGTCCAACCAAAACAATGGAGATAAGTCTGCCTGCTCTAACTACATAGGCATGTGCTACTTTCCATTGCAGATAAGTTCTTGGCTGCAATGTTTCTAACCCTAACCTTAACCCTACCTAGACTTATTCTGACAATAGTTGAGGAATCCTTCTGAAGTGAATGCAGATCTGGACCCAATACGTAACTACAGATTTTTGTGTTGAGATAGAAAAGGGGAAATTTTGTGAGCAAAACATGAACCGGTACACCTGTTCACGATATTGCCAAGGCCTTCAATAAAGTAAGCTGTGACAGTGTTGCGAAGTTACTGTCATTATTAAACTATCCTCCATTCTCCATCAATAGCATGCAAGTTAGAAAAGTTGAGTAAAGCAAAATAGAGCCCTTCCAGGGAGCTTCCCTATCTTTGGTGGTGTTAAGCAAGCATGTATTCTAGCTGAGAACCTTTTCTTCTTAATTGTGATGCTTCAAAAGGCAAAGGCAAGCTTTAAAGAGAGCATATTCATCCACTTCTAAACAGATAGCAGACTCCTCAACTGCAAAGACTATACCAATACCATAGAAAAAATTCTCATGGAGCTGCCTGGCATAAATGCAGCAGACAATGTGGCTCATTTTAGTGGTTACTCTGAAGCAGCAGACTTTGGCCTTTTTAATATCCCAAAGAAAACAGAAGTGCTGTACCAACCAGGGCACCAAGAACATTGTAATATCTTTGGGCAGATCTATAGGCATATAGCCCTTGTCCGTGGACATTAGCATCTGACATGTACCAGTGTTAGGACACCGAAACAGATGAACCAAATCAGCTTTTCGACCTTTGTATTTAAAACACAGTAAAAGTAAAACCTCCAAAATTGACCTGAACAGTTCCTAACTAGACTTTTGAATAACCGATTCCGGACTGCAAATAATTGATTATCATTTTGTACCTTAAACAAAAGACTTAGCAGTTTATTGAGAATCCAATCACTATAATGGAACAACATTAAACAACAAAGGAATCTAATTGGTCTGTGTTTAAACTCAAAAACTTTCATTCACACAAAAGACAGACAGATTAAAGCAGTTAAATAAAATGACAAAATCAGCCAGACTACATATGTGGTTTTGACAATGTGTTGTTCCACAGTTGGATGATGGTTTATTCCTTAAATTTCTGAAGATGTTGATCCATGTCACCATTATTGTTCACTTGGATAAAGGCAATAATACAACTTGGTTTTCTGAGCTTTCATAAGTCTAGAAGGAGGTTAGACTGGGAGCTTTCAAAACTTCATGCTGTAGCAACAACAGTGAGATTTCTCCTTACAGAACATACATTTCAAAACCCAATTCAAACTCTCCCTGATAGACTGACCCTCACTTCCATGAGGCTTTAGTTACCATTCAAGATCTGCCATCAGCTTGTGCATAAGGAATTTTCCAAACTTGCTGGAACCAATTTCCAGGTACTGACATCGTTAATAGCCAACTTCTGTGATCGGTTTAAACATGATGCTGTTCCCCAGTGATGAAGCAGCTGTGGAATCTTTTGATTAGGTACCAGCCTGCGGCTATCTTCCAGGCATGGCCTCACAAATAAACAAAACCCAATTTGGGCTATTCAGAAAAATAATGAAAAGTTAATGAAGCATCTAATACCAGCCTCACCACACTCTTCAGGCATATCCCTGACCTACTTGCAAGACGATTCTATGTTTTGATGTTGCACTTTGGAATACAGCAACACTTTTCATTGCCATGCTGCTGCTAGGACAGATTGTATCTCAGTCTCAGTCTCTTGGTGCTCACTCACTTTATGCCTGTTTGGATGCTCACAGCATTCCTATCTTGCCTTGCGTTTTTGCATTTTGCCCCTTCAGCTAGAGCTTACAGACTGTCAGCATTTCTATTTTGCCTTGCCTTTTAGCACAGACACAAAGACAGGCTACTTTTCATGGAGGTCAATCAAGGAGTGGATATGCTGCTGTATGGCAGTCTCACACATGTAATATGGGTGCCAATGGTGTACACTGCATATGATTCAAGCAAATGACCATATCATACTCTTAACAAGAATTAGTCCCTTGTCATGTCAACGGAGATACCCTTTAGTAAAGGGATCTAGCACAGTAATTCAAGAGTAGCCTCTGATATTAGTCCAGGAGCTTGGGTATGGTCAGTTGCATACTTGGAACATTCAGGGCCAAGGGCCCACATCTGTACAGTCTGGGAAGTGGGCCACAGTCCGTTCTGTCCAGCAAGATCTGTGAAGTGATTTGCAGGAAGTCAGTTAGGAGCAGTGTACATATCACTCTGGGGTCTGGTCCCTCACTGTTTGGAGCTACTGATCTAAATCATTAAGGGGCTTGGTCACAATCAGCACTGGGGATCCATCCAATAAATGTCAAGATGGGTTACCAGGGGCCACTGTTGTGGAGAGAAGCTGGGGAGCTTAATTGTGTAGTTTGGAGCCAAAATGTTGGGATTCAGGAGGAATAGCAATTGCGAGGTGGGGAAGGGGGGGGGGGGGGGGGGGGGGGGGGGGAGGGGGGGAGGGGGTGGAGTCAAAGTAGAGGGAGATGATTGAGTATTAAAGGCAAAGGAGTAATGCAGGAGGGGGAGGCTTTTCCAGTCACCTTGGTCTTGATGCACTATTACATCTGGCATATTTACTCAATAACTTGGGGCTAGGGATGTAAGGTACAGAGATGAATGTTTACATGGATGGTTTGGGTGGGAATGTGAGTAAGCTGATAGAGTTGGCAGGGAGATCTACTAAGAAGAGACTGTCTACATTTGAGGGTTCACCAAGGGTAAAAGGCCAAGCCTGAGACTCGTTTGCTGTTTCCTTCTATCGTGATACAAATAACCAGTGTGCAATGGAGCTGAAAATGGCTGCCACCACATCTGAAGTGGGCAGGGTAAGTGTTTCATTCTCTGAGGAAGAGGGCTTCATTTTTGAGTGATAAGGCCTGATAATTGGCAAAAGCATGACACACATTCATGTAGTATAGGCGAAATACATGTAAACTGAGGCATTAACTATGTAAGTTACCAGTGCTGGCCCAAAGCACTCGACCACCCATTCAAAAGCAGAACTCAATTCGTCTGATGGTTGTGATATACTTCAGTGTTTGGTGGCTTGGAAATATTCGCTCTTGATGCCAAAATTGCCAGTACTTTGCAAGTTCACACAGCCTGCACCTCACACACAGGACCATAAAACATCATGTGATGCTTAGGATTATGAGCCTCAATAGCTTCAATCTTCTCGGTGCTGCTAGACATATGTTAGCTTAAACAGCTGATCATGAAAAGTGACCATATGTTTAGACGAGTGATGACTTCTTTACAATGAAGTGTCATCAGTGCCACCCATCAGCCTTCAGAAGGTTTCCTTTCTTTCTCTACAGCTGGGTAGAAGGGAGCCTGCCCAACAGTCCGGCCCATGCCTGGGAAACTCAATCGGGGTGTTTATGTCGAGGTGGCCTAGACAACTTGTACGTGTCCTGCCCAGAGACAGGTACACCCTCTTTGGCTTGAATTTCCACAGGATGGCAGGCAGGGTGGAGGTGGAGGGCCTGGCCACCTCTGGAATGTCCTGACAGGAAATGTCTGGTGTGTTTGGGTTTTCCTCCAGCTAGACATCTACTGGCACTGCCCAGTCTCCTTGTGAGGAAGGGCAGCTGGAGTGAGGTTAGGATCCCTTGTTTCTCCTGTTGCCTAGCTATTGGTGGTAAACACTATTAGTTATTGCAATAGAGTGTAAGCCTCTGAGCATATCCACATGAGAGAGCTTGACCTGGCTCTCAAAGGCTGCTGCTAACATGTCCAGGGAGGTAGCCAGATCCTCACGGCATTGCTGCACTCCTGTAACCTCTGAGCCAGGTTGCACAGTTTCACTGATAAACCTGCCTGCAGAATCTGTGTCTGCTTGTTGTTGTTTTTTAGGGGTTTGTGACTACAGTTACCTAATATAGATAGTGGATGATTTATAGCAATGTTCTGATTGAGAATGTATGACCTATGATTTTTTTATCGATTCTACTATGATCTTTACTGATCCTGGAGCTGTCCTGTACCATGGAGGAGTAGGGACAATGCATTCCCATGTCCCAGTGGTTTTACGCCCTTTTGGGATGGTCTCTGTACCAACAGGCTTTGTTCTTCCCTTAGACTGATGTAGTGGAACTTCTGGCTCACCTCCCTGGATCTTCTTGTCTCTTTAGCCCCTCTTGTACCTATCAATATTCCGTATTTTGTGTGCTGGCTATTAATGCTATCTAATGCCTTGTGGCCAATGGCCATGAGATGGCTACTCATGAATCAGATAATCGTTGTCTCCCTGCCCACCTCTTCTTAAAGATTAGTTTTCATTCATTCTAAGATCAAAACCACCTTATTTTTAACTCACTGCATTGTAATGTAGTAGGATGGGCCTGATAAATCCTTGACATAAGTCAAGACCTTGGCAATTCTTATGACATCTCTGTTTTTGTGTGGAGATTTTGTTTCAGTTTGCAGGAGGCTAGTTACTAATTTGACACAGTTACATTAGGTCTCATGCTACACAGCAAACACCAAATATGGAATGCTGTGTTAACACAGTTCCCAACATTGTGCACTTCAATGAAGCTGTTAATGGCTGACACAGTGGGGTCCTCTTCTGTCCTGGGATGAACTAATGCTTGGTGCCCTGAGTGCTGGCAGCCTGGAGGATTTATTCCTCAGCCAATTGCAGAGGTGGCACAGTGGTTCAGTGGGTAGCGCTGCTGCCTCTCAGTGCCAGGGATCTGGGTTCAATTTCAGCTTTGGGTGACTGTTTGTGTGGAGTTTGCACGTTCTCCTTGTGTCTGCATGGGTTTCCTTCAGGTGATCTGGTTTCCTCTCACAGTCCAAAGATGTTCAGGTCAGGTGAACTGGCCATACTAAATTGCCCATAGTGTTAGGTGCATTAGTCAGGGGTAAATATTGGTTAGGGGAATGGGTGGGTTACTCTTCAGAGGGCTGGTATGGACTTGTTGGGCCAAATGGCCTGTTTCCATGTTGTAGGAATTCTAATATGGCAGTGGCTGTGCTTACCAGCATGTACTTCTTACTTTTAATCGAGCAAAACCTGCCCTCTGAGGTGCCACTATCTGAGCTGAAGGGGAGAGCAGAAAGTAGCCTACATGATGCTTCTCCTGAGGCATCCCTGCTTTTTCTCTCAGGTGGAAGGGGAGATATGTTGTGGCATGTTGGACACCAGGGCCTTGCAGATGCCACTCATGCCTGCAGGAGACAAAAGAGCAAAGGTGTCATAAGTTCAGGCATGTTAAGGTATGTTCATAGTGAGGTAACAGGTGAGTAGCAAAATTACAAAGCAGTGTAATTGCTGGGTGGATGTTTTCCTTTATGGGAGAGTTTAGGGCTGGGGGAATACTCTTGTAATAAAGTGGTGCCAATTTAAGACTGAGATGAGGAGGAATTCTTCTCTCAGAGGTTTGTCGATCTTTGGAACTCCTTGCCACAGAGAGGCAGAGTATATTGAAGACTGAGATAGATTCTTGATCAGTAGGGGAATCAATGGTTATGGGGAAAGGACAGGAAAGTGGATGTGAAGTATGTCAGATCAGCCATAATCATGTTGAAAGGCAGAGCAGGCTTGAGGGTTTGTATGTTCCTATTTCTTAAGGCCTTTAAACACTGGACAATGCTTCTTTCTGGGTTGCTGGGACATTAAGATTTTGACATCACCACAAGAGCTCTCCTGGTGTTTTCCAGCCAATAACAGGATCATTTCCTTGTAAGGAATGAGGAACTGAATTTTGGGCACCTCGCCATTCCTCTTGGCTCTCTATTCTCCTGGAATGAGACAAAGGAAGGGATTGAGTGAAATGAAGTTGGCTGTCATAGCTGTTTGTGCTGGTGCAAGTCCAGGAATGATGGTGAGTGTCCTGAATGAGTGAGTCGGCAGTTCAGATGACCTGCAGGGTTAGTAGTGGGAGCAGGGAGGGAAGCTGGAGGAATGGTGAGATAAGAGTGAGTGAGAGAAGTGGGTGTATACAACAGAGAGTTTAATATGATTCTTCAGGTGCTGCTGGATTTGGAGTTTCCACAGCATTTACTGCCATTCAGCCAATCAAACCTGTTCCATCATGTAATGGAATCTTGGATAATCTGTGGCCTAATATCCATGCTATTGATCCATATCCCTTAATACCTTTGCTGAACAAAAAAAAACTATCTCCGATTTAAAACGAACAACGGATTTAACATTAATTGCTGATTGTGGAAGAGTGTTCCACACCTCCACCACTCTTAGCTGTAGAAGTGCTTCTAACATTTCTTCTGAATCGTCTGGCCCTAATTGTCAGATTATGCCCCATAGTTCTAGAATCTCTACCTGTGAAAATAGTTTATCTAACATCTTTTCCTGTTAATGCATTGAAGACTTTGATCAGATCACTCCTTAACCTTCTACCCTCCTTTACAACAGTTCGTTTGTGTTAGTGTTTCCTAAAAAAAAAAAATTGCCTGCTTTATGCTGTTATTTTTGCAAACGATCCTCAAGTATTCAACATAAACTGACCTTCAAGACTTTAGAGCGTGGTTATTAATTGTCAACATCAAGCGCTTAGCATTCTAATGAGGAAGATTTTAATTAATGAAGCACTACTCTGCAAGTTTACAACAACAGAAGGAGTATTTTGGTAAAGATTTGTATCTGTTAAAATTCAAGTCATATTTGGAGTAAAAATTTGTTTAATTTTATTGCTTAAATTTAAAAATAGTACCTTTCTTAAAAATATTGAGGTACCATCTATGTTCTAAGCCTTCACAAAATCTTACTCAATAACCGTCAATCTTATTCAAAACCCTGACTATTGATTATCAACCTGAAATATTAATAATAGTATCTGAATAAAAGTGGCTGTTCAGAATTGGAGCATAATCACACTCGCAAACCCAGATAGTAAGTAAAAACAACTTTAATGGTAACTAATATTTGTTATTCAAAAAAATTATACTTCATCTCTGGTTGCCCATGTAGCAAATGTAATAAAATTTCATACTGAGCATCCTGTTTATGGCTCTGATATAATGTGAAACAAAATTGAGCTTAAAGTATTGGAATTATTAGAATAGAGGGATAATGCTGTTTCCATCGAGGATCCAGACCCCTGATTGGAGAATCAGCAGGAGGCCTGTGTTGCTACAGTGGGGAATGTCTAACATCATCAAGCAAGTGTCAGGCACTCATGGCCAGCATTCTTGGACCTTCCTGGGAGCTCGCTCCCTGACCACACTGCAGATCGAGTGATAGACTTCCACAGTTCAAAAAGGTAACTCACCATCACCTTCTCAAGTGTCACTAGGGGTTGGCAATAAATACTGGCCCAGCTAGCAATGCCCACATCCTGTGTATGAAATTAAACATAAATCCTCCCTGTAGCCCTAAAGTTTTAAGTGTTTAACTAATTTCCTTTTAAAAACCACAATTGAGTCCATTTCCAGAACATTCAGGTAGTGCAGTCTGGTTCCTAGCCACTGGCTGTGTTAAAAACATTTTTCTTTACTTCACCATTGATTCTTTTACTAGTCATCTACCAGTCATCTTAAATTAGTGCACTCTAATTCTCAACATTTCCATCAAGGGAAACAAATTCTCCCATCTGCTCCATCTAAATCTTGCATAATTTTGAACATCTTTATCAAAAATCTCCTCAACTTTCTCTTTAATACCTGTCACGTAATTGAAATCCCTCATATCTGCAACCATTTTCTGCTCCTTCACATTCTTTATAAAGTGTGATTAAACACCATATTCCATTTGAAGTCAAACTATTTTGTGATAGTTGATCATAAGTTTTTTTTTGCTTTTGTAGCCATGAGTTTATTTATAAAGCCCAGAATTCTAAGTCTTTTAAATCACTTTCTTAATCATTCATACTGCTTTCAATGATTTGTGTCTATATACACCATCCCAAATCTCCATTTTCCTGCACCCCCTGTAAAAATTATACCCTTTGGTTTTTTTTTAATGCTTCTTTTATATTGTCCCACCAAAATGTATTATTTCACCCTTCTGTCTTCAATTTTATCTAACAGGTTCATCAGTCTTATTCTCAGGATGATGGGAATATCCAATGAGGAGAGTCTGGGGAAACTGGACTTGTATTCTTCAGAATTCCAAAGAATGAGAAGTGGTCATATTGAAACTTACAAAGTACCTACAGAGATAGACAGGGAGATGCAGGTACGGTACTTCTGCTGATTCTAGGGGGGTCAAGAACCGGGGACACAGTTTACAAATAAGCGGGTCTGAAATGTTGAGGAATTATTTTACTCTGAAAGCTGTGAAACTTTGAAATTATCTGCCTCACAGGAACATGAAGATTTGATAGTTGAGCATGTTTAAAGTAGAATTTAATACAGTTCTGATTATCAGGTTTATGGGGATGGGATGAGTCAAAGGCATTGAAATGTTGATCAGCCATGATCATATTGAATGGTACAGCGGGCTCGTTGGGCAAAATGGCTATGTTCCTATACATTCACCCTCCCACCAGCCTGTCAGTGTCCTCTTGCAGTCTATCAGTTCATAATGCTTCCAAAGTTTATGTAATCTGCATATTTTGAAATTGATACCTAAATCTAGGTCATTTTACAAATTAAAAAAAATAATCCCACCATCAATTCCCTGGGAAATCTCAATGTCTGGCTTCCTCCAATGTGAAAAGCAACCATTCCCATCTTTCAATTTCCTGCCACTCAGCCAGTCACTTGTCCTTTTCATTCAATGATATTTTACTTTATGTCAAGCCTCTATATGGCACTTTAATAAACACCTTTTGGGCATCATGGTAAACCACATTTCTCACATTGCCTTCATCATTCATTTCTGTTGCATTTTCATGAAGTTCACTCAGGTTATTTAGATATGAGCTAGGTTGTAACATTTGCCATCTTTTAATTCTCTGGCACCACTCCTGTTTCCACGGAGAATAGGAAGATTATGGCCAGTGCTCTGCCACTTCCACTCTTTTATCCCTTCAACATCCTTGGATGCACGATATTTGATCTTGGTGGATTAGCAACTTTAAGTTCAGTTATTCATTCGAATACTTCTCTATCAATTCTTAGCCGGTCCGGTATCTTAACTGCTTCCTCTTTCTTTGAATTTGGCAGTGTCATCTGCCTTGGGTAAAAATATACAAAATATTAATTTAATACCTTGACCGTGCTTTCTGTCTCCATACATAGATCTCTAATTGGCCTACCCCTTCTCTTCCTACCCATTTATGTACATTTATTTGATGTTTGGGATCCCTTTATATTAGCTGCCAGTTTCTTCTCTATCTTTGCTTCCATGAATTCCATTTTCACTTCCTCTCTGAGATTCTTGGTATTCAGTTTGGTTCTCACCTGTACTATCACTTAGGCATCTGTCCTTTACAACCTTTTTCTGCTTCATTGTTTTTAAATTTTGTCATCCAGGGAATTTTGACTGCCCTACTTTTCCCCTTACAGAAGTGCACATCGGCGATATCGAAACCATCTCTTCAAACTCAGCCTATGATTATCATTCTGTTTGTCAATCTCTGCCAGTTTACCTGGTATGGACCATTCTCCCTCAATTGAAAATGACCCTCCCTGCAATTAAATATGTTTATTCCAGTATGCTCCTTGGTCTTTTCAAAATTGCTAACTCAAATCTTAACCTTATTAAAGGTGCTCGTTCTCAATCATATTCTACCTGATGAAGAAGCAGCACTTTGAAAGCTAGTGCTTCCAATTAAACCTATTGGTGTTGTGTGATTTTTAACCTTGTTCACCCCAGTCCAACACTGGCACCTCCAAGTCATATTCTCAATTTATATGGTAAACAATTCCTGTTTAGATGAATAGGCCTTTAAATCTTACATTTGAAGAATATACATTGAAAATATTTGCTTCAAAATTGTGCCCTTGAATAAAAGTATGTGCTTGCTTAATACATTAATGTATAATCTGTTCCTGGATATTTTAACTTGTTGAAAATAGATGGAGAGGAATTTTACCTTAATGTATTAAGTGATTCAATTTTTGAAAATGTTCTTCTTGGGACATTCTGGCAAAGCTGTAATTATATTCTCTGTTACTGTTTCCCCAAGGTGATGTTAGGCCTTCTCCTTGAACTGCTATAGTTCTTGTGCTGATGTGACTGTCACAATGATGTTAAGTAGGGAATTTCAAGATTTTGATCTGACTGGATGAAGGGGCAATGGGATATGTTCATTTCAGGATGCCTGTGAGTTGGAGAAAATGCAGAGTTGAGATATTCCCATGACATTGCTGATCTTGGTCTCTATACATCAGCTAAACTGCAAATCATGTAGAAGTGGACCTCTTTACCAATGGATTCTGCTTCACACAACATACCATGTTGAAATCTATTGCAAGTATTAGACTATTATAATCACCTACTCTCCACCACAAAACATAATGATAACATGCAAAGATAACTGTCCAAGTAACGGACTAATTCACTTTCAGGATAAGTCATTAATGTATTGATTGGCTCTTATCCTGATTCCTCCAGTCTGCCCTCGCCAGTCAAAACAATACTGCAGATGTGAATGGCTCATAGTATTCTGATTTCCAACTTCAAACCGCATAAGTCAAAAAGGTGACAACCAAAAAGAATCATTCATAACATAAATATTCCAGAGTGTCCAGATTCATATCTTCAACTCTAAAGTTTAGCATTTTTATGAAGCTTAATTTTAAAGTTGCTGAAATGTAAATAATTGTCTAAGCGTACTCATTAAAATGTGAGCAGAAGGAAAAACTCCTTGAAGATTATCTGAAGAAGTGAAGGTAGGCATTTCTAAGAGAAAACCTAACTTAAGATAGAATCCCTACAGTGCAGAAACCTAACTTAAGGTAGAGTCCCTACAGTGCAGCCCATCAATTCTGCACAGACCCTCTGAATAGCATCCACCCAATCCCTGTAATCCTGCAATTTTCATGGCTAATCCATCTAGCCTCCACAATTTAACATAGCCAATTCACCTAACTTGTATATCTTTGGACTGTGGAAGGAAACTGGAGGACCCAGCAGAAACCCACACAGACTTGAGAAGGCTGGAATTGAACCCAGGTCCCTGGTGCTGTGAGGCAGCGCTATTAGCCACTGACCCACCATGCTACCCATAACCTTGGAGTTATTAGCATCATGCTATAAGCATCTGAGCTAACCAGTCAATGTGCCCCAAAGTGAAAGCTTTGAGTATTTTAGCAATAGCTAAACATTGATGGGCTTTCTCAGAGAAGATTAATTATAAATGTTGGTTTGTAGTCCTCCAAAAAACAGAGACTTTGGGCCGAATCTTTTTTTTTGATTAAGTGTGAGTTGCATCTAGTGTTTTGGAGGGATTTTTGCTGCAATTCCTTGTGAAACTACTCGCTGTATCTTACCAACCCTGCGCTTATGACATCTCTCCTGTTTGATTTGTGCCACATCTTACCGTGCACCATTTCCGGAACAAGCCGCCATTCCCTGGATATCTGCCAGGAGACCAGCATTCTCTGACACCAGGCCATAGTTAAAAGGCCACATGCATCCAGACAAGCACTGGTATTCTGAAACTACCCATCCCGGTCAAGAACAGAAGCTGAACATGTTGGAGAAGGGGAAAATAGTGCTGCAATTCTCTAACAGGGACCTGAAGGTCCTGATCAAAGGGATGTTACAAAGAAAAAGGACCAGTGGAGGTTTCCCCACAACCTCCTTCACCACTAACCCTTGTATGATTTCTGCACTGCCTAATTACTACCTTGGAACACCTCCTGCTCCTGCACCAGCACTAACAGCTGGACCACCCACTTTCACCTCACTCAGTCCCAATGACTTTCTGTCATTCCAGAAGAAGACCTACCACAACAGGTCAGAAAGGGACTGGATGGGTGGAGGGTGCCTGACATTTGACTGCTCAGATTCTATGAGCAGAGAGTCTTACTCCTCACAAGAGACAATGGAGATCCCTCCTGCAGGGATGTCAAGACATCCATGTCCCCTCAACTGAATGGATACTATTCATCATTGCATTGAAACTCTCATACTAACCCCACTAATAGTGTCATTCACTGCACATCACTTCTACCTACTGGCCATCATACCATCTGTCTCTTGAGTTGCAGGTACCAACAGGATGTCAACCACCTCTGCACAGAAATGGCTGGGTCCCCCAAGACAGCTACCTCTGGCACCCCACCAGTTCAGATCCTGACACTCACTGCGAATTTCAGTTCTAGAAAGTGCATGAGCACTAGCTGGTGAGTACTTCACATGACAACTCCAAAACTCCAAAAGTGGCCAAGAAAGGAACACCCAGGCTGGATGTAGGCTTGCTCGCTGAGCTGGTAGGTTCATTTCCAGATGGATACCCAATTAACACAGTCCATCGATTTCTCGGCAACAAACCCAAACAAGCACACAAAACACGTCCAGAAACTCTAGCCAGTCTCCCCTACATCAAAAGCATCTCAGAAATGACTGCCAAACTACTCAGATCCCTTGGCATCGTGGTAGCCCACAAATTCACCAACATACTAAAACAGCAGCTAATGAACTTGAAAAACCCTGTACTGACAACAAGCAAAGCCAATGTCATTTACAAAATACCGTGCAAGAACTGTATCAAACACTACATTGGACAAACAGACAGAAAACTAGCCACAAAACGACATGACCCTCTCTCACTACTATCCTTACATACAGATAAGGAAGAACACCATTTCAACTGGGACAACACATCCATCCTAGGACAAGCCAAACAGAGACACACATGAGAATTTCTAGAAACATGGAATTCCAACCAGAATTCTATCAATAAATACATCGAGTTAGACCCCATCTACCACCCCCTGAGAAAAAGAACAGGAAATGACATTATAACAGGAAATGACATCACCAACCCAAAGAAACCCAAACATATAAATAGAAAGCAGGAATCATCAGCAGTGCTTTACCCGGAAGCCCACTGAAGATGTTACCTAGTAGGGTGTCGAAACATCTGGAAATGAACCTTCCAGTTCAGTGAGCAAACCTACATCCAGAACCTCAACCTGAGCTATACATCTTCGCAAAACTCGCTAACACCCCAGGCTGCTCGCACTGGAGGACTGGAGAAGACCAAGTACCTGCTCCACCTCAGGCCAGAGAGGAGCCTGTGGTTTCAGGGACTTGGTCAGGGAGGATCAGGAGCAGCAGACAGGGATGTGGGTCACTACAGGCCTCATTGCTCAGAGGCTGCAGTGGGCAGTGATTCAACAACCATCTGGCTGTCTCCATGGACAGGTTGGTGACTGCCATGGAGACTCAGGCCCAGCACCATCAGGGTCTGCTGGAGAGGAGCACACAGCTGCACTCCCATCTCCCCAGCTACTGATCCTCAGGACCGAAGGCGTGGTGACAGGGGCATGTCACATTCATGAGGAGATAGGGCAGTGCCAGGAGGCAACCAGTCAGAGGAGGATCCACACACAGGCACCACAGAGGACATTCCAGGCCCTGGTAGTCAGGCCCTTCACCTTCACCATGCCTGTCCCCATGTAGCCATTGGAAACCACAGCTTTGGAGGGCCGTGGATTAACGTCTGTGTTGACAGCCTGCTGCAGCTTGTGATAACAGCATGAACAAGGTGCATATGGGGGAATGGGTTCTGCTGACACCATTGCTCCTTGTAGCCAAGCACCCTATTTTCACCCTGGCATCTGTGTCCAAACATGTTGGTGTGAATGAGGTGCTGTGTGAGTCAATGCATTTGGATGACCAGGGATTAAGGACCTCACAGGTCTGTGTCCTGTACACTGCATGGGTCTGTGTGTAATGCTCTTTCCTTTTAAGGTGCCTTGCATCACTGGATCATCCAGCCCTCTACTTCACAAGTCATTCTGAGTGTGGTCACAGATACTTTCTTCCCCATTGCACACTTTTGATATTCAGCACTATTGAAGGTTCTTCAGCCAATGGCTTCCATGTGTGTCAATGAGGTCCCGCGCAAGCAGATTCCTTTTCTGATTGCCCTTCTGATGAACCCCATAGGCTTTGCACCTCCCAGTCACTACCCAAACTATCTCCATGAGCCTATACTTGACCACTCCACCCCAACCCCAACCCCACAAAGCCCACAAAGCATGCACATTCATTGTCCCACCCCTTTGCAACCAGGGTGCTCTTGACAGTGGGTGATTCCATCCCCCCAACCCATATTAGTCCATTCCTATCCATGCTGTACCATGTTGACAGTTGCTCATGATTGTCATTCCCCTCCTCTTTCCCCCAGCCTGCAGCCCCCAATTCTAAGGGATAGATTCTTGAGTCATTCCTGTAGCTGAATTCCCTCTTGCTCCCCCCGCCCCAGCCCCCTTTCCCTTAGATTCTGTGGACGGACATGATGGACTCACTGTGGTGCATTCCCTTGAATAACCTAGCTGAACAGTCCAGTGTGATAAATGCCCAGATCCCTGACTGGTGTTTGTACATTACCCTGTTTGTATTAGCCTTACTCCATGCACTGGCTGTGTGGAGCCACAGGATTGACCATGATCCACACACACTCAGACTGCAGAGGCACAGATCCCCTGACCAAGGACACCTTTACTGGACACCTCGGTACAGCCTCATATTGGAAACTGCTCTTGACCAACTGTACCAAGATCGCCCTCCCACTGAACTTCAAGGTGAGGATTACTCCTTGAAGACTTAGAGACATGGCTGCTTGCTTGTTGCATACGCAGCGTGTATGCTGGCACAAGATGCAAGTGTGTAACATTGAGGTAGTACACA
Source organism: Chiloscyllium plagiosum (assembly GCF_004010195.1). NCBI lineage: Eukaryota > Metazoa > Chordata > Chondrichthyes > Orectolobiformes > Hemiscylliidae > Chiloscyllium > Chiloscyllium plagiosum. The sequence goes on from NC_057729.1 coordinate 30,589,198, forward strand.
GGGTCAATCTGGCTGTGGGCCATGGAACATATCTGAGATGTTGAGCAACGTGAAGGTTCCTCAATGGCAACCTTCAGTGGTGAGCTGAATTCTTCAAGAGCCTGTTCTGAGATCTGTGTTGAGATTTCTTGACATCTAGCTGGTAGATGTGTTTGGGAAGATAAACTGAATATTAATAGTCAGTTGAATCGAGAAGGCATTCATCAGGCTATAAATATCTTTAATTAGCAACACCCCACTGTCAAAAAAAGAAACTCACTTTGCAACTTGTCAAAAGCAGAAAAGATGCAGTAAGGTGCTACTGACTTCAAGATAGCCCCCGCCAAACTTCTTGTTCAATTCTGCCACGTATCTCCTCATAGCCCACATTGCTCAGGTCCCACTAAGATTCCACCCACAGAATAGTTTTACTTTTCATGAAATGGTGCTTACTGTTCATCCAGGTGTTATTTTTGGTGGCTAATCCACTCTAAATGGAAACGTGGCCAGAATGGTTTTGCATCTCTACTCCAGATCTCGCTGGAAGGGACTGCTGAGAATGATCCTGGTGAATGTACCTGAATCACGTCCCTTAAATTGTCAAACCTCTTTCTGATCAGTAATAGCTGCACCAACCTCTCGGACAATATCATGGGAAAGATTTCTATCTTGCAATCATCTCTTACCAAATGGTATCCGATCATAGGGAAATGTTTGATTTTTGCATATTTGCCAAGCATTGAAGCAATGGCTTTAAACTAGCTTCACTGTTTTGTTGCTTACAACTTATTCTATTGCTCTAAAAATGCTTTGTAATTGTTTAACTGGGTGCAATTTCATATTTTATATGTTTGACTACTTAAAATATTTAAACAATCATTTTCAGCCTGCTTTAATTACCTGTGCAACTTCCAAACATAAAATATTGTTATAAGTACAATCATTTTCACAATAAATATATTTGTGAATTATATAAACAAAACCATATTTATTGAATACTTTTGAAGGGTATAAATGTACAAAAAAGTGTTAATCTGACAATATTTGTGCTCTGAATTTTGCCATTGTGTTTAAAACTAGCATAGTTTGTTTTATAACAGATCTATTCTTGATCAAACCTGGAGTGCTGAATATAGATTTCAAAGAGTTTCTCAGGCTCAGGCTGAAATTAGCATTATTTTTCCAGTCTTAATCTGCACACTTTCTCCATTGAATGGTTTCAAAGAATGAGAGCTGCACTGTCACCGAACGTATTGTTTTAGATCCTTCCAGCGAGAGCTGAAATAAGCTTCTTATCCCATAGAGAACACTGAGTGTTTAACTGCCTCTGACACTTTCTGACCTCTGTTACAGTGTGTCTATTGAGAGTGAGATAGAACAAATACACCTGGCACCATAACAATCTGATTTTGTTTCATTCTGGTGGTGTCTTCCATAAAAACTTGGCTGTTTTATTTAAAATAAATCACATTAATCCTCCACCACTGAGTTTACTTTGTTTCTTAATGTCACACCAAGTCATAAATGTAATTAAATTTTAAAAAGGAAGGAGGTAAATACAATATTCGTAATAAATTTGAAGCTGATCTCAACTCTTTACTTCTAGTCTTGAGAATCACTGGTGAAGGATCTTGGTAATTACAGCTATAGCTCGTGAGGATCTGGGCATACAGTGAAAATTGTGCTGGAAAACCTACACTGAAAATGTCTATTGTAAACAAGGAAGTGCATGAGATTTTTATGTTTACACTTCTGGTGCTCAAGTGGTTGTTGGCTGAAAGGCAAAACAATAAATATATTCAGCAATGTAAATTTTACAAGCATATATATTTGGATGTCAGTCACAAAAGCTGATGCTAAATTCCCTTTAGCTTCTTATAAGGCACAACAGTAATTTGACTTAATTTCTTCTTAATACAGTATTCATTGCAATAGGAATACATGGTATGATTTTGAAATACTCAAATCTGTGTTTTGACCTAATTTATGGAGTTTAAATACGCAAACAATACTGATGTACAAAATTGCTTGCTAAAAAATTGAAAACAGAACAAACTGGAAAAAAACTTGATAAAATTGCTTATTCTTTTAAATGAGTTATTTATCACCTGATCCTGTAGTGATGAATGAATCAGGTAGGGCTAGTGAGTACTGATCGAACAAGGAACTCTCGATTTTTCCAACCGAGAACTCTAATGGTTTCTACATTTCCTGCACAGAGATAAAGACCCATAATGTGTGCATGCATTTGCCATCTGGCTCTGTACTTGTGAGCCTTATGGAGATGCAGGCTGTACAATCTGTAAGTGGTCAGGAGCCAGCAGGCTCTCCCCAGAGGACACTGCATATAGTCAAGGTGACAGATGGCATGAACGTTGCTCTGGCCTCAGAGACAAGATCAGCATCACCTTCAGCAAACATAAATTTAATTGTTGGACAAAAATTCTTTAAAAAGACATGGCGTCCATCAAATGTTAATAAAGACTTTTGCATAGATCACCATCCCCCCAACCCCCACTACAGTGACCAAACCTCTTACAATGATCTCGCATTTCATATAAATTTACAAAAGTAACGTTGTAAAGCTTGCCAAAATGTTTAATGCATAGCCTTACTGAGACATATTGGCAGCAAGGTCTTTTTAATGCGCAACATGCTGGCAGGCGTATGAGCAATCAGGAAAACAGAGCATACTGAAAAAAAGCATGCTTATATTCACACTGCAAATTGGAGAAGTGGCAGTTTACAAACTGAAGAAGAATTAAGTAAAAAAGGCTTTGTATTTAAATCGCTTTTGAGATACAGGTAGCCCCCACGTTTTGACCGTTTGCTTTACACAATTATGCTTTAATGAAAGACTACATCAGTACCTGTTTTCGTGAATCAGAAGAGGATTTTCACTTTTATGAAAAACGGCAGTAGTTTTTCTTATATAAATCATGCATCTTTGCTTTATGCCATTTTTGGTTTATGAAAGGTTTCCTGGGAATGGTGTACTTTCGGATAGTTGAGGGCTACCTGTAATCAGAAAATGCAAATTGTACTTTGTTGAAATTGGAATATTGTAGAAGCCTAGAGCGTATAAGGCGGCCATTTGGTCCATTGAACCTGTAACTGCTCTTTGAAAGAGCTATCTGATTTAATCCAACAACCCAGCTTCTTTTTCATAGCCCTACAAGTCCAATTTCTGTTTAACAGTTCATGTGAAATCTGATTGTAACATTATTCTTGATCTTAGTAAGCACTTTGTCCACGATCCCCTGTTTCTTTTGCCAATAATCCTAAGATTGTGATTTTTGGTTGCCAACACACTTATCAGAGAAGATCATTTTTGTATCACTACAATTACCATAAGATCATAAGAAATAGGAACAGGAGTAGACCATTCAGCCCCTTGAGCCTGCGCCGTCATTCAATAGGATCATGGCCGATCTGACACTCCTCACAGCCACTTTCCTGCTGTTTCCCAATAACCCTTGATTTTCCTACTATTCAAGACTTATCTTTCTCTATCTTAAATATATACAAGACCTGTGTCCCAAGCTCTCTGTGGCAAGAAGTTCTGAAGACTCTCAATCTTCTGAGAGAAGACGTTCCTCCTCATTTTATTCTTAAACTGGTGCCTCTTAATTCTGAGACTGCGCCCTCTGGATGTGGGTTGAAAGGGACCAATAACGTACAGGATTATGGGGATAGTGTGCAAACGATAGCAAAGTGTACAATTGGCCATGATCATATGAAATGGTGGCACAGCCTCAGTGGGTTGAATGGACTACTCATGTAGCTTTGACAATGATTAATTTCTCCCTACTTTACCTAATGAAGATTTAAATATCTGTATTAGATCTCCCCTCAACCATTGCTGCACTAAGCAGAACAATCCCAGCTTTTGCAATCTTTCTACAAAATTGCAATTTGAAAGAGACAAGTGACAGGGTGTCCCCTCCAGATTTCTGGTCTCTATGGCCAACCTCGGGTAGAGGTCAGAAAATCATACTCTAGTGAGAAATAGACTCAGACTGACAAGTGAATGGCCAGACAGCAGGTTTCCCCATCCGATTAAAGATGGTGATTGGATCTCAGAGTTCTATAACCTTCCAAGCTGAAAGCCAGGAGTATGATACATGGCAGGTAAATGAATGAGAGGATATTTCAACATCGAAATGTTCCCTCTCCAATCTTCTCCATGTAAATAATAAATGGCCTTTGTATCTGGGCCACTGCATTAGAGAGCTGAGTGGGAGGTGTGGTGGGGAGAGGGTGGACAATCCTTGCGTCTAGTAGCCTGTAGCTAATGCTGCATCTGGGCAGGCAGCAGGGGCTTCAAAGGCTGTCTAAGACACTGTCCCCCCCCCCCCCCCCCTTCCTGTGGTCTGTCACTGGATTAATACTTTAAAGTAGCGAACCTAGCTCCACTCACCTCTAGGAACCTGGAGGTTGATTGGAAAATTCTAGTCAGCCTCCTTGAATTGGTCCTGCCTGGTGGTTAACCTAACTGCATACCTGCAGACAACCCTTCCACATTCCAACGCTGCCTCCAGGAAAAAGGTCTGGCATGCAGACTGGAGCTGGGGAACTGGCATGCAGACTAGCTGTGCTGTTTCAGTATCTGCCCACTTCTGTTCCTCCCTCTGGCAGGAGTCTAAAAGCCCAAACCAAGTTAATTTGACATCTCAGAAAGGACCATCTGATAGAACTAAATTCTGGTAACTACCAATGAAAGGACACCCTAAAACATTCACATCTGTTTGCACTTTCAGTTGTTGTTGTAAATGTTGTGTATATTGTAGAATTTCTGCCTCTGTTCTTTCTGATAATGGTGATTTTCCTTTTCAGTTCTCCAATTTCTATTACCTGGCTTACGATTTGTTCTCACCATCAATGCAGATAATTCAATGTTAACCTTTAGCTCAGCTTGATTTATAATATTACTTGTAATGGATAAATTTAAAACTTTTTTAAGACCAAAAGCATCTTTTACATAGCACATTCATAGAAAAATAGTAAATGCAATAAAGCATTTTAACACTATTCCAATAATGGCTAAAATTGTCAAAGTTGGGACAAATATGATGCCTAGACTTTGTGAATGCTGCTATTAACATTGTAACCATCTATTCACAAACATATGCAGAGACAACAGAAGCCACTTTGCAGAGCCAACTATTCTTCCATTAAAAAACTAAATTCTTTCAAAGGATACATGTTGTATTTTGGACACTGTTGTTTGCAGCTTGTAAATCTTGCTATTCCATAAAAATCTTACAGCCCACTTCTGTTGATATGCTGGGCTTAGAGGAAAAGAGAAAAGCTTGAGAAATCGAAGAATGAACAGCTAACGGGTTGTTACATGTGACAACCAATAAACTCGAGAGGACACAGTGACATTGAAGTAGAGTGTTTGCAGAAAAGCATTGTACACTGTAGCTTGTCCTCTGAGACTTGCCATAGTCATGTCACCTCTGAAGTAGTTGCTTTCTGCATGAGACAAGTAGAAGCCATTAAAGTCAAAACATGGTGTTAGAAATGTGCAGCTGAAAGTGTGTGCATCTCGAGAGCTATAAAGGAGTTAGCTATTATATGAAAAGTCCAAGAATGGTTTGAACTTCAGTCTGCAACTTTGTAGTATTGGGTGAGTCAGTGTGGATTTGACTTTCCGAGTCTCTCTGCTGAGGCGATGAAAGGTGATTTGAGACATAATTGAAACTGCTTCCAGACTAAGTGGCAAAAGTATGAGATAGCCATAGAGTTTCAAAGAAAACCTGAACAAATAAGAGTAGCAACTCTGTTTCAGAATGTTTAGAACTGATAACAAACTATAATGCACCCTAGACCTCAACGAGGAGCAGAAAAGCCAGACTTGAGAAATTTTGAAGGCCTTGAAGTGCTATTTGAAATCCTCTACTAATATTATTTAAGAACGGTATGTGTTTAACATCAGCGGTCAGAAAGAGGGGAGAATATTAACGCGATTACATTGAAATATTTCACAGAATCTTGTGAATTTGGGCAATTGAAAAATGATTTTATCAGATATATGATCAAATTGGAAATAAAAGCTTTCACAATGAGAGCAGACTTGCTGAGAGAAGAGCAGCCTACTGTCAAAAAAGCTAGCGATTCATGTGAAACTCAAGTTGTCAATCATCAGTTGAAGAATATTAATGGGAGAACTGATGAGGCTTTGTGCTATGCTGAGCAATAGTCCAGGCCTGACAAGAACAGCACAGTGGAAAAACCAATATTTCCAGAAGGGCCAGCAGAAAGATCAAGGCCAGAGTACTCGATGTAAATATTATGGAGGACATCATGTAAGAGAAAAGGAAACATCTCCAGCATTGGGAAAGCAGTGCTCTATTTGTAAGAAGCTGAATCACTTCGCACACAAAGTGTGTTTTTGCCAAAAGCAAACAGCACAAGCTTGGAAAGACAGCTGCTGGAGAGATGTCGGATGACGATTCCAACAAATTGGTCTCCACCATAGAACAGTTTGGCACTGAACAGTCTCAAGGCATTAAATGGTTGTGACTGCTAGATTATTGACTGCAGAAGGACAGCATTAGTAAAACTGAAATGTCAAATAGAAAATGGCAATGTTATGAGCTTTACAGATTTTTGTGAAGTGTCTCAAGCTGAGTACCCAAAAATAAAGCTATCAAGAGTAAAGTAGAATGGTGGAATGATGGAACAATGCTTGATCGACAGGGACAAACTAAGCTGAAAGCCATTGTTCTCTGAAGAACAAATGTCTTCAGTTCCAGACAGTTGACACTTAAAGCAAAATCTACTCATTTGAAACTCAGCTAAAACTTGAATTGGGAACCCTATTCTACAAACATGTTATTTGAAATATGAATTTAGAATATTATTGACTAAATATCTATATTGTAGATTTTATTTTAGAAAAACACTAGAATTCAAAGAGTGTAATCAGAATGGTTTCTGAGAGCAATATGTTGTGGACCCAACCAAGGATCAGGCTTTTTTTGGACCTGATAATTTCTATTGAGGCCGTTTTAAGAAATGTATCAGAATAAAAGATCCTCTCGGAAACAATTACCATAACATGGTAAAACTTAGCAATCTGTTTGAGAGGGAGGAATTAATAAATACCTTGTACTAGTTTTCTCCGTGGGAAAACACTAATAGCGTACCATAATTACTAAATATTAAAGGGGCAAAAGGATGGGAAATAAATACAATAATTATTGTTAGAGAAACTTAGAAAGAATACATGTGACAATAAAGCTAATTCAATTCAATTATTTATGTGCATTGTTTGTGTGTGTACAAGTTCACAGTTCAGCCCAATTTACTATGATTACTTAATTACTCCACAGAACTGTAGTTAAATATACTACAAGGTTCCTTCCTTTCAAATTTTAACTACAGACACTCAGTGCAAAAACTCAAGATATGTTCCATACCCTGGATTAACTGGAAAAACTCCCCATTGCTTGTAATGAAAAAAGAAGATGGTAATTTCCTCATTTGTATTTGCTTTGCCATCATTAGTTTAGGATATTGAAGAAATGTCAACAGGTTTCTGATTGTATACATTGCAATTTCATCACGCTGTAATGAGCAAAGCTATGATTTTATTCAAAAACTTAAATATAATGAAAATCAAGAAGCCTGTTTTCTCTCTACCATTTTATTGTGAATATGCAAATTAACAAAATGGTCAGATTGCAAACTGAACTTTTGGACAGTAAAATCTTTCAGTTGAAGCTAGTCTAATTACAATCAGTGCAAGGACAATAGCAAGTATTTTGCCTCAATAAATGTCTTTCATTCGTTTTATGTATTTCTGATGTGCAAATATATACTGTAATTAAAGTTACAACATCCTTTTTGGCCACTCATAATGCATGCACTTTGCGTGAAATTTCATTAAAACATGTCTGATTAATAAGATATCTATATTAAATATAAGTATCCATATAAAAGATTTGCAAAAATGGAAAAGACAAGATACTTTCAAACATTTAATTTGTCATTTTCTTTTCAATCTTTTCAAACATTTCATTGTTGATATTATTACTTATGAATGGCAGCAATATGCAGACAGAAATATCTTCAAACATTAGAAAACTGACCTTGATGAAATTTGCATTCTTTTGCTGCGTAATTTTGATCATGGATTGCCATTAAACATGTACAGGAAAACCAGCCTTTCAATCACTGGTAAGGAGTAGTGTAATTTGTGTCATAAGTAAGAATGGATGGATCCCAGTTGGTAATCAAGGTCAATAGTGCATAGTGAATGAATGTAAAATTACTCAAATCGCTATTAGTTTTAATTTGATCTGTTGTAAGGCAACTTCAGTACACTAGGGTGAATTGCTCCCAGTCATGCTTTCTAACCAATGCACCCTGTAGGTGCAGTTTCCAAACAAAGATCACTCCTTTAAAGTTTTGCACATAATTCTCACTTCCTGTCAAGGTAACACTTATATTCCTGTAACATTTTCCTGGCACACCATCACTGTTAAGATAAATCTGTTCATCTTACATGCTTACACATATCGTCCAACTACACTTCAAGATGGATGGTACAGTTCCTCCTGTTTCTCTCTTTTCTCCTCTTCTCAATCACAATAAAAGATGATGTTATGGTGATGGATCAGAACCCTAAATTATTTCTAGACCTTTTTTTCACTTTGAAATTGAATTTGTGCTGTTTTTAAATAGAGGACTGCTCTGGAACAGCTGTGTAATTAAATTCAGTGACTGTCTTGTAAACTTCTGTGTGAAACCCCTGGAATGCCTCAAATGTAACACCTATGGCATGAGGAGCTGACTACTTCCTGAACAGTAAGCTATTTCCTGTAGATTATGTCACAAACTGCAGACACATTTTGTGTTTTCCCTTTGAAGAACACATAAGGACAGAGGTTAAAAAGCCAGTTCAACATTATTGGAGTGGATTAGTGGTACTGAATGCTCTAATGTCTACCAGCATGTGAATGAGCATTAGCATGCTGTCATGGTCATTATTGGACCATCTCGGACCCGATCTCAAATTTACCTGGACCATCTTGGAAACAGTTCATCTTCCGTAGCTACACTGGCATCATCCCCCACCTTTTCCTCCACAACATTGATGACTGTATCAGTGCTACCTCATGCTCCTATGAGGAGGTTGAACAGTTCATTAACTTCACTAACACTTTTCACCCTGACCTCAAATTCACCTGGACCATCTCAGACACCTCCCTCCCCTTCCTGGACCTCTCCATCTCCCCCTCCGGCAGCCAACTAACCATGGACATCTACTACAAACCCAGCAGCTCCCACAGCTAACTGGACTACACCTCCTCCCACCCTACCTCCTGTAAAAATGCTATCCCTTATTCCCAATTCCTCCGCTTCCACTGCATCTATTCCCAGGATGACCAATTCCACCATAGAAAATCTAGCCTTCTTCTTTAAAGACTGCAAATTCCCATCCCACATGGTCGATGACGCCCTCCAGTACATCTCCTCTATTGCCCGCACCACTGCCTTTGAACCCCACCTTTCCCAACACAACAAGAACAGCCTCTGCCACTTCCACCGCCTACAAATAGATCCCACCCCGAAGGATATATTCCCCTCGCCACCCCATCAGCGTTTTGGAGAGACCATTCCCCCTGTGACTCCCTTCTCAGATCCACTCCCCCCACTCCCGGCACCATCCCCTGCCAACACAAAAAGTGCAAAACGTGCGCCCACACCTTTCCACTCATTTCCATCCAAGGCCCCAAAAGATCCTTCCACATCTGACAGAAATTTACTTGTACTTACACAATTGCCATCCATTGCATGGTCTCCTCTACATCGGGGAAACAGGATGCCAACTTGTGGATCATTTCAGAGAACATCTCTTGGACACCAGCACCAACCAATCCCATTGCCTGAACGCTTCATCTCCCCCTTCCACTCCACCAATAACATATAAGTTCCTGGGCCTCCTCCATCGCCAAACCCTAATGACCGTCGCCTGGAGAAAGAACGCCTCACCTTCCACCTTGGGACCCTGCAACCACACGGGATTAATGTGGTTTTCACCAGTTTCCTCATTTCCCCTCTCCCCACCTTATCCCAGTCCCAAGCCTCTAACTCAGCACCACTCTCTTGACCTGCCCATCATCTTTCCCATCTATCTGCTCCATCCTTCTCTCAGACCTATTATCTTCTCCCCTACCTTTATCTACCTATCACATTCTCAGCCACCTTCCGCCCAGTCCCAACCCCTCCCATTTATCTCTCAGCCCACCTGGCCAACAAACCTCATTCCTGATGAAGGGCTTGTGCCCGAAACATCGATTCTCCTGCTTCTCGGGTCATATGACACTGGTCATATTTGAAGAACAGTTTCCTAATTACCTCTTTTGTGTGGGTAAAGACTCTCTTTCATTCTGAGTGCTGTAGATCACTAGCAACATCCTGGAGAATACCATTGACCAAAAACTGAACTGTACTATTCATATCAACACTATGGCTACAAGAACAGGTCAGAGGCTTGGAACCCTGCAGTGAGTAACTTTCTTCCTGACTCCCCAAAGCCTGTCCATCATCTACAAGGCATATGTCAAGAGTTGATGGAATACTCCTTATTTGCCTGGATGAGTGCAACTCCAACAGCATTCAAGAAGCTTGACACCATCCAGTACAGAGCAGCCCCACTGACTGATGTCATGTCCACAAACATTCACTCCCTCTACCAACAATGCTCAATAGCAGCAATGTGTACAACCTACAAGATGCAATGTAAAAATTCACCAATTCTCCTTGGATAGCACCTTCCAAATCCAGAACTATTACCATCTAAAAGGCACAAGTAGCATATATGAGAACGGCATCATCTGCAAGTTCACCTCCACGCCATTCACCATCCTGAGTTGGAATTATAATACAATTCCTTCAGTGTTACTGTAGCTCAAACAATCAACCTGAGACTGAAGCTAAGATGACAGTTTTGCGTGCAGTCCCACCTGTTAGAACTGAAGAACATAAGAATAAGGAGCAGAAATAGGCAATTCAGCCCTTCGAGCCTGCTCCACTACTTAATGCAATCATGGCTGATCTCATTTCATTGCAGCTTCACTTTCCTGCCCAATCTTCACAACCCTTCAACCCATTACTTTTTCAAATTCTGTCTATCTCAATGTCCCTATCTCCACCATACTGGAGTAATGAATTCCACAGATTTTGAGAGAAGTGATTTCTTCTCATCACAGTTTTAAATCTGCTAGCCCTTGTTCTAAAACTATGACCTCTTCTTCTAGATTGGCTCACATGAGGAAACATGATGTCTATGTTTACCCTGTCAGTTCCATTTAGCATCTTATTTACCTCAATTAGATTTCCTCTCAATCATATAAACTCCAAAGAGTATAGGCTAAATTATTCAATCTCTCTTCATAAGATAATCTTTGGAATCAATCCAGTGAAACTGCTCTGAACATCCTTTATCCCAAATCTCTTCTTTCTGTTGGTTAGCCAATCCTCTGTCCAAGCTAATGAAATATCCCAAACTCAATGTGATCTTTCAACCCCATGTGATCTTACCTTGTGTATTACTCCTTTTTGTAGCACCTCATCAAATGCTTTCTGAAAGTCCAGGTATTCTACAACTATAAGATCCTCATTATCCACTTTGCTTGTTACATCTTCAAAGAACTCTAACAAGTTAGTCAAACATGATTTACCTTCCATAAAACCATGCTGACTCTGATGGATTGTGTTTTGACTTTCCAAATGCCCTATTATTGCCTCCCAAATAATCAATTCTAACAATTTACCAAACTAACTGGTCTGCAGTTTCTTACTTTCTGCCTCCCTCCCTTTTTCAATCAGGGTATTCAGTAGGAGTAGAGTTTGAGGAAAATTTGAATGTAGAAGAAAATGAATCAAATGAGGTTTGCCTGGCTGCAGGCCTGCCAACAGTTCGAATGTGGTGACATTGCCACTTTGCCCAAATTGATGATCAGTCATGTGTGACAAATCTTGATGGTACATGATCAGGACAAACTCAACAGCAACAATTTCTTTAGTAATTCTGACCAATGAAAAATCCCAACAAATTATGTCAATGGAAAGGAAATGCTTCATCAATGGCTACAATATTCCATGTCAAAGGAGTTTGAGTTTTTCTTCGGTTTGAAGCTGTTTCTTAGTAGTGCGTCATATCTTTTCTGATAAAGTTTTAAAACAGTAGAAAACATATCTGCAATTCTAGCAATGCACAAAAGTAGTCTGAACAGTTGGAGATTCCTACTACCTGTGAGTTTGATAATTTATAGCAGTTGTATGACTGTATATTCATGTTTAAAGTGGGAACTCCAAACTGTAGGTGCAGATGTAGTCAACTGTAAGGAAATTAAAGAACTAGTACTTTAAAATTATCAGACATTACTATAAATAAAGACAGTAAAATACCCAAAATAAACTACCTAAAAATCTAAGTAATAATCCTGAGTTCACACCTAACCATTTGAAAAAATTAATTCTTTCAATGGGTGGCATTAAACTACAGATGCAACCACACTTCACCTATTCCAGTTAAAAGTTCAGTGTTTAGAATGGACTGATGCAAATTTTCAACTCTATTATCCAGACCCAGCTAAGGGTCAGGCAGTTGGACTGTCTGTGTGATAGGTTATCACTCTGACCTTTATCCTCGAACAGATAACTGTGGTTTTTGTCACTGGTGCAGAGTCTTTGCCACTGTATAAACAATACCTTATCACCCTTTAATTTCACCACTCACATTGACTGTTTGATGGCTTTGAAGCCAAGATGGTTCATAATTACTATACACCTACATGTTGGCCAGCAGCGCACTACCTTTCTTGCCATGTTGAATCATTTACAGTCTATCAGTTCAGTGAAATATATTACTTACCAGTCAGAACATTGCTGACAGTACTTTTGAATGACTTAAAACCCATTGCATTGGAAAAACCTCAGTTTATTTTTCACTATCATAAAAAATAAATTTCCCCAATTAAAAGAAATTTTCTTTTACCTGCAAGTATCAAAATATTTTATCTGTGGTAAACATGTTAGACAACTTTGAGGAAAGACTTCAGGTACTGCATCTTTAAGTAGTTTTGGAACTTTACCCATACAAATTTTTACTATCAATGAAATCATTTTGGTTAGTGCAATTAAATTAAAATTAGATTCAATTAGAAATCCTAAACTCTTTGAAACACCATGCATTGCATGAAACATTATTATCCTCAGAGAAAGACTCACTCATGCTGTTGGGAAGGACTTAAATTAGCTTCTCTGGTGGATTGGGAACCTGTCAGAGAACTCAGAATAAAAGCAAAGCCAGTTATAGGAATTAGTAAGCTGTAAATGAAAGTAGGAAGCAGCAAAACCAAGTTCCACAATCAACTAGGATCAAATTAAAGAATCCTGTTAAAAATACAGAGTTACAAGCACTCTACCTGAATGCAAACAGCATTCATTACAAGATAGGTAAATTAATGGCTCAGGTATAAGTAAATTGAAATTACTTGGTTGCAATTATTGAAACATGGTTACAGAATGACCAAGACTGGGGCCTCATTATTAGAGTATATTCAACATTTAGGAAGAGCAAGTAGATAAGAAAACTTTTGGGATAGTGTTGGCAATAAAGAATGTGATCTGCACATTAATGAGAGAAGATCTTTGCTCAGAAGAACTGGGTGGAGAACATATTTGGGTGGTGCTATGATATGGTAGAGACAAAAAGTATTGGTGCAAATAGTTTGTAGGCTGCCAAATAGAAGTACTTGTAGAAAGGGGAATCATGGGTGACCTCAATCTGCACCAATGCTGTGGAGGAACAATTTCTGAAATGTTTTGGAGATGGTTTTCTGGAGCAATATGTTGAGCACTCATCTAGGATACAGACTATTTTAAATCTAGATAATGGAGTTTTACATGAATTTCATGCAGTTTTTGAGCTCAGAGTTTTCCATGAATACATGCAGTTTTTGAGCAAAGTACAATGTAACCCTGCAAGTACAAATTCACCCCACAAAATATATCTGTGCACGTGGGTCTTTGTCTCTGTGTGTGTGTCTGTCTGGGTTGGGGGTTGTGAGTATGAGAAAATGTATGTGTGCAGTGAATGTAGAGTGTCTTAAGTCTGTGATGGGGTGCATGTGTGAGTGTGTGTATCTGTAAGCGTGTGTGTGGGTGTCTGTGTGCGCATCTGTGTATATGTGTGTCCGTGTGTATGTGTGTACAGGAGTGCCTGTGTGTGTGTGTGAGTGTGTGTGTGTGTGTGTGTAGGAGTATCTGTGTGTGTGTATAGTGCAATGATGGTCACCTGTAATGTGACATGAACCCAAGGTCCCGGTTGAGGCCCTTGGGCCTCCGTTATCTCACTTTTTGGATTAGAATCAATCTAAACATCATGGCATAGACAGAGAACACAGGGGGCTAACACCTTCAACATATTGTCTAGCTATCACCCATTGTTAAAAGCTAACCTGAAAATGCAACTTTTAAAAAAAGATTTTGTGATTTACACATGAAAGAAGTGAAACTATCATGGTATTCAAACAGATGAAAGACTTAACAATCAATTTTTCAATGTATAATTTCAGTTACATCACACTGTAAATTTTTGCTATAAATTCTGTTAGGATTGAACCCTTCACTATCACCTGATGAAGGAGTGACGCTCTGAAAGCTAGTGTGCTTCCAGTTAAACCTGTTGGATTATAGCCTGGTGTTGTGTGATTTTTAACTCTATTAGATTGGAAAATAAATTAAGAATTTTGATGTTAAATAGGCAATGGCTAGTATTTAAAGAAATAATTTTTTACATAAAAGAGATTACAGGAAAATCCTTAGGTCTGCAGATAACAAGAGAAGCTAAGGATAGTATGAGATCAAAAGTGGAGGCTTATAAAGTTATCAAAAAGGTTGCAAGCCTGAGAGCTGGAAGAATTTTAGAATTCAGCAAAGGAAGACCAAGACACTGATTTTTAAAAAAGTGAGAATAGAATATGAATGTGAACTAGCAAGAAAAATAAACATTGATTGTAAAGCTTCTATTATATAAGAAATAAATGATTAGCAGAGACAAATGTAAGTCCATGCAAGCATGTTATCCACAATAGAGAATCAGGAGAATTTAGAATGGGAAATAGAGAAATGGCAATAAAACTAAATTAGTAATGTGTATCTAACTACAGGGAGAAAGAAACAAGAAGTCTCCATGAAATAATTAAGATCCAAGGGTCTAACGAGAGTGTAGATCTGAAAGAAATTAGCATTAGTTAAAAAGCATTATTAGAGAAATTAATGTGACTGAAAGTTGACAAATCCCTGGGACCTGATGATCTTAATCCTAGAGCATCAGAAGAGATGGCAACAGACATAATGTGAATAGTGATGATAATCTTTCAAAATTCCAGTAATTTTGCAACAGTGCCTGCAGATTGTCGCAAATATAACCCAGCTGCCTAAGAAAGGAGAGAAAAAAAAACAGGGATTCAGAGACTTGCTAACCTGATATTAGAATTAGGGAAAATACTACAATCAGTATTACCAGATGTGCTTGCTGGACATTTAGAAATTAAATGCCTGATTGGAGAGAATCAACATGGATTTGTGAAGAAGATATCATGTTTGACAAAAATGATTGAGGATGTTACTAGCAGAGTTGATAAAGGGGAAACCAGTGCTTGTCATTTATTTGGAATTTGAAGGCTTTTAATAACGTGCCACACAGGATTTTACTAACTAAAGCTGAAGTGCATAGGATTGTGGATTATATCCCAGCATGGATTGAGGATTGATTAATGGGCACATGACAATCAGTAGGAATCAATGGATGACTCACAGGTTGGTAGGCTGTGACAAAGAAGCTTCGACAAGGACCTATTGCAATATTTTCAAGTTTGTGACAGACACAAGACTTAACAATGTGAGTTGTGAGGAGTTTGCAAAGACAATTCAAGGAGACCATCCAGAGGTCCCAACATAACAGATGCCAGTCTTCTGCCATTTCAAATTAATCTTTATATCCAGTCATATTAAGAAATGACTGGAGCCACTGGATACTATAAGGGCCTGTGGGGCTTTACAACATTCAAGCAATAGTCTAGTAGAATTGTGAAAAATTGCCTGGGTATGGTTGTTGGGAAAATTAAGTGATAAAATAAACTATGAAGTATTGAGCGAGATTCTTGAATATTTTAACTTGTAAGTGGGGAATATTTATTCTAAAGTGATACACTAACATTCAGTGGGTCTTTCAGCCATTCACTGGAAGTTCAAATTTCTATTTGTAAATTATTGGTTTCAACCAGGACTGTAACATTTTTGTTTAACTAAATTGGTGATTAATTCCATTAAAACATTCAAGAGGGAATGCAGACAAATGTTTAAATGTCTGACAACAAGATAGTCATGACATAATTGAGGGTTTACTTGTGGCCAATGTTGACCGCTTACAATAATTCTGATGGATTCTTTCTTATGTAGTGTACAATAATGTCAGTAAAATTAATATCACTCGTAATGCATATAAATTTTGTAAGCAGTTTCACAGAGGTACAATCAGAAAACAAATTGTGCACAATGTTGTTTGTTAACTACAAATCTTCATTTTCGCTGGAGTCTGTTCCCCCAAATTGTGGTTGCTGTGTCATTTGATTTCCCAAACTTCTGATATCAAATTCTTTATCTCTGTCTCAGACACACCACAAAGTTTTCCTTGTTCTTAACTTTCATCCCACTGGCCTCCATATCCAATGAATCATCCTCCCATACCTGAATGCCCAGTATGATGCCACATCCTCCCTTTTCAGCATTCTGAAAGGACTGTTTCCTCCACAATGACTTGGTCTATCGTCAATCACTGCCAATACCAATTGCCCTTTCCATGGCACTTTCGTGCAGTGATTCAACACTTGCCCCATACCTTCCAAAAATAAGAAAAGACATACCTTTTTCATACAAAACGTACAGATTACAGGCAGCAAGAGAGCACATACTTTCAGCCTGAGACAGAATTCAGGGAGCATCCAGGATTGGAGCAAACAAGTCAAATCTGACTTAAAGGAAATTTGGAAAGCTAAGGTGAAAAGGGCCATCACAAAAGTTGCTGAAACAAAAAAAAATTATGAATTACAGCAATAAACTATGTGAATACTAACAATAGGAATTAAGATGGTTTACTTCAACTTCAAAGCGTTCATGCAAGAGAAGGATTTAGGCTAAACTCCCATCCCTAACTAAAAAAGGAAAAATCGTATCATACAAAACATACTTATTACAAGTCATGACAGAGCTTATACATTCTGTCTATGCTCCCACCTTTTCTGCTTGTTCATTTCCTGATAACCTTCCCCCATTTCTACATTTTCTGAGTTTTGCAGAAAGGTCACAGACCTGAAATGTTAACTGCCTCTCTCCACAGAAGCTACTGGACCTTCTGAATATTTCCTACATTTCTTTTTTTACTGGTTCAAATTTTCAATGTCCAAAGTATCTTGCTTTTATATAGAACATACTGCCTTCATTTGCTGTCAATTTGAATGTTCACTTCCATTAAAAAGATGCACCTTCTAGGTCCATTCTCTTCATCTTACAGCAAATATGGTAAAGAATGCCAGACTAGAGTGAGCCACACCAGGCAATCTTCAATAGAATTTGAGCACCATAGTGTAAAACATCATCTCATGAGATTAAAGGCTGCCAAAGAGTATTAAGATGGCTATATTTTACATCACTCACCACAAGCAGAAGATATTGTTAGTGACGATGTAGTAATGACCCTAGGAAGTAGATTCTTCACTAAGCAATTGATACCAAATCTGCTGGTGTTACATTTGATTATGGCGTAAAATATTTTCCTTCCAAAATGTTTTCTAAGAAGTTTCAATGTTCATATTTGTTACACTTTCCTTTTAACAATAACAAACTCATAATTAGAAGTAGACTTCAAACTGTTTAACTGATTAACTTCAGGGTATTGTAGTAATGCAGGCCCTAAACTTGTAAAGTGCTTTTGCTTTTCTTGCTGAACACTGGCAATTGCAGACATAGATCCTCGGTGAGGGGTGTAGTTGTTTCATGAATTGGTTCTAATGGCAAACTGAAAGCTGTAAACCTGAAGCATTTAAAAATGACCAAGGCATTCCATGTAAACATTGATGGAAGTTTCCAAAAGTAAAAAGACGACCCAGGTAGCAGGTTTAATCACATTGCTGTGGAATAGTAATTATTTAATGCAACTATTATGTTAATATAATTCTTGGCTTTTTTTTATTCATTCATGGGATGAGGGTGTTGCAGGCTAGGCAGCATTTGTTGCTCATCCCCATTTGCCCAGAGGGCAGTTAAGAGTGAACCACATTGTTGTTGTTCTGGAGCCACATGTAGACCAGACTGGGTAAGGATAGCAGTTTCTCTCCCTCAAGGACATTAGTGAACTAGATCGGTTTTTCCAACAATCAACAATGGATTCAAGGTCATCATTAGATTCTTAATTCCAAATATTTATTGAATATATTTTCCATCACCCACTGTGACAGGATTTGAACCCATGTCTCCAGAATATTATCTGGGTTTCTAGTTTAACAGGAGAAAGTGAGGACTGCAGATGCTGGAGATCAGAGCTGAAAATGTGTTGCTGGAAAAGCGCAGCAGGTCAGGCAGCATCCAGGGAACAGGAGAATCGACGTTTCGGGCATAAGCCCTTCTTCAGTCCTAAACCCTCATTAATATGGGGTGAGAGCAGAGATTTTGACTGAAGCTAAGTTGGCAGGAGTTATGATGTTCTATTAGTATATGTTTAGTCTTGTCAATGTGCTCGTGTTGCATTTAATTTAGCAATGTGTTCAATTATTGGAGGCTTGGCAACTTGATTGGAAATGATTCAATTGTACAAATAGAAAAATGCCATCTATTTTACTGAAATGTTACAGATGGCTTTGAGATAGGGTAAAAGCCTCACATGTATTGTTGGAGAATTCTCCAATGAGAGACCACTGCAGCGATTAATATACATCTCCTCCAAGATAACTTTTTGGGTTTGGAACAATGATAATCATTTCAACTCACTTTAAAAAGAAGAGATTAAAATCATACTATAAGTTAAATGAGAATGTGTATTTGTGTGGCACAGTATATTTGAATGATTTAATGTCTTTTATATTTTACAGTGAAATATTATTATTATTCAGTAAAATAAGTGAAAAGCTTCAATTGTTTCCACAATCTGGTGCCATTTTGAATAGTTTAGGAATAAAAAGAATAAAATGATTTAGCTGAAAAAGAGTCCATCTTCTTTTCACCACCTCCGCCATGCATCTTGAGCCTTGAACTGGCTCACCAATGACACCTGCACCTCCACCCTTCCCCCATCTCACTACTGCCTGTGCTAGACCCACCAATGTAGGAGTCGCCACTATTTAGGTGCCATCTCTTCACTGCTCGGCCCACAGGCAATGCTAAATTCACTGCTGGACCCACCCTTGGCTCGCAACCAGAAGTCACCAGCTCACCAATAAACCAGGAGTCCCCAGCTCTGAGCCTACCACACTAGGAGCTGCTGTTACTACCTCGCTGATAACCAGGAGTCCCTGGCTCCGAGTGTCCCGCGACTGCAGCCAGGCATCCCTGTCTCTGCTGTCTCCTTGACATCAGGAGTCTCCACTCAGGTCATACTATGCTGCTGCCACCACCTCTGATTTGTTAATGTCAAGAGGCCACTGTGTTATGGACTAGGCCAGACCACACAAAACATTCTTAAGCAGGCAGCCCAGACCATAAATTTGCAATTTGTTTTGGTAAGTGGACAGTGAAAATTACCCAGAGTAAGTTAGCTAGGTTGACTACTAGACAGAACTTTATTCACAAAATTACACAATGAAACACAAAGAACAGAATAAAGAACCCCTACAGAACTGCTGTTCCGAATATACACAACAATCCCAATAAGCAAACTCCCTTTAAAAACCAGTATAATTGGAACACATGCTTACAGGTTGAAGTTGAAGGGCAGAGAGTGCGAGAGTTTCCACATAGCTCACTATTGAACTGTTCACCAGTTCAAGACTGAACTAAACTGCTCAGCTAGAGGGCTGACCACTCCCCTTTCATTATACAGGTCACTTCTAAAACATCAGCACTTCGGCCTGCAGTCTCATCTGTTTATATATAAACAAAGGCCTCTCAAAATCCTTCTCATCTCTTTACCAAACCAGACTGATTGGAGTCTCGCTGGCTTATTACCTCTCTGAAATAAATCAAGGAAAGAGTATCCTTGAGCCAAGGAACAATTTTTAACTAAAAAAGGGACTAGCTTTGTGACACATGCTCTGGGCCTAGTGTAACCAGGACAGGCCAGGCTGCCACCTCCGCCTCACCAAGAGTCCCGGTTCGGCTATTCTCATTGCTGCTATTAGCTGATTAAGGAAGAAATTAGAGCATCCTTTGTATAATAAATGAAAACATAATATGAATAACAGAAATCTTACAGGAATAAGATGGGCAAAGTAAGCAAATCTTTACCAACTTATAAATTATTGAGTGTCACAAAACAATCATGAAAAGACTAAGGACAAAACTCAATATGGAAATGCATACTTTTGTAGATAATTTATGCATCTTAAAGCATTCAGAATCACACAACTCTCAAAGTAATAAAATTAAGAAGTATAGAATAGTGGTACAGAGGAACCTCGATTATCTGGCATTCGATTAACTGAACTTCAGATCATTCGAACAAGATCACAAGGTCCCGATGCGAGGCTAACTATATTATCCAGCATTTAATTAGCCAACTAAAATACTCTCCACCTGTGTCCTTCGGATAATCGAGATTCCTCTGTATTTTGGCACTGTTACAGGATGAGTAATCCACAGGCTAAAACTGTTGGTCTGGAGAGAAGTGTTCAAATTCTTTCATATTGGCTAATGGAATTTAAATTCAATGAATTAATAGCTCTGGAATAAAATAAAACTATGAAAGCATGGCCGCAAAAACCACTAGATTGTCAAAATAAATCCATCCACCTCACTAATGTTCTCCCTAGGGAACACACAACCAAATCAGGAGAGCCATCCCAGAGACAAATCAAGCAAAAGTCTAACTATACATACTCACTGGATCACACCTTACAGTAAATGTCCCAAGCTCCATCACCATCCTGGAGGTGGTGATGGGGACACATGTGGAATATCATCTGTAAGGTGAGGCCCTATGTTGAACAGGAAAGCTTTGATAGCAAGCAGACAACTGCAAATGGAGCAACAGGTCAGAGAAAGGGCTGTCGGTTTATGTGGCACTCAGGCCTTAGTCCAGAAGGTCATGAGGAGAAGAGACACCATGTTTCAACAGGAGTGAGAAGGCCCTGAAGGCATATCTTAAAAATATCTTGGCGCAGGTGGTCAGTGTTGTGAATTCCTGAAGCCTGACTCCACAATCTGCCTGCAGTGCTAAAAAACATTCAGTAGTCTCACAAGGGTGGTAAGACCCAATAATAAAATACTGCTAAATTTATTACAACTCCATAACTCACTCATTGACAGTCTTGCTTAAAATTCTGATGTTCCACCTCATCTTCTCATACTTACTAATATTGCTAGCTTTGTGTGCACTATCATTGCCTCCATGTGATTCCAGCTACTCAGGCACCCAAACATGCTGCAATTTGATCACTGACATTCCTTCTTCCTTCTTAGAGGCAAAGTCATGCATAACAGTAGGCAGCAGCAGAGAGCTGGTGAAGGAAGGGTATGCCCTCATGTCCTGAGTCACTTGGAGGTGACAATTTTCCACACAATATTCCTGTAAGACCAATGTTTTTGTCATTCAATTTCTTTTGTTCCCCCATACTATCACAGGCTTTTCCTCACTCCTTGTCCCATCTGCCCCTTGATCTCTTTTAAGAAAGTATAAAAAGTTGAGCAGTGAGTGAGGACCCCAAATATAAATAATGAGAAAGAGTAATATTGAGGAAGATATTACAGTCTACTCAACTGTGATCACCAACTTCCTTTTGATGTCATTGAGAAATAGAAGTGATTTAAAATTTCTGCCATTTGAGGTTGATTCAATGGCGATGTGAGTCTGACTTGACATTGGCATAATAAACACAGCAGTATGATTGTTAAAAAAAAAGTTGATTCTTGGATTTGTACTCTTTTCTTCAGATTGTATCCTCTTTCAGCTTAGCCCCACAACATTGTGTGTTTTTATTATGGGCTTTTTGGCTGCTTTTCAAAGTAAAGGATCAGCACTTAATAGGTGGATGTGGACTGAGAAGAGGAGGAAGTCAGAAAATGCTATTGAGAATTGGTCAAAAATATGAATTTGTGTGCTTATGGCTTTATTAATTAACTATAGTATTCAATCATTGGAAGTAAAGCATTGAGGTTCAATCTGCCTTTAGAATAATCTTTATGATGTCTAAGAGCAGGGGACTAAAGTGGATTGGAATATAAT
This sequence comes from Chiloscyllium plagiosum, assembly GCF_004010195.1. NCBI lineage: Eukaryota > Metazoa > Chordata > Chondrichthyes > Orectolobiformes > Hemiscylliidae > Chiloscyllium > Chiloscyllium plagiosum. The sequence goes on from NC_057729.1 coordinate 30,611,633, forward strand.
GCTTTCACCTTTGGGACCAGGAATAGAATTGAGTCCAGACAGATGGCCTGAACATTTTCTCCTCCTACTGCTTGGGTTTTAAGTGGTTTTAGGCTGTTTCATATCAGCTTCCATAGGGTGCTAATCTACAGCGCGAAGCAGGATATAATTTGCAATTATTTAAAAATTCCTAAGCCATTAACGATACATGTCACAGCAGCAAAAGCATTTGAAAGTAACAAGGGGTGTTAGATGAGACAGTGATTTACTGAACTGTGTTCTTGCATCTTGCTTCAGTTCAAATAATCCTAAATTTGATTGAATGAAAACATTCGCTATCCTAACTGGCTTTAATAGTGAAAGAAGATAGAATGTTGAAAGGTGTTACTTTTTGGCTGTCTTGAAAACTTGTCAAAGGAGAAGCTCATGATAAAAAGCAAAACAACTGTAGATGCTGGAAATCAGAAACGAAATCAGAAATTGCGAGAAAAACTTAGTAGGTCTTGCAGCATTTATGGAAAGAAAGCAGAATGGTCCAGTGACCCTTCTTCAGAACACAAGCACAAAGATGTCAGGGAAAATGTTGAATTCTATCTGTCCATAATTTTAAAGGGTTGAAATTTGATCTACTTGTTCCTATCTTCCATTTAGAAAGAAGTACTAAAACTTCTTATGTTTTGGCAATGTGTTGTATTTGGGGGAATTTAAGGCAGGTATTCTATCTTTTGCAGTCCTATGGAGGAAGGGTGGAAGTGCTGGCTGTGACCAGGACTTTGCAACATTCATGATGCTGGCACCATAGTTAAATCCCATTTGCACACTGCTCCAGGTACTATAAGCCAGGAAACTGCCCAATACACTGCAGTGCTCAAACATTATCACTGAGAGGATAGTGTAGAAAGGAAAGCTCACATCACACATTTTCGATGGGGACCTGGAGGTGCGAGAGGATGAAAGTCCATTATCTTGCAGACTGGCAAAGGATGCCCAACACCAAATCCTGGACCTAAATAGTTGATTTGATCAGCTCTCAGACAAATTAAAATGCCCTGCAGTGTAGGAAGAACCATAGAAATAATACAGCACAAAAGAGGGCCATTTGGCCCATCTTATTCACGCTGACCCAAAGACACCCAGATGCCCTTTCTCATTACATCTTCCTACACATGACCCACAGTCCTGCAGCTTACAGCACTTAAGGTGCAGATCCAGGTACTATATAAAAGAGTTTAGGGTCTCCACTACCAACTCAGGCAGCAAATTTCAGACAACCTCTGCATATCACCTCTAATCTTTTCCCTCTCCTTATATCCCCTCTAATCCTTCTGCTACTTAGCTTGAATCCATGACCCCTGGTTTTTGAACTCTGTACCAAGGGAAACAGGTTCCTCCTGTCTACTCTACCTCTACCCCTCACATACCTCAATCATGTCATCCCTTAGCTTTCACTGTTTCAAGGAAAGCAACCCTACCTCTCCAATCTCTTCTTATAGCTACAACATGGTGGTATGGTGGCACACTGGTTAGCACTACTGCCTCAAAGTGCAGTGGTCCCAGGTTGCCTTGGCCGACTGTCTGAATGGACTTTGCACATTCTCCCCATGTTTGTGTGGGTTTCTGCCACTTCTCTGATTTTTTTCCCATACTCCAAATATGTGCAAATTAGGTAGATTGGCCACGCTAAATTGTCCGTAGTATCTAGGGATGTACAGGCTGGGTGGATTAACCATGGTGAATGCAAGGTTATGGGTATAAATTGGGATCTCTTTGAAGAGTCGATGCAGACTAGATGGAACAAATGGCCTCTTTCTGTACTGTACGGATTCCATGATTCGATTCTCCAGCTCTGGCAATATTCTTGTAAGTCTTCTCTGCACCCTTTCCAGAGCAATTATATCCTTCCCTTTAATATGGTGACCAGAACTGCAACAATATTTCAGTTGTGGCCTCCAAATGTCTTATACGGTTTTGGTAAGGATGTGCTGGTGTTGGACTGGGGTGGACAAAATCAGAGGTCACCCGACACTAGGTTATAGTCGAACAGGTTTATTTGAAATCACAATGTTTCTGAGCACTGCTCCTTCATGAGGTGAAATGGAGGGCAGTGCACAGACACAGAATTTATAGGCAGAGAGATTATTGTAAGATAATTCTAGGTAATTAAGAGTCAAAATATAGTACAAATGGTATGAGTGGAGTGTCGACAGGCTGAAGAACAAGTCTTTGCAGGTGAACAAAAGTGTCAGATGGTGTGAGTAAAGTCTTCTAGGAGAAAGTGAGGACTGCAGATGTTGGAGATCAGAGTTGAAAATGTGTTGCTGGAAACGCGCAGCAGGTCAGGCAGCATCCAAGGAGCAGGAGAATCGACGTTTTGGGCATGAGCCCTTCTTCAGGAAGGGCTTAATGCCTGAAATATCGATTCTCCTGCTCCTTGGCTGCTACCTGACCTGCTATGCTTTTCCAGCACCACACTCTCAACTCTGATCTGCAGTCCTCACTTTCTCACAGTATGGTGGGGTTACATGTAGCCTGACAAAAACCCAAGATCACAGTTGAAGTCATCTTCATGGGTACGGAACTTGGCTATCAGTTTCTGCCTAGCAATTTTGTGTTGTTGTGTATCTCAAAGGCCGCCTTGGAGGGCACTCACCTGAAGGTTGGAGGCTGAATTTCATTGGCTGCTGAAGTGTTCTGGGCTGGAAGAGAGCACTCCTGCCTGGCAATTGTTGTGTGGTGTCCATTCATCCATTGCCATAGCATCTGTATGGTCTCACTGAAACACGATACCTCAGGACCTGCAGCGTAAGAGGTAGACAACATTAGTTGAGTCATGTGAATACCTACTGTGTACATGGTGGGTGGTGTTACCATGTGGGATGTTAGTATCCCTGTCAATGATCTGGCATGTCTTGCAGAGGTTACCTTGGCAGGGTTGTGTGAAGTCGTGGTCGCTATTCTCCTGAAGGCTGGGTAGTTTGCTGCGAACGATGGTCTGTTCGAGTTTTGGTGGTTGTTTAAAAGTGAGAAGTAAAGGCTTAGGGATGGCCCTGACAAGATGTTCATCATCATCGATCTGTCCTGCTACCTTAAAGGACCTGTCAGTTGCATGACAAGATCTCTCACTTCACCTATCCCTCTCAGTATATTCCAGTTTATTGTGTATTCTCTTTTGCTGTTGAATCTTCTTAAATGCATAATTTGACATTTATCAGAGTTAAACTCCATCTGCCACTTTCCTGCCCAAAGTCCTATCAACAATCTTTCATGCTCTGCAAGGTTAAGGGGCACCTCCGCTTACCTCACTCTCACACTGACTGGGCTATTGTGCAGTTAGCCTACGGTGCTCAGTATTGTGTGCAGCATCTCTCCTCAACGGCGCTCGCCCACCTCCCCTTCCCAAAACTACTACCACTTTCTGCCAGTGGAATTTTCCATTCACTCCTTTGGCAGCCCTTACCATTTGTCCTGCTCCTGCACCACCCACTAACAGCATTTCTAGTCAATTTCATTTCACACAATCCCTCCTTTGATTCATTGCATAAGAAACTGTCACACTAAAGGGTGCAGAAGACAATGACAAGGGTGGCTGACATTTGGCTCCTCACCCCAATGACGAAAAGATCCCATTCACTCCTTTGGCAGCCCTCACCATTTGTCCTGCTCCTGCACCACCCACTAACAGCATTTCTAGTCAATTTCATTTCACGCAATCCCTCCTTTGATTCATTGCATAAGAAACTGTCACACTAAAGGGTGCAGAAGACAATGACAAGGGTGGCTGACATTTGGCTCCTCACCCCAATGACGAAAAGATCCTGGAGATGGCCGGAGAGGATTGAAACCCCTCATGTGGGGATGCTGAATGCTCCATGTGCAGCCAGCCCAGTAAGCTTCACTGTACTGTGCTGTTCTCCAGTGTTAATTATTAAGATGTTTAAGCTCAGATTGTACAATTACATTCCTCTCTTTTCTTATGCAGGTTCCAGCATCACAATACAAATGCTGTCCTGAAGGGGCCAACACTTGATCTTAACAGTTCCTTCTTCGCCTTTGGGAAGCAAACTGTTGAATTCTCAGAAGGTACATTGGAAAAGTTTCCTCCTACAACCCTCCACCAGCTCAGAGAATGTTACCTCTGTGAATTCACTATTTATTAGACTAGACAGTATAACTTGGTGAGCACGTTAGTGACACATCTTCAGAACTCATTGAAGCAAAAATCATACAAGGTCACTGGCATTCAAAGAACTGTCAAAGACCAGGCACCCGCTCAGGCACAGGCAGAAGATGATCCATTGGTGTTAGCCATTAATAGTTTGTGCAAGCAGGTCTGGAATAACAGGCAGAAAATGTGTTGCTGGAACAGCGCAGCAGGTCAGGCAGCATCCAGGGAACAGGAGAATCGATGTTTCGGGCATAAGCCCTTCTTCAGGAATGAGGGCTTTCCTCATTCCTGAAGAAGGGCTTATGCCCGAAACATCGATTCTCCTGTTCCCTGGATGCTGCCTGACCTGCTGCGCTGTTCCAGCAACACATTTTCAGCTCTGATCTCCAGCATCTGCAGACCTCACTTTCTCCTGGAATAACAGGCAGGTTTAGCAGAGGAAATGGTAAACATGATAGAAGATTGAATGAGTCCAATGTTACGAGAACCATGATGCCTCTTTCTGTGTTGTCTGTCTAGGGCTGTTTTCCAATTTGTGTTGCTGTTCCTTTTGAACCCATTGACTTTCAATCTCCCCATTTTCCAGTCCAAACTTTACATTTGACCATAAATATTTCCATTTCTCTCCCTCTGTCCTTTGCTTCTGGCGTTGCTATGCTGTATAGCGATGTATAGCCATCCCATTGAATCCAGAGAGATGGTGACATGAATCCCTGCCTCCTACCTTCCACAGTAACCTGTGAACTCACATGCTTATCAGATGCCACTTCCCATTACACTCCTAAAGGAAACTGTATTTAAACAGAAATCAACTCCACATTTTTATGTGAGTGTTTTATTTCAGTTAACCACACTCCATAAAGCCCTCTTACCTCACTGATCACTAGTTGCCTATATTTGTACATCAGTTCAAACTCAATTTACTCTAAATTAATATATCTTTCACCTGTTCCCACATTCTATTAGGTCTCAGGCATTTCTTCAGGCCATAATAGATGATAACCAAATTACCCTTTTTTATTTAAGATAAATCAATATATAATAAAAAATTGGCAACAATTTAGATACTTTTTTTCTTTGTACATTAAAGTTCAAAGACAGTTTCCCAGACTGTTCAACAGTTTCTAAAGCTTCCTTTCACATATCCTATTGTTAAAAGGGTTTTCGGTTGCTGTATTCATAGCTATAATGCCAATGATGACATTCATCGCATGTCATATCTCTGAATCATCATTAGCAAATCCACTCCCCCACTATCAGTGAGAAATTGTGCCTATGGTTCATGTCCATTCCTATTCCCCCTATGCACTTTTCCATCATATCCACAACAATTTTCTTATCTTACCCCTTATTATTGTTGACTGACAATTGTTACATGTACAAAATGAAAATGCTTTTATCTCTATCTCATACCTTTTAATCCATGGCAACTACCTCACTGGTAAGGGTAGACTTACTATAGGTTGTGAACGTGTCCTTCAATAATTTTTACAAATCTCACATCTAACACTTCCTGTAAGCTTAGCAAACTCCATATCTGATTACGTCTGCATCCTTTATTAAAGGATTTAATTTTTATGTAATTTTAACACAATTGACTTTTGATCTTCTCAACTTCTACCTCCTAAGATAACATTTTAGGACATGATAACATCTGATTGTGTGAAATGCAATATGACAGGTTTTCTGAATACAATATCTCTCTCGTTTTCCACATTCAATTTTATCTGTGCTTTCATGGATAGTGTATTTGAAAACATAGGTATTCCACTGGACACCATATCCATGCTAATAGACTAATTGATTTTGGCTGTACTGCAAGGAATAACTACTCTGTTGAAAGATTTCTATGTTATCTGAGACAAGTGGACTTTTCAAAATTATCATTGCATTTCTGTCCTCAATTGTGTTCTCCTTTCACCTGTGACATCTATCTAACTGGTTTCACAAGTTGCTAACACTATTTCCTCCATTTACTGTCATATTGTCCTTTTAATATATTTATTCATGGGACTCGGGCATTACTGTCTGGGCTAACGTTTATTGCCAATCCTGAATCGCCACTTGAACTGACTGGCTTGCTAGCCCCATTTCAGAAAACAGTTAAGAGTCAACCACACTGTTGTGGGTCTGGACTTACATGTTGGGCAACAGATTTTCTTCACAGTGGTCATTAGTGAACCAGATGTTTTATAATGACAATCAACAATGGTTAATCAACATGGTCACCATTATGCGAGCTTTTAATTCCAGATTTTCATTAATTCAAATTTCACCATCTGCTGTGTCAAACCCCTGTCCCCAGAGCATTTGCCTCAGTCTCTAGATTATTAGTCCCAGTGACCATTCCAGAATGCTGTCATCTCCTCATTTGCTTGTTCCCTTTGTGATATGAATGCTGCTGGGAAGGAATGCTTTCCTAGGATTTTTTTTTCAGTGTTCTATTATCTGTTCTTGTCATGTATTTTACCTGAAAATTTAATTTACTTCAAAAATAAGATGTGAGGATGCTGGTGTTGGTCTGTGGTGGACAAGGGGAAAGTGAGGACTGCAGATGCTGGAGTACCAGAGTTGAAAAATGTGGTGCTGGAAAAACACAGCAGGCCAGGCAGCATCTGAGGAACAGGAGAATCGACGTTTCGGGCATAAGACCTTCTTCAGGAGTGAGGCTGGTGTGCCAAGTGGGCTGAGATAAAAGGTAGGGGGGAGGGAATTTGGAGGAGGGGCGCTGGGAATACGATAGGTATGTCCTTGGCGGAGTGGGAGGGGGAGTTAAAGTGTTCAGCCACGGGGCAGTTGGGTTGGTTGGTCTGGGTGTCCCAGAGGTGTTCTCTGAAATGTTCTGCAAGTAGGCGGCCTGTCTCCCCAATGTAGAGGAGACCACATCGGGTGCAGCCGATACAGTAAATGATGTGTGTGGAGGTGCGGGTGTATTTGCGATGGATATAGAAGGATTCATTGAGGCCTTGGAGGGAGGTGAGGGGGGAGGTGTGGGCGCGAGTTTTGCACTTCTTGCTGTTGTAGGGAAAGGTGCCGGGAGTGGAGGTTGGATTGGTGGGGGATGTGGACTTGACGAGAGAGTTGCGGAGGGAGTGGTCTCTCCTGAATGCTGATAGGGGTGGGGAGGGAAATATATCCTTGGTGATGGGGTCTGTCTGGAGGTGGCGGAAATGACGGAGGATGATACGATGTATCCGGAGGTTGGTGGGGTGGAAGGTGAGGACCAGTGGGATTCTGTCCTGATGGCGATTGGAGGAGGCGGGGCTCAAGGGCGGAGGTGCGGGAAGTGGAGGAAATGCGGTGGAGAGCGTCGTCGACCACGTCGGAGGGGAAATTGCGGTCTTTGAAGAAAGAGGCCATTTGAATTGTTCGGTAGTGAAATTGGTCCTCCTGGGAGCAGATGCAGAGGCGGAGGAATTGGGAATATGGGATGGCATTTTTACAGGGGGCAGGGTGGGAGGAGGTGTAATCTAGGTAGCTGTGGGAGTCGGTCAGTTTGTAGTAAATGTCTGTGTTGAGTCGGTTGCCCAAGATAGAAATGGAGAGGTCTAGGAAGGGGAGAGAGGAGTCTGAGACAGTCCAGGTAAATTTGAGGTTGGGGTGGAAGGTGTTAGTAAAGTGGATGAACTGTTCAACCTCCTCGTGGGAGCACGAGGTAGCGCCAGTACAATCATCGATGTGGCGGAAGAAAAGATGGGGGGTGGTGCCAGTGTAGCTGTGGAAGATGGACTGTTCCACATATCCGACGAAGAGGCAGGCATAGCTGGGGCCCATGCGGTGCCCATGGCTACTCCTTTGCTTTGGAGGAAGTGGGAAGATTGGAAGGAGAAGTTGTTAAGAGTGAGGACCAGTTCAGTCAGTCGAAGGAGGGTGTCAGTGGAAGGGTACTGGTTGGGTTGGCGGGAGAGGAGGAAGCAGAGGGCTTGGAGGCCTTCGTGATGGGGGATGGAAGTGTATAGGGACTGAATGTCCATCGTGAAGATAAGGCGTTGGGCGTGGGTGGTGTCACGAACGTAGGTGGGGAGTTCTTGGACTAAGGGGACAGGACAGTGTCGAGGTATGCAGAGATGAATTCATTGGGGCAGGAGCAGGCTGAGACAATGGGTCGGGTCGGGCAGTCGGGTTTGTGGATTTTGGGTAGGAGGTAGAAATGGACGGTGCGGGGTTGTGGGACTATGAGATTGGAGGTGGTAGATGGGAGATCTCCTGAGGTGATGAGGTTATGGATGGTCAGGGAGATGATGGTTTGATGGTGGGAGGTGGGGTCATGGTCAAGTGGGTAGTAGGAAGAGGTGTCCGTGAGTTGGCATCTAGCTTCAGCGGTGTAAAGATCGGTGCGTCAAACTACCACTGCGCCTCCCTAGTCTGCCGGATTGATGGTGAGGTTGGGGTTGGAGCATTGGGAGTGGAGGGCTGCGCATTGTGAGGGTAAGAGGGTGGAGTGAGATCGAGGGCAGGTAAGATGCCAGCACGGGGTGTCCAGGTGGAGGGGGTGTGTTGGAGGCGGGAGAAGGGGTTGTCAGAGGGTGGGCAAGAGTCCTTGTTGAAGAAGTAGGCGCCAAGGCGAAGGTGGCAGAAGAAATGCTCGATATCTAGCCGCGTGTCGAACTCATTGATCCGGGAGCGTAGGGGGATGAAGGTGAGACCTCTGCTGAGGACTGATCATTTTACCTCAGAGAGGCGGAGGTCTGGAGGGATAGTGAAAATATGGCAGGGCTGGGAGCTAGGAGCTAGGACCGGGCGTGGGACTGGTGCTGGGTGTGGGGGCGGAGTTAGTCGTGGGGGCAGAGTTAGTCGTGGGGCAGAGTCGGTCGTGGGGGTGGAGATCGACGTGGGGGCGGTGTGGTCCTTGAGCAGGTGAGTGATGTCACTGGGGGCGGAACTGGCTGCAGCGACGGCCATTCCGGGGGTGGAAGTGACGCGCCGGGCAGAAACGGCACTAGTCCCGGTGGCCGTGGATCCCACGGTGGCCGCGTATCTGTTGGCGATGGTCTTCCTGGCGATCGTGGAGGCGGTTGTCTGGGCGGCGATTGCAGAGGCTGCATGGTCGGTGATGGCTGTTGTCCATGCGCCGGTGGGGGCGGAAATGACGTCACCGTTCACCGCGGCAATGGTGGCTTCAGTGGCCGCGTGGGCAATGGTGCCCGAGTGGTTCTGGAGGTCGCGAGACGGCTCTGGAACGGTCGCTTGGCACACCAGCCTCATTCCTGAAGAAGGGCTTATGCCCGAAACATTGATTCTCCTGCTCCTCGGATGCTGCCTGGCCTGCTGTGTTTTTCCAGCACCACATTTTTCAACTGCGGTGGACAAGGTCAGAAGACAGACAACACCCTCCGTGACTACCTGGTCAGGTCTACGCTCCCCCTACGACCCACCCTCCCATCCTGGCAACTTCCCCTGCCACCGCAGGAACTGCAAAACCTGCACCCACACCTCCTCCCTCACCTCCATCCAAGGCCCTAAAGGAGCCTTCCACGTCCATCAAAGTTTTACCTGCACATCCACTAATATCATTTATTGTATCCGTTGCTCCCGATGCGGTTTCCTCTACATTGCGGAGACTGGACGCCTCCTAGCAGAGCGCTTTAGGGAACATTTCCGGGACACTCGCACCAATCAACTCCCCCTCCCACTCTGCCGAGGACATGGAGGTCCTGGGCCTCCTTCACCGCCGCTCCCTCACCACCAGACGCCTGGAGGAAGAACGCCTCCCCCACCCTCCTCTAGCTTATCTCTCTATGCTTCAGGCTCACTGCCTTTATTCCTGATGAAGGGCTTTTGCCCGAAACGTCGATTTTACTGCTCCTCGGATGCTGCCTGAACTGCTGTGCTCTTCCAGCACCACTAATCCAGAACATCAGGTCATAGTCCAACAGGTTTATTTGAAATCATAAGTTTTCAGAGTGTCACCTCAACTGACAAAGGGCCAATGCTCTGAAAGCTTGTGATCTCAAATAAATCTGTTGGACTATAACCTGGTGTCATCTGACTTCTGACCTGCAAAACTAAAAGCCTGTCCATACTTGATTCTTTAACACAGCCTAATAACTTAAATGCCAACATAAATTGGCAAATTTCCAAATGAAATTTCTGTAGTTTTACACGTAAGCTACTGAATTCCTGAATTTTCTCTCCCATAGCATTGTCCCCATTCCTTCCAAATTTGTCAAAAAACTGACCACATCTCATAAACAGTCAATAAATCATCTTCTTGATAATTTTTGTCCATGAAAGTGTCCATGAATCTGTTCAAACCTTTATCTGCGTTCAAGTCATCAGCCCCAAATTCTGAAATATAACTTTGCTTCTGACTGTGGCCAATCCCAGTATTGTAATTGAACCAGCTTCCATTTCTGAAACAAGCAAAATCACAATTTGCTGGCAAAACCCCAAAACAGAACTAATGTTTCGTATCCAATGACCTTCCTCCTGAAGCTTGACTGACTGTGGTGACACACCCTGACTGATCATAGGCCCCTTTCACCTCACTAGGAACTGCTTTGACTTTCAGACATGGCCATTTAATTGAAGCATATGCAGTGTGTTTGCTCAGTAAACTGGTGGCACATGCTATCGGTGTGACGCTGACAACAATGTGCCACGTGGCACTGTATTCACTCCGTTCATTGTTCCGTGCTGCCATGCCTGACAAGCTGCCTATCTTTCAGTCTACACTAAAAGCCTATGCAAACCAGTGGCTTTGACAACCTGTCAGTGCTCATTGAAGCGCCAATGTACTAAAAAAGCTATGCAAACCAGAAATACTGGGAGCCTCAAAGGAAGTGCAATAAATGAGTGATAAGAAAGCAACCTAAGAGGCATACCATATGTAGATGCGGCAGATGTATGTGTGTCCTTGCACACAAAGCAACTTGGCTGAAGCATGCAACACTTAAGTATTCATAAGTCTGAAAGGGCTGAAGCAATCACAGAAGTTGAAATTTTAATAAACTGTAGAAACTAAGCAGGCTTGGCAGCAGACAGAGAAACAGAGTTAACATTTCAAGTTCGTTAAGCTTTCTTCAGAGGGGTTCTGAAGGAGGATCACTGGACTGGAAACATTAACTTTGTTTCTCTCTCTGAGAGTGCTGTCAGACCTACTGAGTTTCTACAGCAACTTCTAATGTGCCGCGTGCTAGGGAGATAGGAAGAGAGCAGTTGAGCATGAGGCTACAGGGATGGTGCAGGAGGGAGCATTCAGATACCTGGATAATTGGGGCTCATTCTGGGGTAGGTGAGACCTCTACAAACAGGATGGTCTGCACCTGAACCAGAAGGGTACCAATATCCTGGGGGAAAAAAATCGCTAATGCTGTTTAGGAGGATTTAAACTAATTCAGCAGGGGAATGGGAACCTGAATTGTAGCTCCAGAGTACAGGAGGTTGAGAGCAATGAGATCATGAATAAGGTTTCAAGACCGCAGGAGTGTACTAGCAGGCAAGAAGATGGTTTGACACACGTCTAATTCAATGCCAGGAGCATCTGGAATAAAGTGGGTGAATTTGCAGCATGGGTTGGTATCTGGGACTTTGATTCTGTGGCTATTTCGGAGACATGGGTAGAGCAGGGACAGGAATGGTCGTTGCAGGTTCCGGGATTTAGATGTTTCAGTAAGATCAGGGAAAGTGATAAAAGAGGGAGAGGTGTGGCATTGTTCATCAAGGACAGTATTACAGTGGCAGAAAGGACGTTTGATGACAATTCTTCTACTGAGGTAATATGGGCTGAGGTTAGAAACAGGAAAGGAGAGGTCACCCTGTTGGGAATTGTCTATAGGCCTCCAAAAAGTTCCAGAAATGTGGAGGAAAGGATTGCAAAGATGATTCTGGATAGTAGCGAAGTAACAGGGTAGTTGTTATGTTAGACTTTAACTTTCCAAATATTAACTGGAAACGCTATAGTTCAAGTACATTAGATGGGTTAGTTTTTGTCCAATGTGTGCCAGAGGGCTTCCTGAAACAGTGTGTAGCTAGGCCAACAAGAGGCAAAGTCACATTGGATTTGGGTACTGAGTAATGAACCTGGCCAGGTGTTAGATTTGAAGGTGAGCACTTTGGTGACAGTGAGTATTCACATAGTCAGTATTCATATAGGAAAAAGACAATGTTGTTGAGGAGAATACGGAGATGCAAGCTATTAGACTAGATGGGATTGAGGTTCATAAGGAGCAAGTGTTAGCAATTCTGGAAAGTGTGAAAATAGATAAGTCCCCTGGGTCGGATGGGATTTATCCTAGGATTCTCTGGGAAGCCAGGGAGGAGATTGCAAAGCCTTCAGCTTTAATCTTTATGTCATCATTGTCTAAGAAATAATGCCAGAAGACTGGAGGATAGCAAATGTTGTTCCCTTGACAAGAAGGGGAGTAGAGATAACCCTGGTAATTATAGACCAGTGAGCCTTACTTCAGTTGTGGGTAGAGTGTTGGAAAGGCTTATGAAAGATAGGATTTATAATCATCTCGAAAATAATAATTTGATTAGGGATAATTAACGTGGTTTTGTGAAGGATAGGTCGTACCTCACAAATCTTATTGGGTTCTTTCAGAAGGTGATTAAACAGGTGGATAAACTAAAGTAGTTGATGTGGTGTATATGGATTTCAGTAACGTATTTTATAAGGTTCCCCGTGGTAGGTTATTGCAGAAAATACAGAGGCATGGGATTGAGGGTGATTTAGCAGTTTGGGTCAAACATTGGCTAGCTGAAAGAAGACAGGGTGTTATGGTTGATGGGAAATGTTCATCCTGGAGTTCAGTTACTCATGACGTACCTGAAGGATCTGTTTTGGTGCCATTGCTATTTATCATTTTTATAAACGACCTGGATGAGGGAATGGAAGGATGGCTTCATAAATTTGTGGATGACATGAAAGTCAGTGGAGTTGTGGATAGTGTGGAAGGATGTTGCAGGTTACAGAGGGACATAGATAAGCTGCAGAACTGAGCTGAGAGATGGCAAATGGAGTTTAATGCAGAAAAGTGTGAGATGATTCACTTTGGAAGAAGTAACAGGAATGCACAGTACTGGGCTAATGATAAGATACCTGCTAGTGTGGATGAACAGAGAGATCTCAGTATCCTGTGCATAGATCTCTGAAAGTTGCCACCCAGGTTGTTAGGGTTGTTAAGAAGGTTACACAGTGTGTTAGCTTTTATTGGTAGAGGAATTGAGTTTTGGTGGTCATGTTGCACTGTACAAAACTCTGGTGCAGCTGCACTTGGAATATTGCGTATAGTTCTGGTTGCCATATTATAGGAAGGAGTTGGAAACATTGGAAAAAGTGCAGAGGAGACTTACTAGGATGCTGTCTGATATGACGGGAAGGTCTTATGAGGGATTTGAGGCTCTTTTCTTTAGAGAGAAGAAGGTTATGAGGTGACTTAATTGAGACAGACAAGATGATAAGAGGATTAGATATGGTGGACAGTGAGAGCCTTTTTCCTTAGGTGGTGATGGCTAGGACAAGGGGACATAGCTTTAAATTGAGGGCTGATAGTTATAAAGTTCTTTGAGGATGTTACTAGACAAGTTGATGAGGGTCGAGTGATGGATGCGGTGTATATGGACTTCAGCAAGGCATTTGATAAGGTTCCCCATGGTAGGCTCGTTCAGAAGGTCAGGAGGAATGGGATACAGGGAAATTTAGCTGTCTGGATACAGAATTGGCTGGTCGACAGAAGACAGTGAGTGGTAGTGGAAGGAAAGTATTCTGCCTGGAGGTCAGTGGTGAGTGGTGTTCCACAGGGCTCTGTTCTTGGGCCTCTACTNNNGTGACATTGACAGGATGCAGAGATGGGCTGAGAGGTGGCAGATGGAGTTCAACCTGGATAATTGTGAAGTGATGCATTTTGGAAGGTCGAACTTGAAAGTTGAGTACAGGATTAAAGACAGGATTCTTGGCAGTGTGGAGGAACAGCAGGATCTTGGTGTGCAGGTACATAGATCCCTTAAAATTGCCACCCAAGTGGACAGGGTTGTTAAGAAAGTAAATGGTGTTTTGGCTTTCTTTAACAGGGGGATTGAGTTTAAGAGTCGTGACATCTTGTTGCAGCTCTATAAAACTTTGGTTAGACTGCACTTGGAATACTGTGTCCAGTTCTGGTCGCCCTATGTGTAAAAATGTGGATGCTTTGGAGAGGGTTCAGAGGAGGTTTACCAGGATGCTACCTGGAATGGAGGGCTTATCTTACGAAGAGAGGTTGACTGAGCTCAGACTTTTTTCATTGGAGAAAAGAAGGAAGAGAGGGGACCTAGTTGAGGTGTACAAGATAATGAGAGGCATAGATAGAGTTGATAGCCAGAGACTTTTTCCCAAGGCAGAAATTGTTAACACGAGGGGTCATAGTTTTAAGCTGTTTGACGGAAAGTATAGAGGGGATGTCAGAGGCGGGTTCTTTACACAGAGAGTTGTGAGAGCATGGAATGCGTGGTCAGCAGCAGTGTGGAAGTGAGGTCATTGGGGATATTTAAGAGACTGCTGGACATGCATATGGTCACAGAAGTTTGAGGGTTCGTAAATTAGGTTTACCTTACATGAGGATCAATGGTTGGCACAACATAATGGGCTGAAGGGCCTGTTCTGTGCTGTACTGTTCTATGTTCTATGTTCTAGATGTCAGAGATAGGTTATTTACTTCGAGAGTAGTAAGGGCATGGAATGCCCTGCCTGCAACAGTAGTAGACTCATCAACTTTAAGGGCATTTAAATGGTCATTGGATAAACATATGGATGATAATGGAATAGTGTAGGTTAGATGGGCTTCAGATTGGTTCCACAGGTTGGTGCAACATCGAGGGCTGCTGTAATGTTTGATATTCTATGTTCTATCCTCAATCCTTTGTTTTATTTATATTTATTTATATATCCAAAAAGGCTGGAGTGGAGTGTGCACTTTTTGAAAGACAGCCATGATGATGAGGTGAGGCTGATAGTTCAGTAGTTCAGTCCTCTTCCTCCAGGACTGGCAGAGGAGGCTTTGACACCAGACCCTGATGGCCTGGCTTGAGGTTATCACCCAGCTCGTTGTGGTATATATGGTCTGGAGGAATGCCGAGCAATGCCTCAACAAAGTCAATGACATTCTCCACTCTGTGATGGGAAGTGCCACCATCTTTTCTCTACTACTAACACTCTCACCACCTCTGCTACTGTTCCCACCTCCCACCAAAGCTCTCAAGATCCACCACTTTCACTATTTCATGCAGCATCTTCCCTCACTCACTGTTATTCACCCCAACCTCCCACAGCACTAATCCTGCATGACCTCTGTATTGCCCAATCACTCAATCACGCTAACTCACCATCTAAACCAGTTGTAACAGCCATTTCCATCTCACTCAAATCCTTCCTTTCTCTCATTCCAGAAAAAGATTGTTGCACATCGAGAGAGCCAAGATTGGTGGTGGGGTGACTAACGTTTGCTCTTTTGACTTGTATCTTTTGGGTGTCTGTTTGCTACTTTTGCCCTTTGAAGGATCTCACATTGTATGAAAGTGGAGCCCCGTTTCTCACTGAAGCATCTGTTTCCATGCTGTATAACTCGATGATTCAATGATTCACTCAGTGTGACAGCAGCCATTTCCCCTTGCAAACTTGATGTTTGGATCATAACTGGAAAGGAAAGAGACAGATGCCAATCTTTATGCAGTGAGTCCAATAGAAAGCCTCTCAATCTGGGTCTTCACCAAATGTTTATATTCCCTTTTCAGTGAATATAAACCCTTTTCAGTGAAGATGCCCCGTCATCTCCCTCGCAGTTAAATATTGAGTTAACCTCATTTCACGATTATTATCCCATCTGCTTCCTAGCATGCTGATCTTAGTTCCCAAGATTGAGTCCTCCAGATCCCCACCCCCACAGCAGTAGCCCCTGATGAAGCCCTCACCCAGATTTTAGCGAACAGATTCCCAGGATTGACCATGGCCCACTCATTTGAGTGACTTGGATGGACAGCCCCTACTGATAACTTATAGGACCCCTAACCAATCACCATGCAGATCCCTGAACTGACATCCCGTGGCTCTCTGGACTGGTTGTGCTGACCGTGGCCTATTCCCCAGACTGTCAAAGTGCACACTCCCAAGTGACTGACTGACAATGCCCAAGTTCCTGTACTGATACTGGAGCCTGCCATTGACATACACTGCTCCTGACTGGAGGGTGTCTCCCTTGACTTGACTGAGGACTGCTCCATCTAGACTTTGAGATATGGCCATTTGGTTGATGTTCATGCAGTGTATTTGTCAAATAGACTGCTGGCACATGTAGTGCAGATGTGAGATTGATCTGGGATGGTAAGAGCAAAATGTCCAGCCTTTTGACTAATGACTGCTGAAAGCCATGAAATGGTGCCTGGCTTTGTGCCTAGAATAAACACCGAGGCAAAGCAGAAGTACTTAGTCTGTAGCTGAGGGAGCAAAGCCCAAAGAGGCAAGGTATTTCAAGATAAAGCATGGTGAAGCAAGGGGCAAGGAGCAAAATAAATGAGCACCAAGGGAGCAGGAGAGGAGCCCTGAGATGCACCCTAGTATAATCCATGAGCTGAGTGCTTAACCTGTCTACAAAATGTCCTGGTAGCAGAAGTGCAGAACAATATTAGAAATGAATGTGCTACCATGATGTGGTCAGACTGGTTTATATCCGATGCCAATATTTGTGGATGTCACTGCCCATTGGTGTGCCTGAGCTTATGCCTGCTATCCATGATGGAGACCCAAAGGCTAAAGTGGTAAGCTGGAGTTGCCACTTAACGTCTCTGAGATGTTAATGCATGTTAATATCTAATAATAGACCTCTCACTGTTAGCTCTTGAGAATCTCATTGTTCAATACTTTGTTGGAAAATGAAACTTCTTGCTTCAATGTCGAAATGATCCTCACTGTTGCTCTCGCATGATATTCCCAACTTTCTCACAAAGGCACAAGTTGTTTGGGTGGGGTGGGGAGCGTTGTGGGGGATATTTTCCTTGCTGTGATTGACATCCCTTTCCTCTTCAAGGTTTAGACTGTTTATTGAGCACAATTGGCCATTAGCTCTAAATGCTGTTTGCTTTGAGACAAATGAGTATTCTTAATGCATCACTCTTGCTAAAATCTTTGATGATTGATGGTAACAGAATAGAGCCTGGTCCAATTTGCAGCTAATAGCCACCTTCAGTAAGGATCACTGGATTGTGAATATCTTGCTCAAGTCTTTGGACCTCAGGGACAATGATAGAATGCCCTCAAGCTGACCTGGTTAAGGTTAGTTAACTAAATATAGACCAGAAATTGAATTTAAGATCCTTCTGAGTTGTGAAGATTAGTTATTCACACCCTAAACCAACTGAGCTATTAGGGAAACCAGTGAGAGACTTTAAAGTCTATTTTTCATCATTTAAGGAGTACGTGCTATATAGCACAATAAATTCTAATATGGTATTAAGCAAGTCATTTTAAAATTCTAGCTAACACAATCTTACCAAACGTAAACTTAGGGAACAGTTTGCCGAGCATTGTATCCGGGACAGCAGTGGCTGGCCGGACCTTCCAGTCACTGCCCATTTTAATTCCCCTTCCCACTCTCTTTCCGCCATGACCATCCTTGGCCTCCTCCATTGTCACAACGAACCAAACCACAAATTGGATGAACAACAGCTCATCTTCCGCCTGGGCAGCCTACAGCCCGGAGGACACAACATTGAGTTCTCCAATTTCAAAAACCTCCCTTTTTTAATTCCCCTTCCCACTCTTTTTCCGCCATGACCATCCTTGGCCTCCTCCATTGCCACAACGAACCAAACCACAAATTGGATGAACAACAGCTCATCTTCCGCCTGGGCAGCCTACAGCCCGGAGGACACAACATTGAGTTCTCCAATTTCAAAAACCTCCCTTCCCATCCCTTGACTCCCTTTCCAGCACCTCCCTCTCCCTTCCACTCCTCCCAGCCACCTAGCGGATTCATTCTTCCCATTGACCAACCAGGTCGTACTCTCTACCTGTCTTCACCTATCCCCACCTCACCACTTGCCCCCACCACTCCCTTTAGCTGCAGCTCCCCCTTATACTCACCCCCAGCCCTGATGAAGAGTTACACCCAAAACGTCGACTTCGCCACCTTCTGATGCTGCCTGGCCTGCTGTGGGTTCTTTCAACCTCCTGCTTGTCTAACACAATACCTGTCGCATTGGAGGAAGCTACTGAGGCTGTTTTGTCAAATCCACACGAACTAAAGTGTATCTGTTTCTGTTGCCTTGGAAAGATGACGATAAAACCTTGTTTAAAAATACAATGAATTTTTTAAAAAATGTTCTTGACATCCCAAAGCACTTCAAACCTATATTCACTGTTGGAGACATTGTTTTTATTCTTTCATTGGATTTAGGCATCACGGGCAAGGCCAACATTTATTGCTCCTGAAAATGTGAGTGTAACATCAACTTGTACACAGCATAACCAAATAACCTGTTAAGTGACAGTTTATGGGATAGATATTAGCCAGGACACCAAAAGAACATATTGACGGTACTTCAAATAATGCTATTTAATTATTTGCATGTAGCCAGGAGAGCAGACAGGACCTTAGTCTAACATTTCACCCCATAGACAGCACCTATAACAGTGCAGCATTCCCTCACTTCTGCAGATTAGTATTAGGATCAGCTATTGGCTCAAGTTGCAGTATTGCAGTAGGTTTTGAACCTATGAATTTCTGCCTGAGAGGAGAGAATACTATCACTGTGTCAAAACTGATACCAATCATGCTACACTGCTACATATAATTTTTAATGGGGCATGAAAGTGTTCACTATTATGGCATCCCACTGTGCATGTGACTGAGACTAATAATAGCTGTAAGGTTGCATCTTTGTGGTTAACATTTGATGAAAAGGTAGATTAATAGACACAAAAAGTCACATTTGAACTTTAGGGAATTCACACTACAATAACTGTCAAAATAGAAAAAATGTCATCATTAAATTACATCAGCCACACAAATTGAGAAAATGAAACATTTATGAGATTGGTAGCTAGGAAATGAGGAATTATTATAACAACACCGATCCAACAAGAAGATATTCGAGTTAGTTTATCTTTGCCTGAATGATTACCCTATATTGTATCATTAAGTTAATATCACATAAGTATTGTTTCCTGGCCCCATTATGCAATTCCAAATTAATGCAGCATGAATAAGGAAGTTATTGAGAACTTATCTGAATTTATTTAGTGTGCTTTTGAAATATTATTGAAATTCATTCATTGATATACAATGAGAGTAAAATGTAGTTTTAAACTATCACAGACAAGATTTATAGATTCTGTGTTGTATTACACACTGAAACTTGCACAGAGGAGCTCACAGAAATCTAGCTTACATACTAACAATGTGGGTTTTCCTTTTATTTAATTTAGGACATGGGCTAGCTATCAGTACTAACAAGCATCTTAAATTGGTATGTTCATTTATAAGCAACTTAAATTACTATACTTATTTTCAAAATTGAATTTTCTGATAGTTTACAAATGGAATTGGGATTGGCTACTTGTAAAGTATAAAGTATTGGAACTTCACAAAGTATTTTATAATCTTTAAATAGCCATAGTTTACAACCAGAAAATATAGAAATGTTACATTCTGTATTGTACTAGCTAATGTTGTAGCACATCTCATTGACCTAATCAGGTTTCAACAATTTGGTGGATTTAATTAAATGAACAACTTGAACAACCTCTCAGAGTATGACAGAGATCTATTATAGAAGTTAGAATTTTCTATTAATATAAATGTTCCCATGGGAAATAAACCATGCTTGACCAGGGCATACAATATTCAATTTGACTTCGGGTCACCATGAATGCATGGGGAATATATTAGAAACTGTAGTTGGATTCAGAATTTATCCGATAACTGATGAAACAGCCGATAGTATAATTTTAGCACTGTTTTTTAACACTAATTTTGCTCTTTTGTTTTTATCTGTGGCTGATGATATGACCTGTGGGATGGCCATGGATAAGTTCACCTATTTTGATTCAATATTTTTTTCTTAGTCTGTAGGAAACATTAGCAAAGGAGCATTTTTTGCCCATCTTTAGTTGCCCTGAAGGTACTGCAGCCAGACACATGATGTGGAACTGGAATGAGATATAGACAAGATCAGATAAGGATAACAGCTTCACTTCCCTGAACAATATGAGTGAACCAGATTAACAAAGAATTTTGCAGTTCTCAATTACTTGTTCCAGATATATGGAATAATATTTTTACAATTTGTGCGATTGGATTTGAACACTCAATTTTTAACTAGCACTTCATGAGCATCATGATAATTATTGAGTGGTCTTACAGTTGTCCTCATAGCCTTACTAAACCAAAAACGATCAATCTGAAATGTTAACTTTGCTTCTTTCCCCACAAACACTGCCTGACTGTCCAAATATTTCAAGCATTTTCTATGTTTATATATCAAGTCAGCTGGTTCAAGAAATCCCAGTCAACACTTCCTCGTGTCACTGTGGTCAGTCTTATAAAGATTACAAAAGGGTTAAGTTTAATAATTTCTCACACAGGCATGGATTAACTCCAAGTTAACTCCAGGAATCATTTGAAATAAACAGCTGCAAATTCTGATCCTGGTTTTGGAGCTGGTAGCTCATGAAACATAAAATGCATTACCGAACATTTAGAGTTTGACTTTCAAGCCAAGTGTAAACAAGTCAGTTTGAATTTAACATTTCGAATGAATTTGCTGGAAAAGCTCAGGCAAGTCAGCAAATTAGGCAGCATCTGTGAAGAGAAACAAAGTTAACTTTTCAAGTCAAGGACCTTTCATCAGAACATTTATTGTCCTAAACCAAAATCGATTTGTGGCACTTGCTCAAGATCACATTCATTGATGTAATTAACTTTGTTAATCAAATTCTGTAACTCGCACACAGCAGTGGATATTAAATTATGAAAATGGAATTTTTGCACTTTAGTTACTCAAATCTCATTCTCTTTGAAATGCATTTGTAAATATTATTTTCCTTGTGCACATTACAAGATTAAAATGTGATTTCAATAGGTGGTACTGTTACTGTAGAGTTTCAGTCCCATTCAAGATTCATCATGGGCGGCACGGTGGCACAGTGGTTAGCACTGCTGCCTCACAGCGCCAGAGACACGGGTTCAATTCCCGCCTCAGGCGACTGACTGTGTGGAGTTTGCACGTTCTCCCCGTGTCTGCGTGGGTTTCCTCCGGGTGCTCAGGTTTCCTCCCACAATCCAAAAGATGTGCAGGTCAGGTGAATTGGCCAGGCTAAATTGCCCGTAGTGTTAGGTAAGGGGTAAATGTAGGGGCTTCGGCGGGGCGGTGTGGACTTGTTGGGCCGAAGGGCCTGTTTCCACACTGTAAGTAATCTAATCTAAAAAAAAAATGCCATCACTCTGCTAAGATATTAGTTACAGGTTAGCCAGGAAAGACCTAAAAAGAAAGCTATGAAGAGCCAGGAGTGAGCATGAGAAGTCATTGCGGATAGGGTCAAGGAAAACCATAAGGCTATCTAAACCAAATCAGGAATAAAAAAATGACTAGAGTAAGATTAGAGCCAATCAACCATATTAGTGGGAAGTTGTGAATGGAGTCAGAAGAGATAGAGGAAGTGCAAAATGAAAACCTTTCATCAGTATTCACACTAGAAAAAGACAAAGTGGTCGAGGACAATACTGAGATATAGACTTCTAGACTAGATGGGATTGAAGTGCATAAGGAGGAGGTGTTAGCAATTCTGGAAAGTGTAAAAATAGACAAGTCCCTTGAGCCGAATGGGATTTATCCTAGGATTTTCTGGGAAGCCAGGGAGAAAATTGCTGAGCTTTGGCTTTGATCTTTATCTCATTATTGTCTATAGGAATACTGCCAGGAGACTGGAGGATAGCAAATGTTGTTCCCTTGTTCAAGGGGAGTTGAGACAAACCTGGAAATTATAGACCTGTGAGCTTACTTCAGTTAGGGTAGAGTGTTGGAAAGGGTTATAAGAGAACGGATTTATAATCATCTGGAGAGGAATAATTTGATTAGGGATAGTCAAAATGGTTTTGTGAAGGGTCGGCTGTGCCTCACAAACCTTATTGGGTTCTTTGAAAAGATGATCAAACAGGTGGATGAGGGTAAAGTGGTTGATGTGGTGCATACAGATTTCAATAAATTGTTTGTTAAGGTTCCCCACAGTAGGCTATTGCACAAAAAAAGGAGGCATGGAATTGAAGGTGATTTAGCAGTTTGGATCAGAAATTGACAAGCTGAAAGAAGACAGAGGGTGGTGAATTATGGGAAATATTCATCCTGGAGTTCAGCTACTAGTGGGGTACAACAAGGATCTGTTTTGGGTCCACTGTTGTTTGTCATTTATATAAATGACATGGATGAGGGCATAGAAGGATAGGTTAGTAAATTTGCGGACGACAGTAAGGTCGGTAGAGTTTTGGATAGTGACCAAGAATGTTGTTGGTTATAGAGAGACATAGATAAGCTGCAGAGTTGGGCTGAGAGGTGACAAATGGAGTTTAATGTGGAAAGGTGTGAGGTGATTCGCTTTGGGAGGAGTAAAAGGAATGCAAAGTATTGGTCTATTGGTAAGATTCTTTGGAGTGTAGATGAACAGAGAAATCTTTGTGTCCAGATACATAGATCCTTGAAGGTTGCCACCCAAGATTATAGGGTTGTTAAGAAGTGTGTTAACTTTTATTGGTAGAGGGATTGAGTTTTGGAACCATGAGATTATGCTGCAGCTGTACAAAACTCTGGTGCGGCCTCATTTGAAGTATTGCGTAAAGTTCTGGTCACCGCATTATAGGAAGGATGTGGAAGCTTTGGAAAAGGTTCAGAGGAGATTTACTAGGATGTTGCCTGGTATGGAGGGAAGGTCTTATGAGGAAAGGCTGATTAACTTGATGCTGTTTTCGTTAGAAATAAGAAGGTTGAGAGGTGACTTAATTGAGACATATAAGATAATCAGGGGGTTAGATGGGGTGGCCAGTGAGAACCTTTTCCCTCGGATGGCGATGACTACATGAGGGGACATAGCTTTAAATTGAGGGGTGATAGATATAGGTCAGATGCCAGAGGTGGTTTCTTTACTCAGAGAGTAGTATGGGTGTGGAACGCCCTGCCTGCATCAGTAGTAGACTCGCCAACTTTAAGGGTATTTAAATGGTCATTGGATAGGCATGTGGACGAGAATGGAATGGTGTAGGTTAGATGGGCTTCAGATTGGTTCCATAGGTCGGTGCAACATCGAGGGCTGAAGGGCCTGTACTGCACTGTAATGTTCTATGTTCTAAGATATCTAATAGAGATGGTACTGACTTTGCTGTTATGTTTTAACTTTCACCAGAAAGAGTATATTAAGTCTATTTATATTGTAGCCAGTATTACCTCATCAATCTTTTCTCTCTCTTTTTGAAGGTTACATTTTCTATGATTTGTCTTCCTGTTCTTGCATGATACACCTGGTGTATGTTCAGGTCACATTTGTGAATTCTTCATTTGCATCTTCTGCAGTATGTCCTTCACTAAGATCTTGGCTCTCTTTGGCAAAGGTGAATAATAACCTGGCCGATATTATCCTGTCCACCTTCCTGTGACTTAGCTGCAATACCACAAAGACAATATTTTCTACTCTTCGTATCATCACTGGAGTGCGCCCATGCTTCAGTTTATCTCCTATTGCAACCTTCATAGATACCTTTATTTCCTCCAGGTTTAAGTTATGTCTGGCACTGTGAGGCAAGTGTGCCATTGTGCCCCAGTTGAACACTTAATTATTCAAATTAGCTACACGTAGCTGCCTGTTGGATGAAGACAGCTTTTGAACAACTGACTCAAAACCCACATATCCAAATTTCCTTCTGGTTCTGCCTTTAAGTCAACATCTGCAATGTCCAGCATGATTTTGTCCCTTGTATATAGAAAGATAAATAAACAAAAGCTTGTCATACTTCATATATGTGTAAAAGGCATCAGTTTAGATCTATCATGCCTGATTGTCATTCAGCAGCACAATTCTTTTGACAAATTAAAAGCAAAAATGTGGAGTTTCAAAAGGAAAATAATTTTGTTTGACAGGTGTTTGCATTCATATGGGAAACAGATGCTAATAACTTTCTCCCTTATAGGTCATTACCAATCAGGAGCTAATTTTTCCTTAATGTACTAGTCTGTCAATATCCAATTTTCTTTTTAGACTCTGAAAGTTCCCCTGTCAATCAACCATTGCTTCGGGCAATTGGAGCCAACTGAAGCCCCTGAGGGAGCAAGAATTCCAAATTAGTTTTAAATCAGAATTTAGAATATTCATGTTTTCAAACTTCTAACAGTACAATGTTTCTTATCTGGCCTGATAAATATCAATGTGAGGTTTCAAGGTCTTTAGCTGAGCTTTCTGACTAATCTTCCACGTAGTTTGGGCAACCAAAACAATCTCTAGAGGGTTGCAGCAGACGCAGGTTTGAAATTCAAAAACTGAGGCAGTTAATTAATGAACAGACCAAAGGGATTCATTTTAAATAAAGGTGATGATCTGTATTTCTGATGTTGAAGCAAAGCTACATTTCATGAATTTCATAAAGTGCTTTGTCAAATCTTCTGTGCAGTTATTTATTGAAAACGCCAAATTATTCCTTGTCTTCTCCTAAAATGTTTTACAATTTTAAAAAAAGAAAACTAAGTTTGCTGTGGATGTCACATGATGCTAATTGACTATCTTACAGCCCTTTCCACAAATTCATTTGCTCTTAATTATTTCCTGTAAAACTTATAAAGGTTATGTTGGGGATAATGAGGAAGTTTTTTTGGTGACTGAATTTAAATATTGGAATACAGGTAGTTAAATTGGGAAAGATTCAGATTCGATGAAAACTGTGTCAAAGACGGTGATAATTGTGCACTTCAGCTCTGTCTCATATTTGTTGCTTCGCAAACATTAATGTTGTTGATTTCCAAAAATATTGATCTGCACTATGCACTGCTAGCAAGTCCAAGTCAGGGACCTTAGACTCTCTTGTTCCATGATTTTTCTTAGCGGACATAAGATTCTACCCAAGGACAGCAGATTGCATTCAGAAGTAATCAACAATTTAAGCATAATTTCAATAACATCTTGCTTTTATATAGCAGTTTTAATGTAACTTCAACCTTTAGCTTAGAAATACAGTTGCTTTTTCTTTGAGCTATCATATACCTGCTTAAATGTACTCCACTTTAAGTAACCTCTTCAGGGTTTTATAAAAACTTTTCTGGTCTGAGCGTAACACTAACCCCACATTCTCAGGTACCCTAGTTCGCTATGTATTCTTGTAACCTCTTCTGGACACCTTCCAATGCCAGCACATCCTTACTTAGATATGGGCCCTGTACAGCTCGTAATATTCCAAAAGCGGTCTGACCTGAGCCTTATGCAGCAGCAGCAGTACATTTCTGCTCTTGTATTCCAGCACCCTTGAAATTAATGCTAACATTGTAATTGCCTTTTTGAGTGCCATGTGTTCCTCTTCCTGGCGTTTGGAGGACTGCTGTAGACCAAGCATCCGCTCAGCCACAGGAAGGAGAGAAGCCCACAGTGTTGACAATTCAGAACTTCAGAGAAGTGCAGAATCAGACAGAGAAAATTAGGCAGATTTGTCAGAGGCACTTGGCAAATTGACACAATGATTGCAGGACTACACCAATACTGTTTGTACCATGCCGCTTCAGGCATGCAAGTGCCTGGACAGCTCACAGCTGCAATGGAGATCGAGGTCCAGAATACTCATTGCCTACTGGATATGTGCACAAAGTTGTATTCTTTTGCTGTAGCCATTGGTGACTAGTACTAATGGTAAGGGGATTAGGGAACCTTGAGCTTACTCCAGGTACTCTTTACACACAAGAGACAGGGTAATGTCAGTAGGCATTCAGGCAGAGGAGGGACAACATACTGGCTTTCTTCTTTCAGGACAGTCCAGCAGTGGTAGAACTTTTCTTCCATCTCCAGCCGGCTGCCACTGTCGGCCCTATGGAAGTCAAGGTGAGGAGGGTGCACCTGCCTCTAGTAAGCCACACTCAGCATGTTTAGGCTCTAGCCACAAATGCCCTGGATCGCCAAACCAAAACTCTGAAGTTAACACTGTTAGCTCTCTCTAGTAGGTTCCTATCTGCCTTCATCTCAGCTGTGGACCCTGGCAATGCGCTTAGACGTAGTGAGAGGGAAAGAGGAAGCGAGCACATAGATACCATAGGCGACAATTATTTGTAAACATATTCCCACATTTGTATACATGTCTCTCTTGCAGCAGCCAATGATTGATGGTAGGGAGGCTAGCCATCCTTAGCGCTACATGAGTTTTAATTATCCTTACCCTTGGAGAACTGCCAATTTGCACCTCCACTCTTTTGGCAGCCATCTCCATCCACCCTTTTATCTTTGAACTTACCTTTGAAAATGGGACTTCTCACTTTTAATATCAAGAAACTCCTCATTGGATGTCTTAAATTATTTTCCCAATTTTCTCACAAATGTCCACATCATTACAGAACTGGAAGATTTCACCCAAATCTTTATTCAATAAAGGAGGGAGACAGAATTTAGGAAAGTATCGCCCCGTTAATGTGACATCCGTGCTGGTGCTTGGTCTACAGCAGTCCTCCAAACGCCAGCAAGAGGAACACCTGGCACTCAAAAAGGCAATTACAATGTTAGCATTAATTTCAGGGGTGCTGGAATACAAGAGCAGAATATTACGAGTTGTTCAGGGCCCATATCTAAGTCAGGATGTGCTGGCATTGGAGGGTGTCCAGAAGAGGTTACAAGAATGATCCCATAGATGAAGGGGTTATCACATAAGGAAAAGTAGAGGACTGTGGGTATGGACCCGATGAAATTTGGAAAGATAAAGGGGAATCTTATTGAAGCTTACAGAATATTGAGGGGCCGAGATTGAGTGGAGGTTGCAAATATAGCTCCTTCAATCTTCTTCTCACACTCATTTAAATGGCCAGCTGTGTCCATGAGCTACGGATGTGTGAACTATGGCTCATCCCTAATCCTGCCCTCAAGAAGCTGGGAACTGCAGAGTTTGGGAGCAGAATTTATCATTTCAAATGCCTTCCAACATTTTTGCCACGTCAGAGATAGTCTTTATTGTGGCAGAATGTTGGGTCAAAAGGTCTGATTTACCTCACATGCATTGATTTGTAGCAGCTCAATGATAGCACTGGGTCAGTTATTGCTTCAATCCAGCTGGTATCAACTTGGGTAGAGTCTTGAAATGGGGTGCCAATGAACCTACGGTTTCAGGTGAAAGGCTATTTCTTTCTCACAGAAGCTGGAAATAGATAAAGCTAAAAAAGAAAATGAAAATTGTCCAACAACAATATACTTGACTGTGGAATAGGCAGCAGACATTTGCAGGAATGCACGGCTGAATCTTACCAGAATTTGGCAGTGTCATTTTCTTTGAGTTTCATGGAAGGTTTCTCTCCATGAGGCTTAATGGATTTTTTAATATTATCATCCCAAAGTCACCTCAGTAACCACCTACTATGCCGCTATAGGGCACCTGCTATCCTATGCTAGCTCGATTTGCCACTGACTGTAGCCAGAAGTGCTCACCACTACTGAAATATCTCAGGATCCTTAGTGTTAGCAAAATAAAAGGCAGTAGTCCACAAGGTCAAGCACTGCTAAGTGCAACCATCTTTATCCCATTGCCATGGCTAATGGTCTACCACACTTAGTATTGCATACAATGTCTCCCCTCTTATTCACTCACTCAGTTGCCCCAACCCACCAGACAACTGACTCTACATGCTCTCTGCATTCAACTGAGACAACTCATCAACTTTCCCTCACCTGCACCAGTTGTCTCATTCCAAGAGAAAACATCCCATAATAGGATAGAGAGAACCAATTTGGATGGTGCAGTATGCAAAATTCGGCTCCTCATAGGAGATGATCCTAGTACTGGCTGATGAGGATTGAGACTTCTCTTGAAGTGATGCTAAAATTTCCATGTCCCAATAATCAGATAAGAAACATTGTCCAATGCTGTGCTACTCTGCCATTACCACCATTGTATTTGTATACTTAACACATTCAACTTTTTGCCTCTTATTTACAATACATTTTTAATTTTATGTCCTAGAGGCACCAGTGAAATCTACGCAGTTCTGGCCATGAAAAGGCTGGCACCACAACACATCTGTTTCTCCACTTTTGAGGAATAAGGCATAGTCCTCAGAGAATGCATTGGCAAAGTTGCCTCCCACACCATCCCTACCTCAGATAGTCAGCTTGACGCACACGTTAACAGATTGGAGTTAGGAGCACATCACTGCCATATTTCCACGGCTGGTCAAGGAAGAAATGAGACCATAAGGCAGAATTAGGCCATTTGACCTATTGAATCTGCTCCACCATTCAGTCATGGCTGAAATGTTTCTCAACCCATTCTCTTGCTTTCTCCTGTAATCCTTTATCCTTTTACCAATCGGGAACCTCTCTCTCTCTCTCTCTCTGTCTTGAATATACTCAACACCAGGTTATAGTCCAATGGGTTCATTTGGACGTACAAGCTTTTGGAGCACTGCTCCTTCATCAGATAGCTACCTGATGAAGGAGCAGCTCTCTAAAAGCTTGTACTTCCAATAAACCTGTTGGACTGTAACCTGGTGTGATTTTTAACTTTGTCCACCCAGTTCAACACCGGCACCTCCACATCTTATATACCCTTAATGATTTGGCTTCCACAGCCTTTTACACCAATGAGTTCCCCACAGTAACTATCCTTTGGCTAAAAAAATCATCCTCATCTCAGTTCAAAAGGGTCACTCCTTAAATCAGTGGCGGTGCCCTTGGGTCCTAGTCTCTCCTACTAGATTGTCAAGAAGTGTCATGAATTGTTGAACTGTCAGGAAATGTTGACCCGTAAAGTGTTGTCAAGAAGTGTCAACCTCTCAGTAACTGTCAAGAATTGTCACTCCCTGTCAAAATCTACTTTTAATAATGAAAGTGTTTCTTTCTAAAGACTGTAATCTGCAATGTAGAATTAAAGTCAATAACTTTATTTGTTTTTCACCTGCATGCTTAGTTAGTATAGTCGATTAAAGGGGCAAGATTGGTAGATGAAAGTAGGCACTAAGTTAGCTTAAAGATGACGTGGGGCCATGGGGAATGTAAATAGGGGATTTGAGGAGGAAGAGGATGAGTAGATGGGGATTTATGGGGCCAAAAGAAATTAATCAAGTTTTCAGGATTCCTAATGAGAATTGTTGGGACATATAGGGTATGTGGGGGAGAGGGGTGAGGGTAGCAGGAGTATTTTATATTTTACTTACCACAGTGCTGTAGTCCTAAGCAGGTTTTCTACCCAACCCACCTTGAGAACTGGTAGTCTGTTTGACTCAGCTAGGGTTCCCTGGTCTGTCTACCAATCCATTTCACCCCCGCCCCACCACATATAGAACTGAAAATTGGGAATGATGCTGACTATTTTAAAAAAAATTGTATTCCCTGAGCTGTGAATTTTCTTGCTTTGTACACCTAACCCGAGAACAAAAATTATTGCTTTGTGGTTAAATGTGACAGAATTATAAAGCATTGATTCATGGAATTATAATTCATGTGAAACAGAGGCACAGAAGGGAGCTATTTGAGTCACCTTGAGTAAGCTAGCCAATTAATCTCACTCCCCTGCCTTTTTTCCACTTGTCTCAGACAAATGGTAAATATTTCAAATAGCAGATAGTTCAAGTGATTGAATGACTTTTCCCTACCCAAGAAGTTTGGCCCTATTCCCTCTCCATAGTCTGGCATTTTTTCCCCTTCAAATAGTTATCCAATTCTCTTTTGAATGTTATTATTCATTCTGCTTCCCCTACTGTATGGGACAGTGTACTCCAAATCATAACATCTCTTGTAAATAACTTGTAAGTAAAATTCTCATCTTGCTTGGTTGTATTTCCAATTTATCTTCAATCCGTGACCTCTGGCTTCTTTCCTTGCTGCCACTGGAAGCAGTTTCTTCCTCTTTTTATGATCTTAACGATCCTCTGTAAATGTCTTTTTTCAATATCAAAGTTATGCTCTGTGAACCTGTTCTTAAAAAGAGTTCTTGCTGAAGGTAAGCAAGTTATGAGTTGACCTCAGATAAGTCTTCAAAATTTCCCAAAGAAATAAAAAGGCAAATAAAGTGAGATTATTTGTAATGATCGAGACAGATTTTTCTTTATCAGAGTTTTATATTCTGTATTGTACACCAACTAACTGCTCTGTTGAAAATTGATAAAATGCTCTCAACCGAGACAAACAGGTTGAGGAACAGGTCGAACCTTCTGGGTGGGAAACAATCACTCAATCGCTTGAATTATCTGCCACTTCAAATACCTACCATCTGTCTGAAACTGGTAGAAACTGAAAATAATGTATGTGATTCTGGAGCTGCAGAATTCATTATGTCACATGTTTCAATGCATTGTATTTAAGCTAAAGTTTAAAAGAGAAAAATCAACTGAAAGAAGTTGCTGACATGACCGATCTCCAGGTTTCCTTTGTTATAGTGATGATTTTGTTGAGTATGCCATTTAATCAATTCATTGTGTAGCCATCTGGAAATTAATCTTCTCATATTTTAGATCAAATAAGATGTTTTTAAAATCCCCAATTACAAACTCGAGCAATTACAGTTGATACTGGAGATACACAGCAGATCTGGAATTGTCTCGAAGGATAAAACACACTTTAAGGTTTTCGCTACGACCCTTAATTTTATTTTTCTTTGTAGATGTTGTTATATCAAAATAGAATCATAAAACTAGGTGCAGGAGTAGGCCAATCAATCCATCAAGCCTGCTCCTCCATTCAATATGGCGACCCTCTATCTCAATGCTATTTTCCTACTTTCTCCTCATATCTTCTGATGCTTTTAAAACCTAAAAATCCATCAATTTCTTTCCTGAATATATTCAGTGACTTGGCTTCCACAGCCTTCATGGTAGAGAACTCTATAGGTTCACTACCTTTCAAGTGCAGAAATTGTTTTTCAATTTAGCCTTAACTGGTCTACCCTGTATCCTGAGATTATGTACCCTGGTTCTAGGCTCCACAACCAGGTAAACATCTTTCCTACATCAAGTCTGGCCAGCCCTGTTCGAATTTTATGCATTTCAATCAGATCCCCTTTCATCTTCCAAAACACTGGCTCGTCTGCACCTATAATCACTAAACTCTCCTCATTCGCCAGTCCTGCCAACCCAGTATCAGGCTGGTGTACCTCTGCTGGACGGCTGGAAAATGGGAAGCCTTCAGAAAAGAGATAACAAGAATCCAGAGAAAGTATATTCCTGTCAGGGTGAAAGAGAAGGCTGGTAGGTATAGAGAATGCTGGATGACTAAAGAAATTGAGGGTTTGGTTAAGTAAAAGAAGGAAGCATATGTAGGGTATAGACAGGATAGATCGAGTGAATCCTTAGAAGAGTATAAAAGAAGTAGGAGTATACTTAAGAGGGAAATCAGGAGGGCAAAAAGGGGACATGAGATAGCTTTGGCAAATAGAATTAAGGAGAATCCAAAGGGTTTTTACAAATA
>NC_057729.1:30644684-30664913 GCF_004010195.1 Chiloscyllium plagiosum
TAGGATAGTGAAGAAGGCGTTTGGTATGTTTTCCTTTATTGGTCAGAGTATTGAGTACAGGAGTTGTGAGGTCATGTTGA
This sequence comes from Chiloscyllium plagiosum, assembly GCF_004010195.1. Classification (NCBI taxonomy): domain Eukaryota; kingdom Metazoa; phylum Chordata; class Chondrichthyes; order Orectolobiformes; family Hemiscylliidae; genus Chiloscyllium; species Chiloscyllium plagiosum. The sequence goes on from NC_057729.1 coordinate 30,644,765, forward strand.
GCCTGAACAGGACATTGGTTAGGCCACTGTTGGAATATTGCGTGCAATTCTGGTCTCCTTCCTCAAAGTGAAACATGAAAGGGTTCAGAAATGATTTACAAGGATATTGCCAGGGTTGGAGGATTTGAGCTATAGGGAGAGGCTGAACAGGCCAGGGCTGTTTTCCCTGGATTGTCGGAGGCTGAGGTGTGACCTTATAGAGGTTTACAAAATTTTGAGGGGCATGGATAGGATAAATAGACAAAGTCTTTTCCTGGGGTCGGGGAGTTCAGAACTAGAGGGCATAGATTTAGGGTGAGAGGGGAAAGATATAAAAGAGACCTAAGGGGCAACTGTTTCACGCAGAGGGTGGTATGTGTATGGAATGAACTGCCAGAGAATGTGGTGGAGGCTAGTACAATTGCAACGTTTAAGAGGCATTTGGATGGGTATATGAATAGGAAGGGTTTGGAGGGATATGGGCTGGGTGCTGGCAGGCGGGACTAGATTAGGTTGGGATATCTGGTCGGCATGGATAGGTTGAACCGAAGGGTCTGTTTCCATGCTGTCCATCTCTATGACTCTATGACTGTCAAAATTGGCCTTTCTCCAACTTAGAACTTCAACTTTTAGATCAGGTCTATCTTTTTCCATCACTATTTTAAATCTAATAGAATTATGGTTGCTGGCCCCAAAGTGCTCCCCTACTGACACCTCAGTCACCTGCCCTGCCTTATTTCCCAAGAGTAGGTCAAGTTTTGCACCTTCTTTAGTAGGTATATCCACATACTGAATCAGAAAATTTTCTTGTACACACTTAATAAACTCCTCTCCATCTAAACCCTTAACACTATGGCTGTCCCAGCCTATGTTTGGAAAGTTAAAATCCCCTACCATAACCACCCTATTATTCTTATAGATAGCTGAGATCTTCTTACTAATTTGTTTCTCAATTTCCCTCTGACTATTTTAGATTAGATTAGATTACATTACAATGTGGAAACAGGCCCTTCGGCCCAACAAGTCCACACCGACCCGCCGAAGCGCAACCCACCCATACCCCTACATTTACCCCTTACCTAACACTACGGGCAATTTAGCATGGCCAAATCACCTGACCCTGCACATCTTTGGACTGTGGGAGGAAACCGGAGCACACGGAGGAAACCCACGCAGACACGGGGAGAACGTGCAAACTCCACACAGTCAGTCGCCTGAGTCGGGAATTGAACCCGGGTCTCTGGCGCTGTGAGGCAACAGTGCTAACCACTGGGAGTCTATAATACAATCCCAGTAAGGTGATCATCCCTTTCTTATTTCTCAGTTACACCCAAATAACGTATCCAGCTGTTGCTGTTTTTCTAACAGTTATATTGAGTTTAGTGGTTAGAACATGGCAATAGGAATGATCAAAACCAACTGGATCACCAGCAAAAGGCAGGAAGCCTCCTTCCATTTTCCCATTTACTATTAAGGAAATGTTTGCAATCTTGTTTGCTTTCCATTCCTCTTTCCACATCTTTAGTGTCCACAGACATTTCTGCTTATCTTTTTCATGCACAGGAAAAAAGTGTAATTGAGTTTAACAGCAGCAATAGAATGCTTAGATGATTGTTTATTGCCACTGTACTGCCCTGTTACCCACATTTTCCAGAGTAGCGTTCAAAGTGCTTTGCTACTTAACCTAATGTTCCTTTTGAAGGAACTTTCACTGTAGATTGGGCTAAACTGTGTCTTCAGTGCATGGTTCTGACAATGGGTTGGAACTTATTGAGATAAATGAACTACAAGCATGATAGTCTTCCATGGTCAATGGTCTTTCACAGGCTGGGCATCGACACTTCTGTGGCTAGTCTAATTCTTGGATAGTAATGGGTGGGTGGTAAATTAATGTGGAAATGCTGCTATTATAACATCAAGACTTCAGTACCTCCAAGTCTTCATGCCCTTTAACCTGGTTTACACAAAGAGCAAAGTGGCATAGTGGGGATTTTGCTGAAGTAGTCATCCAGAACGTTAGAAACCTGCGCCTGGATTTTTAAATAGCTTGGATAGCCCTGAAACTTTGTATCACTGGCCTTTGTTCCCTGCTAATATCACAACCCTGAGTTTTTTCAAAACCTATCTGGTTAATTGATGCTCTTGGGGGAGTTTATTTGCCATCCTTACTAAGTTTGCGCTATACGTAGCTCCACGTCAAAGCAATGTGATTGATTCTAATGACCCTCTGAAATAGTGATGCAAGATACTTAGTGTATCAAGCTGCTGTAAAAGAAACACTGTGGTGTACTTACAGAAGGTTAAGAAGGCCATGCAGGAACACCACCTTCTGAAGGGCAATTAGGGATGTGCAATAAATATATGTGATGCTCACATACCAAGAATGAATGTAAGGAAAAAATGAGCAGACTTGATGGCTTGAGTGACAATATGAAAGCCTGTCCCATGACTTACATTGTTTGGGCAGGCTCACAAGTAATAGTTCTCAGTGAGGTGATAGAGGTGAAATCTAAGCCGTGGCTGTATCCTCTCTGGTGGGCATTCTGCTGAAGATCACCCCGAATTGCCAATACATCAAAGAAATGTGTGGTTCTGAAAGGGGACTCTAGGCATCTGAATCATGTGTCTTTTCCTAGCTCACTTTTGCCAAGGTTTGGAAAGTGACATGATAGCTAACGATTCATTTAACACTATTGTAAAGTTTGTATTAATTTTTCTGAACCATGAAAACTTAAGTGATTACTCAAGGGTGATTTGGACTGTTTATGCAACTGAGTTAAATGGATATCCAAAATGATGGTCATTGTGGCTTATTCCTCAGACTAATGTTTGATCTGAAAAAAATAATCAGGTTGTTTTATCCACTTTATTATGAGAAAGACTTATTTCAAGGGAAAGGAACACCATTTTTGAGTTACTTCAATCTGAGTTTATCAGCAGTTGTCTGTTTGCTGCATATAAACAGGTTGTTTAATCATATGTTCAGTGACCTGCTGTTCCCTGCTTAATGCCTGCATGTCCCACTAAATATTTTAACAAATGAAAATGTTCAAGTATTCACCCAGATGTCCATGCTGACATAATGCTCAAGGCAGTTGGCTGATAAAAAGCACTGGCTGATAGTAAATGAGGATTTGGAAATTTGTCCTAAGGCTGTAGTATCTATTAAAGAACATCCTGGGCTGTTTTATATGAACATTTGCATACGTTCAGTCAGACCATATCTTCAGACAGATGGGCCATCTGTTACCTTGTATTTACTCAAAACAACATGGCAAATATGTTAATATTTTACAGCTAAAATGCTACTGGACAGTGTCAATGAATCAGCCAATGTGCAAACAGAAAAGCTGAGGTAAGTGTTCCAAATTTTGGTCACACCAACTGGAAAGTTTTAATGTTTTTGTCGGTTGAACCTGAATCATTTACCAGATGATTTTATGCAATTTTTTCTTTGTGTGTAGAATTTTTGTTTAAACCTTTAAATGATTAAATAAGACCTCTCTTTAATGTATAACTGTTAAAAATCTTTGATATGATGTTAATTACTGCATGTCAACTATAGATTTTTAAAAGTTCTCATGGGTTGAAGTTCGGAGTTATTTGCAAGCTGATGTTTGTTCATTTTTTCTTCTTTCATTTATTATGTAGTTTAAACTGTTAATTCTTAAAAAGCCTGACTTTTCAATGCCAAGCAGTTAAATGTCTGTAATATGACTTTTAAAATCCTTTCAAGACAACTAATCTGATTCCTTGATCTGAGTGTGGCTGTGTGTGATGCACTACAAAGGGAAGTGCATCTATCACCTTCTCTTGCTTGCACGAACAACATTATATCACTGTTTTCTTCCTGTACAAGACAATATAAGTAATAGCCAATGCACTAGCTTGAGAAACCATGACTAGAGTTGTTTTCATTAGACCTGGGGGAGTCACCATGGGACATCGCCCATTTACTCAGTTAGTACCAACAAATTGGATCATCTATCTGGAGGGCTTAGCATGACGCAGTTCCTGTGTTTTTCACCGCATTTTAATATTTCTTCATTGTTTTTACCAGACATTTTGCCAATTTTTCTCCCCTTATCTGCTCTCCTGGAAGCGATGATCCTGGTCCCTCATCTAAATAGTCATTACTCATGTGTGTGTTTTGGTTGTTGAGGATCTATATAAATATTACAGTTAAATCTGATCATGTCCTCATCTGATGCCCACGTTTGTGCATTCTTAGCAGAGATTATTCCAACGCAGTTATGAATGGGAACCCTGGCTGACATTTGCTTCCATAAACCAGGATTTCTGAAGCACATTATATAGCTTCTAGCATTATCCAGCTGAGATCAACTATGTTACTTAGACTTAAGGATTGAATCTATGGTTTCCCTGATCTCTGTGCTTCACCTACTTAATGGGTGAATTTAATTAGTCACTAAGAATGTTGTGTTTCATTGCATTTAATTGCTAAGGAAGCTCTTAGGATATAACAACACACCATTTAGTCTTGCAAGACTATGCAGCTATTTTTTCCACTGAAGCCACCTAATCTTATTTTCTGTTACATACCTTTTAGTGCTGCACTTTTTCAAACAACTGCCTAATTACTTTCCAAATTAAGTTATTGACTCTGTTAAACAACAATTTATGACTGAGAATTCCATATTTAATAACATTCTGTGTAAACACTTCTCCAATTCCTTTTTAGTTCTTTAAAATTGAGTCATCTGACATAGTTCAAGCACAGTGATAAGTTTCTTTCTGGCAATGTGACACAATTCAAGATTTGTAAGACAAGCAACAGTATGTGGAGATATTCTACCTATTAACATTCGAGGTTGTAACTTGCACTGTATGTGAACATTTTTAGAAACACTGCACCTCACATGTTTTTGGTTTTAGTTTTGTACTCACATTTTAATAACATAATGCATTTACACATAATGCGTTAGCGATTTTTGAGATTTGTAGCTCAGGTTGATGATAAGTATGTAAGTTAGCTCAATGAGCTTGAAGGGTTGTTTTCAGACATTTTGTCACCATACTAGGTAACATATTCAGTGAGAGTCTCTGCTGAAGCGCTGGTGGTATGTCCTGCATCTCTATTTATTGGTCTTGGTTTCTTAAGGTAGGTGATGTCATTTCTGTTTTTTTTCAAGGGAAGGTAGATAGGACTAAATTGAAGTGTTTATTGATGGAGTTCTGTTAGAATACCATGCCTCTAAGAATTCTCATGTGTTTTGCCTGACCTAGGATGTGTGTGTTGTCCCAGTCAAAGTAGTATCCTTCTTTGTATGTATAGAAACTAGTGTGAGTGGGTTGTGTCTTTTGGTGGCTGGTTGGTGTTCATGTATCCTGGTGGCAAGTGTCCTGCTAGTTTGTCCGAGGTGGGACATACCAGCAGCGCATCACCGGAGACTCTCACTGATGATGTTATCTAGTATGGTGACAAAATGTCTGAAAACAAACCTTCAAGCTCAGCGAGCTAACTTACATATTTATAATGCATTGTTTTGTAAAGAGGACATGCTATCCCATAATTCTTGTATTCTTGGGTATGTAAGAATCACATAACTAGCAAGGGGTATAATTCTGGTCAAGACCAATAGAGCACAAATCACGCTTGTGTCTCTGTTAATATCTATGTCAATCCCTGTTAATAGATTAAAACATTATAGCAGCATGCTCAACATCTAAACGAAAGGACTGAATGCATATAAAAAAAAACCAAAGAACTGCAGGTCATAGTCAGAGAGTTGTAGAAATGTACAGCACAGAAACAGACCCTTCGGTCCAACTTGTCCATGCCGACCAGATATCCCAACTCAATCTAGTCCCACCTGCCAGTACCTGGCCCATATCCCTCCAAATCTTTCCTATTCATATACCCATCCAGATGCCTCTTAAATGTTGCAATTATACTAGCCTCCACCACTTCCTCTGGCAGCTCATTCCATATCTGTACCACCCTCTGCGTGAAAACGTTGCCCCTTAGGTCTCTTTTATATCTTTCCCCTCTCACCCTAAACCTCTGCCCTCTAGTTCTGGACTCCCCGACCCCAGGAAAAGACTTGTCTATTTATCCTATCCATGGCCCTCATGATTTGATAAACCTCTATTAGGTCAGCCTTCAGCCTCCGAAGCTCCAGGGAAAACAGCTCCAGCCTATTCAACCTCTCCCTGTAGCTCAAATTCTCCAAACTTGGCAACATGCTTAAATCTTTTCTGACCCCTTTCAAGATTCAGGACATTTTTCCGATAGGAAGGAGACCAGAATTGCATGCAAAATTCCAACAGTGGCCTGTATAGCTGCTACATGACCTCCCAACTCCTGTACTGAATTCTCTGACCAATAAAGGAAAGCATACCAAATGTCTTCTTCACTATCCTATCTACCTGCAACTCTACTTTTAAGGAGCTATGAACCTGCACTTTAAGTTCTTTAGATTTTTTTTTTAGATTAGATTACAGTGTAGAAACAGGCCCTTCGGCCCAACAAGTCCACACCGACCCGCCGAAGCGAAACCCACCCATACCCCTACATTTACCCCTTACCTAACACTACGGGCAATTTAGTATGGCCAATTCACCTGACCCTGCACATCTTTGTGATGTGGGAGGAAACCGGAGCACCCGGAGGAAACCCACGCAGACACGGGGAGAACGTGCAAACTCCACACAGTCAGTCGCCTGAGGCGGGAATTGAACCCGGGTCTCTGGCGCTGTGAGGCAGCAGTGCTAACTTTTGTTCAGCAGCACTCCCTAGGAACTTACCATTAAGTGTATAAGTCCTGCTAAGATTTGCTTTCCCAAAATGCAGCACCTCGCATTTATCTAATTTAAACTCCATCTGCCACTCCTCAATCCATTGGCCCATCTGATCACGATCCCGTTGAAATCGGAGGTAATCGTCTTCGCTGTCCACCACACCTCCAATTTTGGTGTCATCTGCAAACTTACTAACTATATCTCTTAAGCTCACATCCAAATCATTTACATAAATGATGAAAAGTAGTGGACGCAGCACTGATGCTTGTGGCACTTCGCTGTTCACAGGCCTCCAGTCTGAATTTTTATTTACTTAAATTGTAGATCGTCAATAGATTAAACATTAGTGTATAGCTATTGTTATCAGCATCAATGACTGAACTTATTGTTCTCAGTCAACCAAAAGCTAAGTGCAAAATCTGGTTGTCTTCTAATTAAGGTTTTGGAAACAAAGATTTGTAAACCCATTATACATTAACATATTTCAGTAATACTAGGAACAGTCAAAAAAAGTCGGGCAAGTTGAGAAAATCCTGAGACGATACCACATCTAGCATGCTTATGGGTAAATGGTTAAAGTTTTATGCAGGAGCTGAAAGCAAGTTAAAGTTAAAGGTTAAAATCAACTAGACCAAATTGAGCACTGCAGATGCTGGAAACCAGAGTTTAGATCAGAGTGATGCTGGAAAAGCACAGCAGGTCAGGCAGCATCCGAGGAGCAGGAAAATCGACGTTTTGGGCAAAAGCCCTTCATCAGGAATACAGGCAGGAGAGATAAAGGTGGTTGTGGTGGGGGGGGAGTAGGAGGGGGGCGCGTGTTGCCTAGATGCCTAGTTGATTTTAGCCTTACTGCAAATCCTTTTGCAAAGATGCCTACCTTGAAGAGGTTCTCCTCCTCTCTCCACAAGAATCTCAGTGAGTCTCTCTCTCACTGCAACCCCCAGGTCTCCCCAGCCCCACCCCTACCCCCATTTATCTCTCCACCTTGGAGGCTTCCTGCCTCTGTTCCTGATGAAGGGCTTTTGCCTCAAACGTTGATTTTCCTGCTCCTCGTATGCTGCCTGACCTGCTGTGCTTTTCCAGCACCACTCTGATCTAAACTCATTTCCAGCATCTGCAGACCTCACTTTTGCTCCCTTTGGAGAGAAAGCAGAGTTAATGTTTTGGGTCCAGTGACCCTTCTTGAGAACTAAAGAAGCTCTCATTGAACTAGTCTGAACTAATTCTGAAGAAGGGTCACTGGACCCGAAATGTTAACTGTGCTTTCTTTCCATAGATAGGTTTCTCCAGTAATTTCTGACTGAACACGTGCTTTTATTGGGTGAGAAAGTCAAAATCTTCACTCTGTACAAACTTAATTTAGTCTTTTTTATGTAGATGGCATTAAACTAAAATCTACTGTTTAAATTCTATAGTTGGTTCATGCAGCACTATTATTTTCTTGGGTTCTTGTGAAAAAGCAGTTCAATTAAGAACCAGCTGAAACTGGATCTTCATTAAGTGACTCAACTAGACCTTTTTTGTGAGGAGCTTATAAATTCATCTAACAAGTTCAGTTTGGTCTTGGACTGAGTATGTGCATTTGTTGGATAAAGAAGTTGAAGGATTGAATATTTTTGGCTAAGTGCTGATTTCATTGAGGTTTCTCCCCCCAATGTGGCAGATAAGGGTAAATTGCCATCCTGCTTTGTGGACAGGCACCTGGTTGGAGTAGTGCAGAGTAGGGATATATCCTTTTCCCCCAGGCCTAGCAGAAGAAGCCACATGCCAGCCTGGTCTGGGGTTGGAATTCAGGTCATTGCAGTCTCAAGCCTCTGGAGAAATTTCCAACAGTGAAGGCAGAAAGTCAATAACATTCTCCACTTTGTCAGGGGTTAGTGCCACCATCTTCTCTCTGATTCTTTACACTCACTCTATCTCTACTACTGCACCCACCTCCCACCAAGGTTCTTGCTGTATCCCTCTCACTACATGTAACATGTTCCTTCACTCATTCTCACCCACCACAACCCCTCCTCCTAACCCTGTATGGCCTTGCTCTGTCCATTTAACTGCTTGGGATTCCTCACATTTTTCCTGCACCAGTACAAGTACTAACAACTATGCCTTCCACTTTCATCCCACTCAATGCTTCCTTTTCTCATATTCTAGGAAAAATAAGATCCCGTAATAAGGCAGAAAGATTCAAGACGTGCAGTGGGTTGCCTAACATTTGGCTTCTCACCTACCATAAGGAGAGAGTCCTGACCGTAACTATACTGAGTGGCAGAATAACTGTGCAAAAGACCTGAACTGATATTGAAGGTTGCCTTTGACTTACTGTACCAGACTTCCCAACGGAAGGCTGTCTTAACTGAGGCTTGCTGACAGCCATGAGGAGCTTCCTGAACTAAATGGCCAGACATAACAGAAATACTATGTCCTTGGCTGAGGGGCAAAGTATAAAAAGGCAAGGCAGAGATGCTGTGAGCATCCAGGTATGCTGAAAGTGAATGAGTGCTAAGAGAGCAAGCAAACAACCAAGAAGTACAGCTTGGTCCAACCCATGAGTTGGATGTTTGCCTTTTAGCAGAATGCTCGGATTGAATATACGACACACTATTCTGGAATCTGTCCTGAATATGTTCGACAGTTTCTTCTTCATGGCTCCTACATGAAGATTAAAATCACTGTTGATTAATCTACTGCCTTTTTTTATTTGGTGTCAGTATCTCCTGATTTAATCTCTGTCCTACAGTATAGCTACCGTAAGGTAGTCTGCAGTGATCTCCCACTAGTGTTCCTTGTTATTTCTTTCCTCCATCCATATGGATTCTACATGTTCCAATCTAAGATTATGTCTTGCTATCAAACAGAGATGACTGTAAAACAATGTTCTCACCAGTATGAAAAACATAAGGAGCATTTCAGCAACCTGTGAATAGGAGCCACTGAACTGCCTTCCAGCTTTCTTCACCCATAACCTTGTTTTCCTTGTCTGTTTGTCCAGGTGAGTATTTTAAGGGGGAGTTGATAAGGGGATTAGAGTTTAAAGTTGTAGTGTTATCTACCAATGGTTCTAAAATAAATTCAGGTATACAAAATTCCTTAATTCACCTAATAGAACTTTATTACATTAACTGCAGTTAACTGCAGCTAAGATCCAACACTTAATAAATAAAAACCTTACCTGTGCTTTCTATCAACTGGGATCTGAATATCAGGTGAATTAAGGAATCTTGTATACCTGTATTTATTTTAGAATCTTTAATGTATGTAATGGCTTGGGCAACAGCTGGGCTTGATTTCCAGCTCACTACCCCAGTGAATCATAACATGGAATGAAAGGGAGGTAAGTCCTCTGGATTTGATGGCTTGCATCATAGACAATTAAATGAAATAGCTGCACAGGTAGAAGAAGCACTGGTAGCAATCTTCCGAGAATCCTTAGATTCTTGAAAAATCCCTAGAGGGATTGGAATAACAGTGTGCAATATAACAGGTCACTATCGGCCACTTAGCTTAATATTTGTCATCAGAAAAATGTTATGAGTCTGTTAGAAAGAAAGGTATAGCAAAACATTTAGACATGCATTGTGTGATCAAGTAGATGGCTTGATGATGACTGAATGGCTTCATGAAAGGGAAATCTTTGAGGAGGTAGCAAATAGATTAGATAAAGAGAAATCAGTAGATATTTGGATTTGCAAAAGACATTTGGTAAGATCCCCCACATTAGACTAGTTAATAAGATAACAGTCTGTGGTATTGGGGTTAGTATATTAGCATGTATTGAGGATTGGCATTTTTCAGATGGTGACCTGTAAATTAGTTGTGTGCTGGAATCAGTGCTGGAGCCACAAATGTTTACAATACATATCATTGACTTTGGATCAGTGAAGTGAATGTATTGTCCCCAAGTTTGCAGATAGGAAATTAATAAGTATGGATGACAAGTCTAAAGAGGGATGCAGAAAGGTTAAGAGAATTGGCAAAACTTGACAGTTACAATATAATGTGAGAAAATATAAGGTTATGTTTTTCAGTAGGAAGAACAGTAGAACTGAATATTATTTATACAGAGAAAGACTGCAGGTAACAGGAAAGAAAAATGGAATTTTGAACTTTATTCAAAGAGAATGGAGTATAACAATAGGCAAGTCTTGCTAAAACTATACAAAACACTGGTCAGACCATACCTAGAATTCTGTGGACAGTCTTCGTATACATTCTGGAATTGGAAGTAGTCCAGAGAAGGCTCATCCGGGAATGGAGGATTTTTCTTGTGAGTAGATGTTGAGTAGGTTGAGCTTCTACTCATTATGTTGAGAAGAATGTGGTGTAACCTTAGTGAAATGTACAAGATTCTTAGGAGACTTGAGAGAGTAGATGTGAAGAGCTTGTTTCCCCTTGTGGGAGTGATCACTTATTGAAGTCTGAGCTGCGTAGGAAATTCTCCTCTCTGTGGAGGATCTGAGGAATTCTTTACCACAAAGAATAATTGAGACTGGCTTTCTAAGAGTATTTGATATGTAACTGTAAGGGAACCAAAAAGTATGGGGAAAGGCAAGAAACTGGAGTTGAGGATTATCAGCTCAGCAATGATTTCATTGAATGATGGAGCAGACTTGATGGACCAACTGGCTAACTTCTGCTCTTCCATCACATTGTCTTAAGGTAAGGCTCTTTTTTAGTGTTTCCTTATGTTTTTTGTACTGATCACAGTGATGTTGCTTGTCCTAACCAGTTCACATAGAAGGGATCTTTGGGGATTCTATATTCATCCACGTGGGAGATATGGTCTGCATCTAATTGAATTTTCTGAACAGTGGTATCCAGGTGGTTGAGCCCAGCATAATCTGAATTTCAGTAAAACAATGTTGACATTATTCATTTAATTGCAGAAATTTACCCAAGCTGTAGTCTCAGACGGGTAGATTTTGACTTTGCCGTATTGTGTAAAAGGCCTCTTTGCAATTTCTCTCAATTTTATTTCAATTGAAGCCACATGCAGTCATGCCATCTGAGATTATCAGAAAGACAGTACAACTGTGTCTTTGTCAGCCCTTTAATGCCAATCGAATGCCAACATTCCACAGCTGCAACTGAGATGCTGCTTCTGTGTCTGATGAGAGGTCATCATCACCCTGAAACATTAAACTGCAATCTCCCTACAGACACTGTTAGACCTGCTGTGTATTTCCAGCATTGTTGTTTCCTTTTTAAGATTTCCAACATCTGCTGTATTGTGCTTTTGTCCTTTCAGGTCTAAACATGTTCAAAATTGTCACCTCAATTGTCCTTGTCAGATACTCTGCGCTCTGTGCGAAAGTCACCAGGGTCAAAATTCATACGAGTACTAGAATAAGAATGAAACTATTAATGTTAGCCACTAGTGATTTTCTGTAGCACAGCCATCGTTTTCTGGATAAGTTGCTGCACATGTTGGTCACCATCTTTTATGGAATTCTTGGTAGATCTATAGAATCCATTTATCAGGCCCGCTGTCAAGGAAAGGCTGCCAGCATTCTTAAAGATCCATCCCACCCTGGCAATGTTTTTCTACAACCTCTACCAGCAGGAAGAAAGTACAGAAGCCTGAACACATGCACTAGCTGGTTTCATAACAGTTTCTACCCTCCTGTTGTTAGAATACTGAATGGACTCACACACTGTTAACATTCGCCTGTACCTGTGTTTTTGTTTTTGCCACTGTTGACCTATTATGTACTTACCTATGCTACTTAACTATGTGATCTGCCTGTATTGCTGGGAAGACAAAGCTTTTCACTGTGCCTCAGTACACATGACAATAACTTCAATTCAATTCAATTCAATTCAATATGTTTTGTAGCTGTTCGTTAACCTGGACAATATGATTTAATTGACAGATTGAGTTGATTTGGTTGACAACAAGCCTAAAATAGTGAAAGAACTGGGACTGACATTGGAAAGAACTGTTGATGCATTGAGTAAAAATGATTTAGCTGAAATATTTTTGACTGCACTTTCAAAGAGCTCATGCAGCATTCAAGATAAGTGTTTTCTTTTCTTGTCATCTTATTTCTTCCAGTTTTTCTGTCTCCAGTGCTTTTGCATCTTTGTCCACAAGTGGATCGATGAATTGGCTTCTTTGTATGGTAAAGCTGTGAAGATGCAGCCTATTATACCAATCCTGACATTGTCTTGAGATTGTACTGCAGGACATCTCCAGACCTACTCCAACATTGAAAGTGGTGCATGTGAATACTGATCATTTTCTGTATCAGGACTGGAGTGGACCAGGACTTAATTTATAAGACCATAAGACATAGGAGCGGAAGTAAGGCCATTCGGCCCATCGAGTCCACTCCGCCATTTAATCATGGCAGATGGGCATTTCAACTCCACTTATCCGCATTCTCCCCGTATATCACATGTATACATAAGTTCCTGGCAGGAATAGGTCTTCAGCAACATCTGCAGGAAACAATCCCTGTGAAGGGGACTGTGGGTCCAAATGTCCTTGTGCCAAGATCTTCCCAGGCTGCAGCGGATGATGTATCTAACATCTCCTAGTTTGCTGTTCACTGTTGCATCAGAGAAATGCCAGACACTCTTTATACCAGGGAAAGAGAGTTCATTTTGCTCTCACTGAACAGAGAAAGGCAGGCAGAGTGTACATATAGTTTGCCAGGATAGGGGACTCCCCCATGGTGCAGGGTATCATCAATTACACACATATGAATTGACACATCTAAATGCCAGCAAATATCACAAAGCTAAAGATGCTGTTCACTGTTGCATGACCTTGAACAATATATCATGTGAGTAAAAGTTCACTGTGCGCACTCATAATGCTTTCATTCTCCACCAGTCTAACACAGTTCCTTTTCTTTATTCTTTCCCAGGATGGGGGTGTCATTTGCTGCCAATCCTTAATTTCCCTTGAACCAAGCAGTGGAATGCATGAAGGGTATTTCTTGAATTGAGCAGTAGTGCGGCTACTGGTTCATTCAAATATATCATTTGACCACTTGTGTGGTCATTTAACTTTGTGATACACTAAATTCAGATCTGGGTTTGATAAAACAAAAACCTCTGTGACTCTCTGCTCACATTCCTTTCTGAGGATTTGTGCAGAGAGTCTAGTTGTCCTTTATGGATGCAGGACATCTCTAATGCTATCAATCTTTTATATCAAAGTCTGAGTGCAGCATCAAAACCCCTGGAAGCTCATCCTGCACCATTTTCACTCTTCATGTCGGTCAGACCTTTATAAAAATGACTTCCAATACTTGCTCAAGCCAGAATTCATTGCCCTCTAAAGAGTTTTAGGCTAGCTTTTATTAGTGCAGGCTGGCTGTAAGTGCAGAAATTTGAGCCTACTTTTGAGATGTGTAGCTGTTGAGCAGCATATTTAGCATTGGGGGTGCATGTCAATATCATGTAAATTATCAGGCAGCACTAATTTGAATGGACGTGGATGAATTGAGCATCATGGCTCCCATGCCAATTTTGGCAGGCTAATTCTAAAACATATATGCAAAAACTATTGAATGTGAACTGAAAATATTTTTAAAATGTAGTACGTAGAGAATATTATTTATTGGAATAATTCATAGTTCTAATTTATATTTCATTTTCAAGCAAAAATAATGCTCAATGGGTTCATAGGAAAAGCAATGTAATACCTTTTTGCGCTGAAGACAGAACTACTCAGAGACAATGCTGAAAATTAACATGAAGAGCCACTGCAATAAATCAGAGGCTGACTTTAATAACAGCAGAAATTAAGTGTGATCCGTAGAACATGTCAATAGACTGTGCAGTCAAAGATAGCCTCTATATTTTTAGTGTTTAATAACTTGTCATCTATAGCCATTGTAACTCTGTGCCATTTATGTGGCTAAGGGAAAAAGAAACTCTTGCATTGTGAGACATTTATCACACCTATTTTTTAAAAACTTTGCATCTTAAATATGAGCCAGAAACACTGTGTCATTAAGGCAGTTAAATTCAATTTATTCATGAGAAAAGGGCATTTATAATCACCACCAATAAAAAGAAACTGAGAAGAGCTGGTAATGCTATCATTATATATGTGTACCCAATAAAAGCACCTGAACTCAAGCTTTATAGTTGAACATAATGCAGTAAATCATGATGAAGTATTGACTGTTCCAGATAAGGGATTTTTTTCTCTTTCAGTGACCTTGTATTCTTCCTTTTAATAGATTTTCCACTGCCCTGAGGTTTGCTGTGGGCTGCTGGTTTTGTTAATTGGAAGACATGTTGAAAAATAGCTGCAATGCTCCTGGATATGTACTGACGAGCAGTTTTTCTCCATGCATTCAAACTCCATGGCAAGTCCATGTCAGTCTGTCATACTTATTACTAACGCTCTGTCATTGGATTGTGATTGTGTTTTGTACGATACCTGAAGGTCACAATCAACCTTTAAACTGACAATTATGAGACATCATCACTCCAGACTGATGTTAATCTGGATAACATTTTCTGGTCTGTTAATCAAAATGTAATGAAAATGTGTGCTGCTGCAAGTGAGAATTTCAATTACATCAATGGAATACATTAGGTAGTGGTTGGAATGTTGACATTTGTTGTTTAAATTGCCTGGTCAAGTGATTACACCTATTGACTGGGCCTTAACAAATATTGTTGTGCAAGTATTACACAATTGGATTCTAAACTTTTCTGGAACATGTATTTGATAGTATATTCTATTCAGCTAATTTCTGGAAAATTTTCCAAAATATTTGTGAGTAATTATGCACGCTTCCTAGAAAGTTCTGTGTTACATATTGTACATGATAAATGTGACATTGTTATCATGCCAAGCAATTGTAATTCTCCAAACATTCATTTGTATTCATGATTGTCACTATTTTGTACAAGTTCTGAAATGCAATAAGAATTATTATGACAATTAAAGTATTCAGTCAGAAAGCAAAAAAAAATAATTTGAGGTATGAATAAAACGATTGTGAAATTAATAAACAATATCAGAGCGAGCACAGAGATTTGATGCCACCTCCCCGTAAATATTTGACTTCTCCTGTATTTCGTCATGAGGTCTGGTAGCAGGACGACTATCTGCTACCATGTCCACAGAGGGCACATCTTGAGATGAAAATTAAAAGATAAGAATATATCTTATTCTTATAAGATCATATAGCCCATTGGACATCAATAAGATCAGGGCTGAACTTTGACATAACTCTATTCTTGGTGTCTGGAAATCTATCAATGAATACCTTGAATATACTCATTGACTAGACATCTGAAGCTATCTGTTCAGAGAATTCTAAAGATGCACCATCCTTTCAGTGCAGAAATATCTTCCCTTCTCAGTCCTAAATGGCTAACTCCTTGGGACAGAGTTAAAAATCACACAACACCAGGTTATAGTCCAACAGGTTTAATTGGAAGCACACTAGCCTAGCTTTCGGAGCGACGCTCCTTCATCAGGTGATTGTGGAGGGCTCGATCATAACACAGAATTATCGAGCCCTCCACAATCACCTGATGAAGGAGCGTCGCTCCGAAAGCTAGTGTGCTTCCAATTAAACCTGTTGGACTATAACCTGGTGTTGTGTGATTTTTAACTTTGTACACCCCAGTCCAACACCGGCATCTCCAAATCCTTGGGACAGGGGTTTACGGAGAAAACAGCCTGTCATCATATCCTCTGGAAAGCCTTCAAAGAGTTGAATTGCTTCAAACTTTTTTTTTCTTTTTGGAAGATAGGTTTCTCAAGCATTGTCACATTACATTGCTAACATTTTTTCTTATTATGCAACCCAATGTCCAAAAAGCAGCCCCAAGTAGAAAAAAGCTGATACAAAATGAATATGAAATATCCTGCTAATAGCTTTTTTTCCTGTCTATTTATAGATATGCACCAAAAAAAAGTCCAACCTATCAAAGGCCTAGAACACATTTGTCGTAGGTAATAAAGGGAATGAAATATTTACATTCAAATAGTAAACATCCGTAGACTTGATTTGAATATATATGCTTCAGTGACAGCTGGATTTTGAGTTTAAAAGATACCTACTTAAACATCTTTTGATTCAGTCAACATTTTCAAAAAGTATATCTCTGCTTGTCTTCTTTAAAATTAGTCGCTTGTCCAAAGTTTGACGAGCCTGAATAAGGTTAACAATGAACTGACCACTTTAAGTTGAACTCCAAAACTGCCAGCCAGTATTATACTCACAATTACTTACCTTCTATTTCCTGAGGAAGGTCCGTTAAACTTGTGAGAAGTTTCGATAATACAAAGTATTTCTTTATAAATAAAGTAACTAACAGGAACAGACAAGAAGGGAGCTGCGTTCATTTACCGTAGAGCAAGATAGAACAATACAATACAGAAACAGGCCCTTTGGCCCGCCATGTCTGTGCCAACCATGATGCCATTCCAAATTACTCCCACCAATTGGCGCATGGTCCATATCCCTCTATTCCCTGCCTGTTCTTGTAACTGTCTAAATGTTGCTATCATATCTGCTTCAACCATTTTCCCTGGTAGTGCTTTACAGGTGTCTATCAGTCTCTGTATAAAAAAAAACTTCCCCTATATAAGACATTAACCAAGCCTATCATAATTTTATCAACTTCTACCATATTGCCCCTCAGTCTCTGATGCTCCAGCAAAAGCAATCCAAATTTTTCCGACCTCTGCTTATAGCTAAAACACTCCACTCCAGGCAGCAACCTGGTAAACCTCATTTGCACTCTCTCCAAAACTTCCATGTCCTTCCTGTGGTGTGGCAACTAGAACCACACACAATACTCCAAATGGGGCCTAACTGAAACTTTATACAGATGCAACATGACTTGCTAACTTTTATCAGCAATGTCCTGATTGATGAAGGCAGGTATGCCATCTACCTTCTTTACCACCTTATTCACTTTTGTTGTCACATTTAGGAAGCTGTGGACTTATTCCTCAAGACTCCTCTGTTTATTTATGGACCTAAAGGTCCTGCCATTTAATATATATTTTCCTCTTGCATTTTACTTCCTAAATAGCCTCACTTCACATGTGCTGAAAATGTGTTGGTGGAAAAGCGCAGCAGGTCAGGCAGCATCCAGGGAACAGGAGAATCGACGTTTCGGGCACAAGCCCTTCTTCAGGAAGCCCTGAAGAAGGGCTTGTTTTTCAGCTCTGATCTCCAGCATCTGCAGACCTCACTTTCTCCTCACTTCACATGTGTCTGGATTAAACTCCATCTGCCATTTCTCCGCCCAACTTTCCAACAGGTCTACATCTTGCTGTTTCCTTTGATAATCTTCTTCACTATCCACAAGTCCGCCAATTTTGGTGTTGTCTGCAAACTTACTAATTAGACGACCTACATTTTTGTCCAAATCATCCACAGGTATGACAAACACATGAGGTCCTAGCACTGATCCTTGCAGAAAACCAATGGTCGCAGTCCCTCAGATGGAAAAATACCCCTCAGATGGAAAAATACTTTTTGTCTTCTATGACCAAGCCAATTTTGTATTCAACTTATTAACCCATCATGGATCCCATTTAACTTAATCTTCTGGACCACCCTGCCATGGGGGATCTTGTCAGATGCTTTAGTAAAGTCCATGTCAACAACATCCACTGTCCTACCTGCATCAACTATCTTCACCACTTCCTCAAAAAACTCAGTCAACTTTGAGAGTCATGACCTTCCCACATAAAACCATGCTGACTCATTAATAAGACCTGAGGGTAAATTCTGTCCATCAGAATCACCTCTAGTGACTTCTCCACCAGTGGTGCAAGGCTCACTGTCCTATAATTGTCTGGGTTTTGCCTGCTGCCCTTCTTAAACAACGGAACAACATTGGCTATTCTCCAGTCTTTGGATATTGAAGTGAGGAAAAAAAAACACAGACAGTTGATAATCAAAGGCTTTCCCCAGACCATTCCTGTGAATCATACTCATTAGTTTCCATTTTGCAGTGCGAGAGGGAATTGGGGATATAATATCTTATATCATGACCTACTGATTGTCACTGAAATTGTGACTAATGCTTATATCTAAGTGGTCCAGTTTTTACGTTGCAGCAGCAATGCTGATCTGAGAGAAACTGGCAAAAACAGTCAGCAGAAGTAAAACACCCTGTCCAATAGTAACCTTGCAGTCAGTATAGATTCAGAAATGAAGTAATCTACCTGAAGAACCTTATTGACAACTGAAGTAAGAAGTGCAACGTGGAAAATCCTAGAACATGAGGAACTAAATTCTGCTCTTGTAGGTTCCGTAGTGATGGATAGGATCTCCAGGCTGTGCAGTCAGTCCTGACTCATCTTTACAGGACAAAAATCAAGATAAAGCACAACAGACAGAAGGAACAAGTAAAATACAAATTAAGCAATAATGCCAGGAATTCTCCACACTATATGGAATACACTAGAAACAATATAAGAAAGAGTAGGTGCTGACGGTGTGAGAAATTTTAATATACGTTGGCATGAACGGATTCGTGAACTTCAGCACTGTTATTGTACCCTTAACAAAATTGTTGAAAAACGGCGGGAAACTTGAATGGATGCAAAAATGTCGCAGTGTCTTTGAAAATATGAAGGATAGTGCTGACTAGTGCACCAGGTTTAGTCGTGGCAGATTATGCAAAGCCATTCATTGATGGTACTAAAGTCAGTGTGGGTGCTGATTTACAGCAAGCTGAGATTGAACAGCCTGTCAGTTATTGCATGTCAACAAAAATATTCAACCGTTGAGAAAGAGATATTGAGAGTTGTGTTGGCTTT
Source organism: Chiloscyllium plagiosum (assembly GCF_004010195.1). Lineage (NCBI taxonomy): Eukaryota > Metazoa > Chordata > Chondrichthyes > Orectolobiformes > Hemiscylliidae > Chiloscyllium > Chiloscyllium plagiosum. The sequence continues at coordinate 30,664,266 of NC_057729.1, forward strand.
CCATCATTTTCTAATACACAGCTCAGTCAGAGCAGCAATGGTGATCAGAGTGGAGCAAGCCTGGGGGTAAACAGCAACAGAGGACTTCTGGGCAAAAACCTGAGGAGCAGGGTCCAGATCAAGCTCAGTCAGATTGGGAGAAGGAAAGGAAGAGGATCAAGCTCAGTCAGAGTGGGAGAAAGAAAGGGAGAGAATCCAACTCAATCGGAGTGGGAGAGGGAGCAGGAGAGGGAGAGGAGTGAATTGAGCTCAGTTGGAGTAGGAGAGAGGAACGCATTGAGCTCAGTTGGAGTGGGAGAGGAAGAGGAAGAGAGCACAGACCGAGCTCAGTTGAAGTGGAAAAGGGAGAGGGAGAGGGAGAGAATTGAGTTCAGTCAGAGTGGAAGAGGGAGGGGGAGCAGATCGAGCTTAGTGAGAGTCAGAGAGGGTGCAGATCAAGCTCAGTCAGAGTGGGAGAGGGAGAGGAAGCAGATCAAGCTCAGTCAGCGGGAGAGGGAAAGGGAGCAGATCAAGCTCAGTCAGAGTGGGAGAGGGAGAGGGAGCAGATCAAGCTCAGTCAGAGTGGGAGAGGGAGAGGGAGCAGATCAGTCAGAGAGGGAGAGGGAGAGGATCGGGATTAGTCAGAGAGGGAGAGGGAGAGGATTGAGA
>NC_057729.1:30666141-30679203 GCF_004010195.1 Chiloscyllium plagiosum
GAGGGAGAGGGAGAGAAGTGAGCTCAGTTGGAGTGGGAAAGGGAGAGGAGTGAGCTCAGTGGGAGAGAGAGAGGGAGCGGATCGAGCTCAGTCAGAATGGGAGAGGGAGAGGGAGAGGAGCGAGCTCTGTTGGAGAGGGAGAGGGAGAGGAGCAGATCGAGCTCAGTCGGAGTGGGAGAGGGAGAGGGAGCAGATCGAGCTCAGTCGGAGTGGGATAGAGAGAGGGAGAGGAGCAGATCGAGCTCAGTTGGAGAGGGAGAGGGAGTGTCAGGATTTATTGGATCCTTCACTGATCCAGGAAGCAGATCTCTGGAGGTGGTCACGGTTCAATAAGTGACATAGGGTAAGAGGATTGACTGCTCGGGAAGCAGGTTTAGTGCCCGTGAGTTCAACCAGGAAGGAGACAGTGTGTAAAGCCCTTCGTTTTGTAGTTTGTTAAGAATAGGAAAGAGAGAAATCTGATTTGATGAGGAGTGTGTAAGGTTTAATATTTGATTCCTAGTTTATTGTTTGTAATTGATAAAGTTAACAATGGCAGGAGAATGTGACCCCTTGGAATGCAAGATGTGAGACAGTTCTAGTGTGCATGGTGATCATGTATAGAGGAAGGGTGCTCAGTCCCTGATTGACTGTGTGGAGTGGCTGGGGCTGCGGATGGACTCAATATGGAGCACCACACTACAGTAAGGGCTACATAGACAGATAAGCGTTGGATGACCATTAGGGAGATGAGTAAGTGTGGTCAGATGGATATAATGTGTTGGATACTGGGGAAAACAGCAGCAGCCAGCTTTGTGGTACTACAGTTTCCTCTGCTGCACAGCAGGGAAGGAAAAAGACTGGGACAGCCTCAGTGATAGGAGGCTTGATTGCAAGGGGAACTGACAGGCACTTCTGTGGCAGCAATGAGACTCTCGAATGATGTGTTGCCTCCTTGGTGCCAGGGTCAGGGGGAAGGGGAAGAGTGAACAGCCAGCAAAGATGGTATCAACAACATGGGTATTAAAAAACTTAGGCCCTTCAGCAGGAAGTGAGAGAATTAGGTAGCAGATTACTCCCAGTGACACGTGCGACAGAGAATAGGAATAGGAAGCTAGGTCAGTTGAATGTATGGCTAAAAGGGTGATGTAGGAGGGAGTGCATTACATTTGGGACAGTTTCTGGGGTAGGTGGAACATATACAAGTTGAACAGGTTACACCTGAACCAGAATAAGTCCAACATCCTTCCATAAGATTTGCTTATGTTTTTGGTGAGGTTTTAAACTAGTTTGGCAGGAAGATGGGGCACAGAGTAGATATAAAGTCAGAAACAAGGTCCAATCAGATATAAAAGGTATGCTAGGGCAGTTCAGTAGGTGGAGAAAACATGAACAGGGGAAGATGGATAGGAGGTTCAGAAAACTAAATTCTATCTATTTTAATGCAAGGAGCTTGACTAATAAGGTAGGTGACAGGATTTGTCAACAAGTGGGAATATGATTTTGTTGCAATTACTGAGACATGGTTAAAGGAAGGACACGAATGGCAACTCAAGATTCCAGGGTATAAATGTTTCAGGTACATTAGTGGGGACTGCAAAAGAGAGGTGAGGGTATTACATTATTTTTAAAAGAAACCGTCAATGCAGGATTGAAGATGGATGGCCCAGAAGGGTCTTCAAATGCAGTCATTTGGGTAAAGTTAGAAATAAAAAAGGAGTAATTACTTTGCTGGGAGTATACTACAGACTTCTCAACTGTCAGAGGGAGATAGAGGAATAGATATATCAGTAAATTTCAAAGAAATGGGAGGGAAACAGGGTTTTAATTGGAGGCAACTTCAAGTTTGCTAACATTAACTGTGATTGCCTTAGTGTGAAAGAATTAGATGGGGTAGAATTTTTAAAGAACATTCAGGAATGCTCTTTATGCCAGTATGGAGGTAGTCCTACTCGAGATAAGGCAAGGCGAGACCTACTCCTAGGAAATGAAGTTGGTCAAGTGGTTAAAGTTTCAGTGGTGAGCATTTTGGGAATGGTGACCATGGCCCTCTACATTTCAAAGTCATTATAGAAAGGGATGAGAATAGCGCAAAATGTGTGTCTAAGTTGGGGAAAGGCCAATGTCAATATCATTAGTCAGGATCTGGCAAACATAGACTGTTAGCAGCTACTTTTCATCTGCATTCACAGAGGAGTAATACATTGTAGCCACGGATTTCAATTGGGATAGTTAGGTTCTTGAATAAGTTAACAATAATAAGGAAGAGGTAATAGATATTTTAGTAGGCATAAAGTAGTCATAGAGTCATATATAACCCCAGGACCTGATGAGATACATCTCTAGCTGCTGTGGGAGGCAAGGCAAGATATTTCTGGGGCTCTGGTGGATTTATTTAATTCTTCACTCCCCACAAGTGAAATGCCAGAAGACTGGAGGTTAGTTAATATGGTTCTTTTGTTCAAGAAAGGCAAAAGGGATGGGCCAGGTCATTATAGACCAGTTAGTCTGATGTCAGGAATAGGGAAATTCACAGAAAAACATTTCTGAGGGACAGGATTAATTGAAACTAGGAAAAATAGGATTGGTCAAAGATAGTCAGCATGGATTTGTTGGAGGGAGCTCCTGTTTGACAAATTTAATTGAATTTTTTGAAAAGCTGACTAAATATATTGATGAGTTTATGCAGCTGATGTGGGATACAAGAACTTCAATAAGGCATGGAAATCTGATCCAAAAGGTAAGAGCCCATGGGATCCAAGGCAAATTGGCTTAGAAATAGTAAACAAAGGGTGATGGTGCAGGGTTATTTTTGTAACTGGAAACCTGTGCCCTTGCTGTGTGTAACACACATTAATGACTTAGATGTGAACATAGAAGGTATACATAGTAAGTTTGCAGATGACATGAAAATTGGTGGTGTTGTTGATCATGAGGAGGATGGTTTCAGGCTAAAGTCTGATATTGATCAATTGGTAAATTGGGCAGAGCAATAGTAGATGGGATTTTATCCTGATGAGTGCGAGATGATGCATTTTGGGAAGGATATACATACTGAATAGTAAGTCCCTAGGGAGTACTGAGAAGCAAAGGGATCTTGATGTATAAGCCCATAGATCCCTGAAGGTTTCAGCACAGTTCAACAAGGTGGCGAAGAAAATATATGGGATGCTTGTCACAGAGGGAATACAATGTGTAATTCCAGTCGCCACACTATGGAAAGGATGTGATTGCACCAGAGAGGGTGCAGAGGAGATTCACCATGACACGGCTTGGGATAAAAACTTTCAGTTATAAGGAGAAACTGGAGAGGCTGGGTATGTTTTCCTTGGACCAGACGAGGCTGAGGGCAGATCTGATTGAGTTATACAAAATTGCATGAGAAATGGATAGAGTAGATTGGGAGAATCTTTTCTCTATGGCAGACATTTTTAAGGCCAAAGGGCATAAATTTAAGGTGAGGAGTAAGTGGTTCAGAGAAGATCAGAGATTTGTTTTTCACCCAGAGGGTGGTACAAATATAGAACATGCTGCCTGAGAGGGTGGTAGAGGCAGGTACTCTAGCAAACTTAAGAAGCATCTGGACGAGCACTTAAAATGACAGGGCATAGTAGAGTATGGATCAAGTGCAAGTAAATGTGATCAGAGTAGTTTGGTGTTTGTTGCTTGGAAAAGACATAATGGGCTGAAGCGTCTGTTTCTATGTGTTATGACTTTATGATATCACCAGTAATGGGGAAGAAGCAGTCATTTATATAGACCACAAACTTTTGATTTTCTTCAAGAAATTTTTAGGCCAAGAGCTTACCATTATTTTGATGGAGTTTAATTCTCCAACCTTAATTTGTAATTAATTTATAAATTGTTCATTTGTCTGGAACGGAAAATGTCAATGTAGATTCTTTATCAAACACATATGTGAAGCACATGATGTGATACTCATTAAGTTAGGTAAAGTATGGATGCTATGTAACTCACTGTATCTTTAAGGTCAACATGTTATCACTGTTAATATGACATGGGAATGATGGTAAGCTAATTTTTGATGAGAAATGGAAATGCCTCTTTAAGATGCATTTTCATTTTTCTTTGGGGGGAGGTATAATGTGGTCTATGTGATTCAAATACATTTTTAATATCATTTGTATTAAGCTTGGAATTTTGGATTTTGAAGTAGTGACATAATTTTGTTTTTGTCTGTCGCTAACTTGCAATTGTTTGTGCAGCCATGATGATTTGCATTTTAAAAAATGGTTTGTGAGGGTTAGTTTTCAGAACTAATGGGGTTTTATAATTTACCTTAGCAGGGTCACAACCCCTAGTAAGGTAAACAATTGTGCCTCAATTTTTCTGTTATATAAATTTATGCATTTTTTAAGCTTGGGAAAAACTTCCATAGCTTAAAAAGAGATTTTAGAAAGAGATTCTACCTTTTTACCTTTGTTTGTGCAGTTTCGCAGAAGTTTCCAAGGGTGAGTTCGCTCCAGAGAAAGGGAGAAGATAATTGGACCCTGAAGAAGTTATTTGAAACTAAGAATATTTAAACTCAAGTGAAGTCAAATTAAATCCATTGAATTCTTAGAGAAAGAAATTTTCTACAGTGAGTACTGTGCAAGGGATACTTTCCAGCACTATATTGTGGTGCTTTGGGATCTGTAAAGGAGTGTTTTGGAATTAATGTAACTATCTTTCACTACGTTTTCAAAATTTCTAAGTTTGTATTATAGGTAAGTAGTCTGGTTTATTCTATATCATTCATCATTCCATTTGCTTCATAAAAATCCATTTTATTGTTCAAAACAAATCTGCAACATTGCATGCTTTTGTTTCAGTGATAGACTGCCTTGGAAAAACCAAAATAAAGCAAAGTAGGATTTATATTGTCCAGTAATAACATCAGCTGGGATAATAATAATATTAGCATCCATTTCTTTAAAATTTTGTTTGCTTCTGAATGATTATTTTTATAAATTGGCACTTACATGATAAATTAACTGAACATGGCCACATTAATATCAGCTGAAATTATGCATGTCATTCAGAGTAATTAATAGAACTTGATCTGAATCAGTGGAGCTTTACACTTCTTTTGTTTAATGAGTTGTGACACTTAACTCATTATTTAATAGCCCCCATCACCCCCCGACCTGCATCTACCTATGGCCTTCCAAGCTACCTTCCCCACAACCCCACCCCCTCCTATTTATCTCTTAGCCCCCTCCCCACCTCCTGCCCCACATTTCTGATGAAGCGCTCATGCCAGAAACGTCAACTCTCCTGCTCCTCAGATGCTGCCTGACCTGCTGTGCTTTTCCAGTGCCACACCTTTTGATTCTGTCATCCAGCATCTGCAGTGCTCACTTTCTTCTGTACAATAGCCCAAATGGCCTATTGTTCAGTTCCTCCAAAAACAACCTGAAATTGTTTTTCAACGTAGAAGTGAAATTCAGTTGTTCATTTGTACCTGGGTTGAAATTTACACATGTATGCCTGCTTGCTGTGTGGACCATGATGAAGCTTTTGAATGATCACCTATGAAGCAGACAAATGGTTAGCTGCAATATATTCTTTTATAGTACTGCTGTTTGCCAAGATAGCTTTGATTCAACTCTCAAGGCAATTTGAAATCATAGCCTTGGTAAAAGCAATAGACATTTACTTGGAACACAGTGGCTCCTTCGATGATCAAGTTCATCCATATAACTGAAAAAATAGGAAATTAGATAACCAAAGGCGGGAGAGGGTGGGACCTTTCCACCGGAACATAGAAGGTTGAGAGATGATCTGATCAAAGTTTCTAAAATAATGAGAGGTGTTGATAGAGTTGGTGGTAGTTGTCTTTTCCCTATAATGGGGAATTTCAAGACTAGGGAGAACATTTTTAAGGTGAGAGGAGAGAGATTTAGGAAAGACATGAGGCAAATTCTTTTCACAGAAGGTGGTTCATTTGTGGAATAAAGTTCCTGAGGAGGAGGTGGGAGCAGGCACAAGTGCAACATTTAAAAGACATTTCGATAGATACATGAATAGGAAAGGTTTGGAGTGATATGAGCCAGGGGCAGGCAGGTTGGTCTAGTTTATTTTGGGATTATGTTCATCATGGACTGTTTGGACTGAAGGGTCTGTTTCCCTGCTGTATGACTCTATGATATTATGAATGTTTCTTTTGAATGAATCTCAATTAATCTTTCTGAATGTGAGCGTTGTCTATACATTGGAGAATATTTATAATTAAATTTACCCCACTTTCTTTCTTCTTTAGCAACAGAGACAAAAATATATTTAAAAGAGTAAATAAATGTAAAAGAAAAATAGATTCATGTTGTAGAATCCTCTCACACCACATATATTGAGCCACGTGGAAGTGCTGTAACTTAATTTGCATGCAAATGCAATACAGGTTGTTCTGGTATAACATGTGGTTCATCAACGCAAATTGGCTATAACATAACTGATGAACTGTGGATGCTATTTGGATAACGCAAAATTTCTGCTGAATGGATGTAGTGATTTTCTATAGCAATCTTCTACAGCACGATTTTGGACAGTGGTTTTCAATAATGCAATTTTCTATAGAGCATGGTTACAGAGAAACATAACTGTCGCATTATAGCAGAACGGCCTGAGCTGTTTTGAACGTTAGAAGATCGCATAATCAGCAAATGCAGTTTAATTTGCCGATAGCGGTATCAGTTAAGAGAAGAATGGTGATTAAAACATTATTTTTCTTCAGTTCTTCTTCCATGGGATGTTTATCACATACATAGGATAACATAAGGTCTTGTTCTAAACATTATCCAAAGAATGATATCTCCAACGATTTACTCCTGGAAAAGGGTTTAAATCCTGAATTATTGAAGTGAAGCAAAAGATTTCCAACTTAATGGTAAGAATTCTGCTAGAATTAATAAACTGATCTATGTATGCTAAGTTAAACATTGTTCGCAGAAAATACTTTCTATATATTTATCAAATACAAATGGTTTTATTTATTCATATTCTTTACAAATTAACATATTAAAATCAAGATGGGAGATAGGATGGGTTTTATTTGAAAGAATTATGTGCAATCTGAATGTGTTAATGTTACGTGGTCATTAATGCAAACAAGCTATTCAGGACTTTGGGTTTTCTAAACCACTTAATTTGATGATAAAATTAATATAATGGATTAGAATCATTGACTGGCTACAGCAAAGAAGGAGAAATTTCATACCATTGTATCCAGGCTGGCGCTCTATAAAAGCAACTCAGCTTGTCCCAATCCCCTGTCTTTCCCTTATTCCTGCAAACATGCTCTCTTCAGATAATTATCCAATTCCCTTTTGGAAGTTACAATTTTGTCTGTCACCACCATACTCTAGGGCATTGTGTTCCAGATCCTAAGCACTTACTATGTAAAAGATATTTTCCTCATTTCATAGTTAGTTCTTTTGCCAAACATATTAAATTGATGTCCTCTGGTTTTCTATCCTTCTGCCAAAGGGAACAGTTTCTCCCTATCTATTCTCTCCAGACCCCTCGTGATTTTAAATACCAAAGATCAAATGTCTTCTCACAGTAGAACAGTCTCTTCTTCAGCAATCTATCTACAGAGATTAAGACTCTCATTCATGAAACCATTCTTGTAGAACTTTTCTCCAACCTTTTCAAGCCCTTCATATCCTTCCGAAAATGTTTGCATGCAGTTGAGGATGAACAAGAGTCTTCTGATGGTAAACTAAAACTTCCTTGCTTTTGTATGCTATGGGCAAAATCTTTTGTGGTGTAAGTGACCTATGCTTTAAGCAAAATACTTTTTATTCTTCTCCTACAGTTAAAATACAAGCAAAAGAAAGAAGAGTTGGTATAATTTAACTCTATTGGAAACCTTCACAGAATAATAGATTATTCAACTACTAAACAGCAACTGTTCTAATATAGTAACATCCCATAAACATGTCCTTGGCAAAGATAAAGTCAGTAAAATAGATGATCTCACATGTGATTCTGGCAGCAGAGAGAACTCCAGCTTTTAGCTCGAAGAGAGAGAGAGAGATGTACCAGCTTCTAGATTCAGCTTCAAAACCCCAACAACTGCTGAAAGCTAAACTAAAACTCTGGTTCTGTGGGAGCCTGACTCCACCCATTCAGGCTACTTCTATTTTTCCAAACTTTAAGAAACAAACCCAAGGCCTCACAAGCTGTTTACTCTATTGGCTTGGAGGAGACAGCTCAGCACCTATGGCTCAACACCTCTCTTCAACAAAAAAAGAACCAGGACAAAATATGTCTCTAAAGCGATAATATCATCATACTCAGCAGAGGTGAGTTTCTCACTCAGCAGAGGTGAATTGCTAAATAAAGAGGTTTATCACTTGTTACATTGCTTGCAGGCAATCCAACTCATTTCTTTAATATTTAGCTATCTGTCTTACAAAACTCACCAGAGAAGTTATATGTTCAGAAATCTCAAATGGGAAACCAGAGCAGATGAATTCAGCTCATTGCCCACTTCAAAACACTTCCATGTTGGGAACCGGGCACCAACATGTCAGGGCACATTCCATGGGCACCAGACACACACACTCTATGTCCACCTACAGGTCTCTGCAGCTGTTCAGTGACACTTCAGACTGTATCAGCAAATATTATTGTAGTGCTGCAGCATGGACATTGTGCACATCCAGTTCATGCCCTTGAGTTCTGAAGGTTGCAGTGTCCCCAGGTGGAAAATGAGATATTGCTCTTCCAGTTTGTGAGACTCAATATGTATATTGAGTTCCAATTACTTTAAGGCCTGAACATCTCCCTACATACCTATTACCCACCCGACATCTTTGACCCTGTCATGAAGTGGGTTGCTTTCAGCACAGCCAAACTATTTCTATCTACTCATTGTCCCCATTGTCAAGTTTTCTCCTTGACTAGTTTATTATCAACCATCCCTAACTTTCAGTCTCTTTCTGGGCTCTATATCCATTTACTTCTTCTCCTGCCCCACCCCTGTCAGTAGAATAAATGCCACCTTTTCCTAGTGGCTATCAGTTCTGATGAAGGATCACTGAACTCGAAATGTTGACTGCTTTCTCTCCAGAGATGCATCCTGACCTGCTGAGTTTCCCCAGCAATTTCTGTTTTTGAACCATTCCTTCTCTCTGTTTCTATACACTCAGATAACTTCATTTTCATGCTGCCACTGTTTGCTGTATTCCAGGGACTTGAACTTTGCTGACTAGACTATTACGCTGAACTTTAAATTCCTTTTTGAAGTACACAGCATTAACCACATTATCCTCATCTTCTTTCTTATCTCACTGATAAACTCAGATATATTTTGCTCTTAAATTAAATGTGCTAATTTTCTTTAAGTAATCCATATTTTTCCAAGGCTTATTAGATTTGTCATGGGTTATCACTTGTAAACTCTGAGGGTAAGCACTCTAGCTTGTAGGTGCTGAGTTTATCCTTACATAATTTCTTGGCCGAGATTTGCAATCTTTATTCCTCTAGCATGCCTGATTAATAGTTATTCAATGCAGGTACAAGATGCATGAAGCATAATACCTCAATCCAAATCCATAGTTTAGCTTCTGTTGTCAGTCTTGTATCTCAATTCCTCCGATTATGGCTTCATAGTGCGTAGCTTATGGTCTTTCTATGGTGCTACCACATCGTCTTAGCATACCGATCTCTAGTAATGTGTCAGATACTGACTGAGCTCCGGTCAGATCTCGGACCACCTTTGCTATCATCGGCCTTGTAAGTAGAGGTGCTATTCCTTTCAAGACTAACCAGAAAATACTCTAATTAGCAAGTTTCAGGCTAGTTGAGCTGTAATTTTTTTTTAATGAGTTTATCTAGAATCCAGCCAGAGTTGCAGCAGGTGTTCAGCTGAACCTCCAAAGAAACCCCTTGGACAATTTCATTCCAGAGCTAAAGATGGCCTCATACTGGACAGACGTGATCAGCTTTGATCTTAGCTCACCTGGACACTTTCCAAGTTTACCTGCAAAGTAATTCATATGTTCACATGTTGTGAAAACTCCCACCTCAACATTTTCATTCTAGCTACTGTTTGAGGAGCTGGGTTGATGTTTGTAATTTTACGTATTAAGGATAATTGACTCCAAATGTTGTACTAACTGGTCAGATGCCAAAATACAGATATGGTTTTAGATTTAGAGCTTAATGTTGAAATCTAAATATAACATGAAATATTTTTGCTTTAAGAAAAACATTTTAAAATGGTTTGTGGACTTTGGGGAATAATATGAAATAAGTTTATGTGGGAAAGGGCACTGTGTCTGAGAAAGTACTATAAAGGCAACTCAGATTACTAAGCTTCATCAGAGACATTTTAAAATAATTAATGGAATGTTCTCAAGCCCCTGAAGAATGGTCTGTACAGATATTAGGTCATCTCATGAATGTTGGAAATTCAAAAGGAAATGAGCTCATTAATTCATTTACTTTGGGAATGTCCTATGGTGTTTCAATATTTTTTGAAGGAAATAATAAGCATCACTTTGAAATCAACAAAATGTATATTCCATAGGGTCTGCAAATTTCTGTGTTCGGGGATTTATATAATTTATGCAATTGCCTGATAGGAAATAATTGACATAACTTCCTCCTCTAATTGCAAAAAAGATTAATCCGACATTATGGGAAGAGTGATGGTGTCACAAGGATGATGAGATACAGGGATGATATGTAGGTGAAGGTCTGCAGAGAGAAAATGCACAAGGTTACAATTCAAAGATAGAAGGCATTAGATAATTTGGGTTGTTACAGAAATTCTTCAAATCAAATGGATTCCTGGAATTATTGAATTAAATTTTGCAATTTCTTTCACAGATCCAATGATAAAGGTTAATTTGTATTTATATTTCTAATTGATTTTCTCTTTACATCTCTGAATTGATATCTTTTAGTTAAGCAGTTTATCCATATTATTAAGCAGGACAGGGAAGATCATTGTTAACTGATTAATATATTTTCTCTGCAACTCCATTTTACTGTGTAAAAGGTTACAGAGTTTAAAGTTATAGAGTTTTAATCAATCTGTTGATTGATTGTAAGGGCTATGTTCTAAATAAATGACACAAAAACCAAAAGCATTGGCACTTATTTTAATTCCAAGTATAAATCAGACAAAAATAGAGCAGATCAAGATCCATAATGACACTTCCACACTAACAATTTTAATACCGAGGTCTCATTTACATTCGACTGACGGCTGCTCTCCTAAACACATCATGAATCAGACTACATGTAATTTCCACAGTAACTCCAGAGTTCAATTTCAAGTGACGATGTTTTGCTTAAAGTGAGATTGCAGACACTGCTTTCATTTTGGTTTTAATATTGATGGAACAGATTTTTCCACAGGCAAGAGCTGAAAGGCTGCTCCTTTTGATTTTATGGTGCTTCATTGGGAATTCCATTGGGCAAAGCAGGGCAATGAAGGAAATCCTCTTCCCTGGCAGATGCAAGGCTATCTGCAAAACCACAGAGAAGCAGACAAGCTAAAACTTACTAACATCTTTCCCAGGACTTGGCTTCAGTGCAAGAAATATGTATTAACCTGATAAGAATAGAATGAATGAATATATCTCTTTACTTCTCCACCAAAATGCATTCTCCATGTCACCTTTTTCTATAATGCCATCCATTCAAAAGGCCATAGTATGCAGGGAAAGGTACTTTGGATTTGCTGGTCCATTTCTGACTATTAATTTGAATGTTTGTACTACAACACATCTGTTAATCATTCTTAATACACTTAATCTTCCCTTTGGTCTTTCCATATCATCCTTTTTAAACCCAAGTATAATCAATCACTAATGTCTCCCGGTGTTTCTTATTTCATATGAAGCATGTTAGACTTTACATTCATCAGCACCACATCCTCCTCTATCTCGGCTCTTAGTTATTCCTCATATGTATAATACTTACCGTGATGAATTCCTTTCTTTTGTTGTTGTGCCCATTTGATCTGGACACAGCTAAATTGTAACATTTAGGATGGTAGGCATTCCAAAGATTGCAAGTTGGCTGTGTTCAAAATACCTAGGAACAAGGATGAGGCTTGTTGTGAGGATTTCAATAGCTCACTCAAAACGGTGTGATTACTGAAGGGCATTTCAGTGGCTATAGGAAGTTGGGATAAGACACCGTAATATGTGTGTGTGTGTGATAGAGAGAGAGAAAGAGAGAGAGATTCAGACATGGAAGCTCCATAATAAGCAGAATTGGTCTTTAGCAGAACTGCTGAGAATTCTAAAGGCAACTGAACTACAATGGTTTTGTGTGTTGGAGCTGACAAAGAAGTTCTGGGAATAATTAAATACTTCTGTGTGCTGCAGGGACTCAAGGGAATGATGCATAGAGATATGAAACTGCACAGCATGGAAACAGACCCTTTGGCCTAATGTGTCCATGTCGACTAGATATCCTAAATTAATTTAGTCCCATTTGCCTGTATTTGGCCCACATTCCTCTAAACCCTTTCTATTCAAACACCATTCAGATTCCTTTTAATTGTTATAATCGTATCAGCCTCTACCACTTCCTGTGATAGCTTATTCCAGACATGCACCACTCTCTTGTCCCTTAGGGCCCTTTTAAATCATTCTCCGCTTACCTTAAACCTATACCCTCTAGTTTTGAACTCTGCTACCCCATGAAAAAGACCCTATCCATGTCCCTCATGATTTTATAAACTTCTATGATGTAGGGTAATGAGTCTGGGTGGGATACTCTTCGAACGGGTGGCAGGGTTGGTGGATTTGTTGGGCTGAAAGGCCTGTTTCCACGCTGTAGGATTTCTAATTCAAAATAAGCCTCTGATGCTCCAAGGAAATTAACCTCAGCCTATTCAGCCTCTCCTTATAGTTCAAATCCTCAAACCCTTTCACAATATCCTTCTTGTAGCAGGGAGACCAGAATTGAACACAGTCTTCCAAAAGTGGCTTAACCATTGTCCCGTGCAGCTACAACATGACCCCGCTTATACTCAATGCACTGACCTATAAAGGCAAGTATTCAAAATGCCTTCTTCTCTATCCTGTGTACCTGTGACTACTCTTTCATTGAACT
>NC_057729.1:30679703-30712523 GCF_004010195.1 Chiloscyllium plagiosum
AATGTAACCCTGCAAGTACAAATTCACCCCACGGTGATTTAGAGAGGATATTTAGATTGGATGGGTTAGCCAAGGGCAGGTAAAGCATGTAGCCTGTTGGTTAAAGAGTGACCAGGGTGAGATTGTGCATGTGATTAAGTGCTGGACTGCAGTTTTCAGAGTCTAGGGGAGTGTAGTCATAGGAAATGAGAGTGATCAACCAGAATGTGAACAGATTTTGAGGCAGTTCATGACAGAACAGCTCTTCAGGGAGTTTCAAGGCCAGATCATCAGCTACAATATCAATTATGTGTGCACACAAGTAGATTATGTTACTATCTTAACTGATACAGCAAAGTCTTTTCTTTTCTTTTTGTTCAATACCTAGGAATTTATGGCTTTGTTCTGTTAATGGGTACCTGGAATCTCACATTTTGTCAATTTTCTTTTTTAACAAGTGACTTGTGGTTAGCCAGATCATTGCTGGAATTTTGTGGTTTGGTACAGGATAAAAACAATGCATAAACCTGATGTCACTCCCTTAGTGACCTTTTAAAGATATTTTGTCACTCTTCCCTTCTTTTGCTGCAGAACAAATCAATGCTAGGGTAGCAGCTCAGCACTGGGGAGTCATCACAATCATCACCACCAACCAAGCAGAACAAATTGACAAAGATTTTCGAAGAGTCATTCATCTTCTGCAAATCTGTTCTCCCACAGATTAGTAGAAGTGCTGAATATGAATCTGTAGTGATGGTGCCACATAAGTAATTCATGTTGCCATCTTTCAAAATGTCAAGATGCCTGTTCTTCCACCACACCCTCAAGTCAGGTGGATCAGACTGCCTTGTAGCTGCCCTACAGCTTGCCCTTCAAAGGCTCGAGTACATTGATCACTGAAATCACAATGGTCCCAAAAGTATTCTTCCAGCATCTATGCTGAAGCCACTAAGGGAGAATGAGTGTAGGCCATGGAAAGTGAACCTGTTTCAAAAAGAGAAGCACAACTTTAATGAGAAAAGAATGAAAGATAATCATTACGTTTGCCGTTAAATTATTTACCTTCATCAAGTTTCATAGTTGATCTGAAATGTAGTATAATAGAAGTTTCAGAGTCTACATGTGGAATGTTAAAGAAGTTATCTGAATGGTTTGAACATTCTTTAATACAGGATGAAGAGGGTGGTAAAGGTTGTATTAAGGATCATTAAGCAGAGGGGCTCGATTTAAGTTTTCAGTGCTGGGAAAGTGCAGGTCAGCAAAATCATTCAGCAATAAGCATCTCATGTTGCACATTACTTTTGTGGCTGTTCTGGTGCTACTCCTGGTCATACCCATTTGATGAGGATCAAGGCTTTTCCTTTGCCTCTTTAAAATGCAGCCTTCTCTTTAGTTATATTTGAGTGACTGACAACTAATCTCTTGCCCATTCTGACTTAAAAAGAGACTACTTTCATTTTTAGGTTATGGCCTCTTTTTAATTTGGAGGCAAGCTGAAGGTGTTCCAGCACTGCTTGTTAGATGGAAACTTAAATACTTGTCAGAGTTCCCATTTGCAAGGTAACCTCTGGGTTGAGAAAGGAGGTGGGAGAGGTCATAGTGGGTTGGTGTACTGAGGTAACTTTGCCCCAGATACTACTGCCTGTAAGTTATTGAATTTTGGCATTTGGAAAACCAAGTAACATGAACCTATAAATTAAGAGAAGGAGCAGGCCATTCAGCCCCTCAAACCTCCTCTGCTAATTGGTTAGATCATAGCTGATCTGAATGTGACCTCCATTATGCTTTTCCTGCCAACTTCAAAACTCTTTGAATTCCTTGTCAGCCATTAATCTATTAAACGTATTCAACAAACCTATCTCCACCAGTGTCTGAGGAAGAGATTTCCACAGATTCATGATTCCCAGAAATGAAAAAAAAAATTCATTCTCCATCCTAAATGGGAGACACTTTATTTTTAAACTGTGTCCTCTGATTCTAGTCTTTCCCTCATGAGGAAACATCCTTTCAGCATTCACCCTGTTGAGTCTTACATGATCAAATAAGATTGCCTCCAATCTTCTAAATTTCAAAAGTTGCAGGCCAAGCTGTCCAATCTTTCTTCATAATTCCCGTCACAGGGGTCATTTTAGAGTCAGTTGAATCATTCAAGTTATGAGATAGTAAGACCACAGACCCCATTTTGAGATTGTTAAACCTTGTTAACACCAATGCCAGAGGCCCTCTAAACCAATGCCATTGTGTGGAATGAGGTATCTATAATATTTTCTGACTGAAGGGGATGTTGTGGATTGAGAGACTAAAGAAAATAAATAAAAAGGCGGACTGACTTAATTGATTCTGATTTGTAAATGTCTTGGTCCAGTGCTGTGAATATAATTTTTTTGTCAGCTTTCCTCACAGTTTCAGGCAGTGTTTTCTTGGAGGAATAATTTTCAAAGCTCATGAGAAAGGCATAATGCTTAATAGGAAGCTATTTATAATCCCATACATGACATTTAAATTATCAAATTGAAGTCTGTGGAGCAGGATGCTAGAGGTCATGATTAAATTCCCTTTCTAATAATCCCAAATAAATCTTTGCAATTTTCATTTTAGTAAGATTTAATATAGATCATACCCTCTCTGCAAGCTCTACTTAATCCCAAATTTTTCAATAGATTGGTACTGCTAAACATCTGATGATTAAGATGCACAGGATAATCTATAAACTGAACATATTAAAGCTACTTCACAAATGGATATAAACATCTGTTCTCATTACAGTTATTGATGTTAATCTGTGACTTTAACCTGATTTTACATCATAATATGAATATTAAATCCACTATCTATATTGAATAAAAAATTGGAAAAATGGATGTTGATGTTGATATGAAAGCTCACAGATTAAAAGCACCCATGCGAATTGCACAAGCAAACATTACATTGCATTTAGTACATCAAACAGTGGATGGCTATATCCACTACTCAACATCAAACACTCACTGTTTAGGAAATCCATTCAGAATGTGTTTTGTAAGAATTACTATTTATTAGATGATGGATAGGCTTAAACTATTATTCTGGCCTGCTAAGAACCATTGTAAAACCCATGTTGAACACGTATTTGGACTGAAATCCAGAAAATGCTCTCACTTCTGCAACAAGGTTAATGATGTCAAACAAAGTCAGGGCATTAATTGAAAATATTTAAAAATGAAACATGCAAACATTATTTATTGACATTAGTAAAACCAATTTATTTACTGTGTTTTCATTTATTAAGCATTCACTCCAGCCCTTGGTTTTCCCTTTTATCATTGTTTACCTGAGTGTTAGAAAATTAAGATGACATACTTCTTTTTCTGCAATTTTCTGAATTAAAAATCCGTTCTTTAATCCTTTTTGTTTCAAAATTATAAGGCAAATCTTCTGAAGCCTTCATGGATATGATTTGCTGACAGACAAGACCATCATTTTTTATAAATATTATAAACAGTTGGCTAAAGTAATATTCCATATTCTGTAGCATTACATCATATTACGAACAGGACCTGAAGTTACTCATAAAGGTTCTGGGTCAAGTTGTCTTGAAGATGATGAGCATAGGTTGCTCTCCCAAATTCATTTTCTGTTGTTCCTCATTATTACATACTTACATGCCCCATTCAGATTCATTCAGCCCATATAAAACATTATACTCAGTGCTGGTGCTTTGGAAGATTGAAGTGAGTGATAGTGCATCATTGGGAGAATGATGTTTCCCTCGCACCTACTTTTCTAGGTTTGAAATGCTGAAAAGGATCTCAATAATAAAAGGGATGAAAGTTAGGATTGGACTGATAGGTTGGATATTAACAGATGACAATCTTTGGAATGCAATTTGAAATGCAATTCAATTTGACTGCAATTTCTTGAGGTGAATCAAGAAGTGCAAACCATTGGCTTAAATAGGTTGTTGACCTCACCAACAATAAAGCTAATGTCTTCTGCTCAAATGCTTATCGCAATGCTTTTGACTTGATCAATTTGACAGCCATTGAATTTTAATTATCTCCTGGCTTTAAGCATGAAGGCAACAGTGTGACTGCAATGTTTTATGCCTCATTGGATCGTGCACTAGCAATCGAGTCTTGCTATTCCCAGAGTCATCCTAAAAGTTAAAAATGTTATCAAAGTTGGCTAAGTCCCCAGTTTACCTGTCAGATCAACGTAACTTAAAAGAAAACAATGACCAGGTTTCTATACTTGACAAGAACTGCTATTTACTGCAAATAAACAGATTCTAACCACAGACAAATGACTATGAACTGTTGACATATAACTCGATGAGTTAAAACTCTCACTTCTTTGTCAAACTCCTATCCCCCTATATAGACAGAAATAAACATGGAAACATTGGTTTTATGGATGAAGGGGAAAAAAAACTGGGAAGCACAGTTTAATAGTACCGGTCCACAGGGTTCACTAAGATGATCCTTTTGCTTGCCAGGACTTTCTGTTCTTTGGAGTATGGGACTGTTATAGAATGGGTTTATGGGGCTACGATCATGGCTATGGCAGCAGGATGAACTGATCACAGATAGTTCTGCTGGAAAGAGGATTTGTTGTTTGCTTCCCCAGTTCCTCCTGCTCTTCCTCTTCATCCTCCCCCTCTTCAGCAGTTCACTATTGAACTGGAAGCAAAGGCCATTCCTGAAATGATAGCAAAGTTGTGCAGGATGCAGCAGATCACAAATCATAACACGTATTCCGACAAATACTGAAGGATTCGTCCAGATCAGTTGAGGCACTGGAAGCTTTGTTTCAATGACTATTGTGCAGCTCTTGCCATATTCACCCTGCCTGTGGGTGTTTGTTTAAGCACTGATTAGTGGACCAGGTAACCACATATTAGCCAGCCTCTAATTTGTCATTGTGGTGATGAACAGCAAGTATATACAGAATGAAGGGGATAAAGTATAACCTTACTGTGTAGCCTCTTCCAAGGGTACTAACCTTGAAGAAGTTCTCCTCCTCTCTCTACAAGGATCTCAGTGAGTCTCTCTCTCACTGTACTCCCCCCCAGGTCATCTCCCCTGCCCTGAAGCTCTTCAGCCATGTCCTGAAACAAACTCGCGACCACAGCCACATCTCCTTCCTCAGTGCCACCAGTTTCCTCATTTCCCCTCCCCCCATTTATCCCAGATCCAACCTTCCAACTCGGCACCACCCTCTTGACTTGTCCTATCTGTTCATCTTCCTTCCCACCTATCTGCTCCACCCTCCTCCCCGACCTATCACCTTCACCCCCACCTCCATCTACCTATCACATTCTCAGCTATCTTCCCCCTTGCCCCAACCCATCCCAATTATCTGTCAGCCTCCTTGTCCTACAAGCCCCATTCCTGATGAAAAGCTTATGCTCAAAATATTGATTCTCCTGTTCCTCGGATGCTTCCTGACCGGCTGTGCTTTTCCAACACTACACTCTCGACTCATGTACATAATGAAAATAATGTAACTCCTATCAGGGTACTGGGCATTTAGCTGCATGATGAGCTGAACTTGATTGTACAATCAGAGATCAGGACACTGTGGTTGTGGTATATCTTCATATTTAGATGCAATACTTGAAAAAGCAACAATGCATAAATAGACGCATGCAAGATGGAGAGGTCTGCTGTTCTGGTGAGGCTATTGGAATGCTCTGTTTACTTCTCTTTGGAAAGAAGAATGCAATTTACTTGCTCTCTGAAGATCACCTTCACAGCCATGGTCAGCGAAATGTTCGATGTGCCCTCAGGCTGCAGGTGTGCCTAATCAGATGGCAGAATTTGGTGAGAAACTCCTTCAGAAAATGGCGATGTCATGCATATTGTTCCTTGAAGTGGTTGAATTGAGATAATTTCTTTCCACAAGACCTTCGGTGGATCAAGTGTCCAGAGATCCTTTTCCATCCTCTTCCCACTATGAGTTAGATTGTCCTCTTTGCTATACTCTTCAGTCTTTCTGACATGGTATAGATCAAAGGAAATGGTAAATATGACTTGAAGCAAGTCTGAGCTGAAATATTAAGTGAAATGTAAGTTCTTCACGATGTGTAATGCTATTCCCTGCAGACTTCATAAAATCTAAATTTTAATAGAAAATTCATAATAGTCCCACAAATTCAGGAGCAGCTAATTGAATCAATCAACAACTTTTTTTTTCTTTCATGGGATATGGGTGTCACTGGATTCATAATCTCTTATTGAGACTATATTTATTGCATTTAAATTCCACCAGCTGTGTTAGTGGGATTTGAATCCATGTCCTTTGATCACTAACCTCAGCATCTGGATGACTAGTCCAGTGGCATTATTACTATGTCACCATCTCTCTTAATCTGATAATGGTTGATAATTCCTTTAAAGAGAATGGGTAGAAGTATTGTGAAGGGTCCTATCTGCTGTTGAATAGGTATAGGTTTAAGAGTGGATGTCAGCAAGGTGAAAATAAAGTAACCATCATCCCACATGACTGTTGTCTCTTTGGAGAGAGACACCCAGTGATGGTTTAACCTGAGAGCTCACCACACCTCAGGCAAGGGGTGAAGCTGAGAAGCTGGGACCTTCATTGTGACCTCAGCTGGTGCAGGAATTGATACCATACTGTTGGTGTCACTCCTGCATCACAGACCAGCCAACAGAGCCATACATCCTCAGGACACAGCCAGCAACGTCAGCCGAGAATGTGTGCTGATGTTTACATTTTAATTCTATTCTTAATAAATTCAAACTATATTGTTTTAAATTTTGCAACGGTCCAACTGCAACATAAGAAAATAATCAGTGAACAATCACTTCACTCCCTATAAAATTTCAAATTTAGTACCGATTCAAACCAGGTGGAGGTGGGTACTGCAGATGCTGGAGATTAGAGTCAAGATTAGGGTGGTGCTGCAAAAGCACAGCAGGTCAGGCAGCATTTGAGGAGCAGGAAAATTGATGTTTTGGGCAAAAGCCCTTCATCAGGAACCAGTTCAAACCAGCCCAGTGGCTATAATTAAAGATATTAAACAATACATAATATTTGAAAAATGTAAGTGAATTTATTAAAGGAAATATTTTAAAATCAATATTTGCATCATTTACACATTCCTAGGTTGCCTCTACTGGTTATTTGGTTTCTGTAGCTCTTGCTACTAGACTTAAAATACATGGAAGGAAAGCATAAGCACATTACTCGTTACCCGGAGAAAGAGCTATATTTCCCAACAATCCCAGGACATTTCTTGAATTCTTCAAAATTTTATTGATCTAACACAACTTAAAATGGGTCTTTCTCAAGTTATAAGGGTAATAAAGTTTTAGATTGTCTCTGTGTAATGTACTTTTTATCCTCCTCTTTCCGTTCTAATGGCAGTATATTGAGCTGCCACAGGCATCTCAGAGATCACAGTTTCATCTTCACTATGTTGTATTTCCACAGGCATGTAATGGTTTGTGAGCAAAACAATTTAATACTTCCAAGTTTCATCCCTGCTAATCCTTCATTTTTCCCTCCAGCACAAATATTCATAAGCAACTTACATTAGCCTTCTTTGTCTTTGAAAGTACTTTCCCCAATATTTGTGACAGTTTTGGTTCCTACCCTTTATGTTTATGTTGGAAACAGTTTTTGAAACAAGATCTATGTTTAGCATCTCACTTCACATAACTTATTTCTACACTGATAAACTCAGTTAAAATTAATGGCATAATATCCTCGTAACTGTATTTTATAATCTTTAAACAAGGTGTCCAGGAGGCTGATTCAAATATGGAATTGGTGTTAAATTCAGATTTATTTGTTTTCCATACATGAGATAATGCATTAATAATTAACAACTTATTTAATTATGGATTAGAAAACACTCTTCCGTTACCATTATACAAAAGTTATTTGTAAAGTGTGGGCAAACTAGCACACAGTTGAATTACAAGATGTGGCAGAATGTTAATTCATCCAGAGTTTTTATACATTGAATGCATAAGAAATCATTGGATGAAGAGGACATTTTTGAGCATATTTGCAGTTCTGCAAATGTGCCATCCCCTCATGTGTCACTGACTCTCGAGCCAGTGCAGTGGGTTAATTGCTGCCTCTAGATTCACATACAGTCAAAAGTGATGAGATCCTCGGTATCAAATGATCCTGTATAAATGAAGCTGATCAGATAAGTGAATCCAAAGCCTAACATTTTAAAAATTCCTTCATGTGATGTGGGCATTGCTGGCAAGGCTAACTTTTGTCACTCATCCCTAATTGGTCCTGAGAGGCCACTTCAAAAGGTGGTTAAGAGCCAACCACATTGTTTTGGGTCTGGAGCCACATGTAAGTCAATACAATTGGCAGATCTCCATTCCTAAAGAACATTAATAATCCAGATAGGTTTTTTTTAAAATGACAATCAATGGTAATTTCATGACAGTTTTACTGAAACTAGCTTTTAGTTTCAGATTTTAAAAATGTATTAATTGACTTTAAATTTTTCAATTTGTCATGTTGGGATTTGAATCCCAGAACCTTGACTGGCTTAATCTTGCGACATTACTATGGCACTGTTTCCACCACATTCACTAAATTGGCGCAAATGTTGCAGTGTAGGGAAATGGTGCAGTACTCCATATTTTCCAAAGTGAGTAACAGAACATAAACATCCAAGCATACCATACATGACCAGCATTAGAAGTTCCATTTCCTAGTCAGAATGCTTGATTTTCATTTTTTAAAAATGCAGAAAAAAGTTGCTTTTTATTAATTCCCTGGAATCTGAGCATCATTGGCAAGATCATTATTTATGTCCACTTTCCAATTTCCCTTTATTACTAGAGTCATAGAGATATACAACACAGAAACAGACCCTTCGGTCCAACCCGTCCATGCCGACCAGATATCCCAAGCCAATCTAATTCCACCTGCCAGCACCTGACCCATATCCCTCCAAGCCCTTCCTTTTCATATACCCATCCAGATGCCTTTTAAATATTGCAATTGTATTAGCCTCCACCACTTTCTCTGGCAGCCCATTCCACTCACACACCACCCCCTGTATGAAAAAGTTGTCCCTTCGGTCTCTTTTATATCTTTCCCCTCTCACCCTAAACCTACGCTCTCCAGTTCTGGACTCACCCACCCCAGGAAAAAGACTTCATCAATTTAGCCCCTTATAATTTTATAAACCTCTATAAGGTCACCCCACAGCCTCTGTTGCTACAGGGAAAACAGACCTAGCCTATTCAACCTCTCACTATAGTTCAAATCCTCCAAACCTGGCAACATCCTTGTAAATCTTTTCTGAACCCTTTCAAGTTTCACAACATCTTTCCGATAGGAAGGAGACCAGAATTGCATGCAATATTCCAACAGTGGCCTAACCAATGCCCTGTACAGCCGCAACATAACCTCCCAACTCCTGTACTCAATACTCTGACCAATAAAGGAAAGCATACCAAATGCCCTCTTCACTATCCTATCTACCTGCGCTTTACTTTCAAGTAGTTATAAACCTGCACTCCAAGGTCTCTTTATTCAGCAACACTCCCTAGGACCTTACCATTAAGTATATAAGTCCTGCGAAGATTTGCTTTCCCAAAATGCAGCACCTCACATTTAGCTAAATTAAACTCCATCTGCCACTCCTCAGCCCGTTGGCTCATCTGATCAAGATCCTATTGTAATCTGAGGCAATCCTCTTCGTTGTCCACTACACCTTCAATGTTGGTGTCATCTGCAAACTTGCTAACTATACTTCTTAAGCTCACATCCAAATCATTTATATAAATGATGAAAAGAAGTGGACCCAGCACCGATCCTTATGGCGCTCCACTGGTCACAGGCCTCCAGTCTGAAAAACAATCCTCCACCACAGCCTCCGTTTTCTACCTTTGAGCCAGTTCTGTATCCAAATGGCAAGCTGTCCCTGTATTCCATGAGAACTAACCTTGGTAATTAGTCTCCCATGGGGAACCTTGTCGAACGCCTTACTGAAGTCCATCTGGATCACATCTTCCGCTCTGCCCTCATCAATCCTCTTTGCTACTTCTACAAAAACCCACTCAAGTTTGTGAGACATGATTTCCCATGCACAAAACTATGTTGACTGTTCCTTACCAGTCCTTGCCTTTCCAAATATATGTACATCCTGTCCCTCAGGATTCTCTCCAAAAACCTGCCCACCACCGACGTCAGGCTCACCGGTCTATAGTTCCCAGGCTGGACCTTACCACCTTTCTTAAATAGTGGCACCACGTTTGTCAACCTCCAGACTTCCAACATCTCACCTGTGAATATCGATGATGCAAATATCTCAGCAAGGGGCCCAGCAATCCTTTCCCTAGCTTCCCACAGAGTTCTAGGGTACACCTGGTCAGGTCCTGGGGATTTATCCACCTTTATGCATTTCAAGACATCCGGCACTTCCCCCCAGTAATATGGACATTTTTCAAGATGTCACCATCTATTTCCCTACAGTCAAGATGTCACCATCTATTTCCCTACAGTCTATATCTTCCACGATCTTTTCTGGAGTAAACACTGATGCAAAATATTGGTTTAGTATCTCCCCCATCTCCTGCAGCTCCACACAAAGGCCACCTTGCTGATCTTTGAGGAGCTCTATTCTCTCCCTAGTTACCTTTTGGTCCTTAATGTATTTGTAAAAACCCTTTGGATTTTCCTTAACTCTGTTTGCCAAAGCTATCTCAAGTCCCCTTTTTGCCCTCCTGATTTCCCTCTTAAGTATCCTCCTTCTGCATTTATACTCTTCTAAGAATTCACTTGATCTATCCTATCTATACCTGAAATATGCTTCCTTCTTTTTCTTAACCAACCCTCAATTTCTTTCGTCATCCAGCATTCTCTATACCTACCAGCCTTTCCTTTCACCCTGACAGAAATATACTATCTCTGCACGCTTGTTATCTCATTTCTGAAGGCTTCCCCTTTTCCAGCAGACCTTCACCTGCAAACATACTGCCCCAATCAGCTTTTGAAAGTTCTTGCCTGATACCGTCAAAATTGGTGAGCAATTTCTTTGAGTCTACGCAGTTTCAATGCATCCACTGCGATCTTCAGGAAGGAGTTAACATGATTTTGATCTGGTAATGCTTTGCAATCGGCACAACATTTTGTGGAGGAAATCATGGTACTATTCAGACTGACTGTTATTGTGTGCATTTCTGGTACTCCTGAAGTGACCCTTGCAAAGACATTCCAGATGATAAGGATTCTCCACTAAGTTTAGAGATGGGAAATAAATGCTAGCCAACCAGTGATGCCCAGTCCTCCAAATGATTTTTAAAAAAGTTTGTTTTGAAATGTACAGTAAAGCAATAAAATACTGCAGCAGTTAACACATACAATAAGAAATGCAAGTTTATTTGTTAATTTCTTCACTCTAATGATTATCTGAAATACACTCTGGTGTATATCATTTGTCCCTGTAGCATAATTAGTATTGCCAGATGATGATGTTTAATTTCCTATTATGCCAGTTACGTTCACTATTAAATTTGTATTAACAGTTCTGAGACTGATTCTAATCAGCATTCTGCTGCCTAAAGGAGCTATATCTCATTAAGTGTTGCACAGCATTGTTTTGCTGTGCTCTGCAAATAGTTCTATTGTTTTCAGTGTAATTCAATGAACTTTTTACACAACTGCATCAAGGAAATGTTCAGTTTGGTAAATAGAGACATACACTTGCAGCATCTTCATTTGAACCAGATCTCAGATTTTAAAGGTGTTTTTTGAATTGAGTTTCTCTGATGCATTTAAATTATGATGGACCTTTTGCAGGTTGTCACCTTTTATGTAAAGAAATTACAGACCTCTTTTAAAAAAGTCTATATTTAAGAAAAAGTCTAGACTGATTTGATGATAGCCCACTATCATTGGACTGTTAGAAGTGCTACCATGCATTTTATTTCTCCTGGAGGCAAAGTTATACACCAATTTTGAGTTTCCCATGAGATGATTGTAATGTGTGGTGAAATTTCTAGTGGTCAGTGAGCAAACCTTTGCAGTTTAAATATGAGAACCTGTATCCTTCTGTGACTTCACCTTCATCTGGTATGTAGTTCTGTTCTGTGGCTGAATTGTTACTGAACCATTCATTAATAATGGCAGGGAAGGAAAGTAAAGGAGAAAAAAGGTTTTGAAATCCTACTGTGCTTACTTCTTACTTGGTCTACACTAATTTTTTTATTTGTTTCATTAATCTTCACCTGCATCGAGATAATGTATTAACTTCCACTTGAGAAAGTGGACAGGTAACCCACTATCAGACCTTTTGCACTGGCTGCTTGGAGGTAAATAAGCTTGGTTCAGCCTCAAACTCTTTTTGATTTCCCCCTTGATTGTACTGCTTCCTGCATTAAAATACTCATATTGTACAGTTCAACATCATTATTTTATTGAGATTGATAAAAATTGAGCAAAGTGGGTGTGGTAGCATAGCAGCTATATTGTTCAACAGTCCACTAGCTTGATATAATGATCTTAAGATGGGGCAGGATTTTTTGAATGGCAGAGTTTCTTACCCCATCATTTGAGGAGTAAGAGCGAAATGAACCGATTGGCTCATAGCTGGATAATACACTGCGGAGCATCAATTGGCCGGTAGTACAGACTTTGCTCCCTCCCTGGCTTCATTTGGGAGGAAGTCCTACCTTAGAAAGGGTTTTTTAATCCCAGCAGCGGCAGTTCGAGTAGTACATCCAAATCTGGGCTGTTGGCAAGACCAGGTCAGCAGGTTACAAGAAAAGATGGTCCAGATTTGAGTGGCCAGTGTAGAGGGTTAAAAAAGGTATGACTTTCTAGAGCGGGTGCCTCTGATGGGTACAGTGAACCCCAAAGTAAGTCCCCGTGTTTACCCAATGCCTGCTCAGTAAAAGCACTGGGATACCCAGCTAATGTGAACCTCCCCCTTATCTGGGTAAAATACCAATGTGCGAGGTGAGGCACTTAAATGGCCATTAATTGACTACTTAAAGACCTTAACAGACCCAAGGGCTACTCGATAACTGTAAGGAACAGGTTGGAGGAGGGATGCAGTGATGGAGCAGGTTTGGAAGTAAGTATGTGCTGGGGGTGCTGCAGCAGACAGCAGGTATAGCATGACATTCAATTCAGTTTTTAAATCCCGTTGTTGAATGATATAAGAATAAAATGAGAATTGTGCTGAAACAATGAATGTTGAATCTCTCTTGCCCTTTCAGATTAAAGAACAGATTTTGTTTTGATTAAATAGTGAGGTAGAAGATTTCTATTAAGGTAATTTACTGAGTCCAATTTTATTTATTCCAAGAAATTCTATATTCTATCTCAAAGGGTTGGATTTTAACACCCTACACCAGTGCTATTTTTGGTGGGGCAAGTTAAATATGCCTTCCTGGCAAGCCCTGACCTAGTCCCTATAATATGATAGGTGGGTTGGTGCAAAAATTGGTCAATTTGAAAAGAAATTGAAGAACAAATGAACTAAGGAACAAACCAATAGACTAAGCTATCTTGCTGCCCATGATACATTTGAAAAGTAGGAGGAAAATAGAGGGCATAATGTTCTCAGAGTATCTTGTGTGCATTGGGGAAATTCCTCCCCACTATTTTTGCTTCCATGTCTGGCCTCCAAAGCCGACCCCAACACTTGCCCCCTGTCATTAGGATTGCAAAAATAATTGACTTTGGACGCAATCTCCATTAATGTTGAGCATATATTATAAGTTTTGATGGCAAAGCAAAAAGGATGAGCAGTTAACCTTTTTTTTTGATGGTAGGCAACATCATCAGAGGCTCTCAAACATTTTTCTCCTCTAAGACTCATTTTCAAACATTTTAGTAATGACAGACTCCCTCCTCCCATCTAAATTACCTTTAAAAATTCATAGTACGATAGTGCAGTGTGTAAAGACTGTTTCAATAATGTTTCCTCCATGTGAACTTACTTTTCACTGCAGGGAAGATGATGACCTAGGGATATTATTGCTGGACTGTTAATCCAGAGACCGAGGTAATATCCTAGGTATGAATCCCACCATGGTAGACGGTGGAAATTGAATTAATTTTAAAAAAACCTTGGAATTAAGAGTTGAATGATCACCGTAAAATCATTTTTGAAAAAATCCATTCAGGGAAGGAAGCTGTCATCCTTACCTGGTCTGGCCTACATGTGACTCCAGACCCACAGCAATGTGGTTGACTTTTAACTACCCTCTGGGCAATTAGGAATGGGCAATAAATGCTGGCCCAGCCAGTGACACCCTCATCCCATGAATGCATTTTTTAAAAGGTAGGAGCACAGACAGAGCATGAGCCAGGAGGAAGCATAAACCCAGAGCAAGCAGACCATGAAGTGAACATCATAAGAGCTGGGCTACAGTTGGAGCACAAATTTACAGGGAATGGAGAGAACAAAAACTTGGAGAACAGGAACTCACGTAGATATCTAGAGACAGCAGAACTCAGAAGACAGGAGCCTGGACAGAGGAGGAATGTTGTAATCGGGAGGACTCTGAAATGTACCTTGGATCTCAGTTTATTTGATTACACTTGACCATGGCACACGCCTACATTTCAGCATTGTGCTCTTTGTGGAAGTTTGAGAACTATTACCTCCCTAACTCAATGATTGCAAATTGCTTAATCTGCGAGTCTTGAAGGCATGACAATATATCACGTAGGAACATTTCCATACTTTACAACATGACAGTTTGACCCTTATAGAATCAGACCATATACTGTAGAAGGAAATTGCTCTGCCCCTCCTGCATGTATTGGCTCGTTGAACAAGCAACCTAATTGGTCACAATCCCCTGCTATTTTTCCATAGCGCTGCACTTTCGTTTCCCTTTCTATATGCATATGTATAATATATATATTCAATTCCATGCAAATATTTGCTTCCCTTAACATTTCTAAATGTTCTTAGTTTTAGTCTAACACGTTTAGGCTGATGGTGTTTTCAGCTAAAACATGATGCTAATCTGTCTAAATGGAAATAGTTCATTAGTCAAACTCCTGGGAGTGGTCATCCACAGCAAACTTTCTTGGACTCTTCATGTGGACGCACTGGCTACAAAGGCCCAACAATGTCTCTTCTTCCTCAGGCAGCTGAAGAAATTTGGCATGACGGCGAATACCCATGCCAACTTTTATAGGTGCACCATCGAGAGCATTCTGTCTGAATGTATCACAACAATGGTATGGCAACTGTACCATTCAAGATCGTGGACGGTTACAGAGAGTGTGAACTCGGCCTGGAAAATCACGATTGCCAACCTCCCATCTACAGAATCCATCTACCAGGCCCGCTGTCAAGGAATGACCTCCAACATTCTTAAAGATCCATCCCACCCTGGCAATGTTTTTCTACAACCTCTACCATTGGGGAGAAGGTACAGAAGCCTGAACACATGCACCAGCTGGTTTCGAAACAGTTTCTACTGTACTGTCGTTAGAATACTGAATGGACTCACGAACTTCTAACATTCACCTGTACCTGTGTTTTTATTTTTGCTGCTGTTTACCTATTATTTACTATCTATGCCACTTAACTATGTGACCTGCCTGTATTGCTCGCAAGACAAAGCTTTTCACTTGCCTTGGTACATGTGACAATAAATTCAATTCAAATTCAAATTCAAATCATCAGATGCGTATAGCTTTTCCATTAACATGCAAAGCTTACTTTGATTTAAGACGATGGATGTAATCCCCTAATGGTATTTTTGCTGTGGAAGCCAAACTTCATTTTTACCATCCAAAACAAAAATCACTCATTGGAATGCAAAACCATATAGCATTGTATTGTTGTTGGCTGGTGAGAATAGAAGGAGTGTGAATCTAACTCAATTGTGCACTCTTAATTTGAATTTAAAAGACAGTCTTCAATATTTCTACTCCCCAGTCATAGTATCACATCTCTTTCACCAGTGTTCCATTACTGCCAATAAATTCTGAAGTTTCCAGTGCAAGTGACCTTCAACTGAACTCATAAATAATTACAAGGAAACTAATAATTATTAACCATAAGCAAATGAGTATTCACATCTGTTACTGCTGTAATGTTGACAATAGCAGTGTAAGGGGAAGAGTCTAAACAGCCATGCTGAATTATCATTGCATAATCAAAGGCCCACCACATCTTAAAAGAAACAATCCTGAACAAGGCTCCATTCCATGTTTTTGTATTTGTGTAAAATAAATAGTTAATTATCATAGGATCTTTTTCCTAGCTTAAATGACAAATAAAGTGAGAAATCAATATGATTTAAAATCTGTTGTGCGCCCAATTAATATAAAAGCCAGCAAAAATACAGACGACATTAGGGAAATGGCAATCTTAATAAATGAGTATGTTTTTCTCCATTTGCATGCAGAATGAAGAAAAATTAATATGCCCTGCAAAAAAAAAATCAGTGCCTGGAACCAGGCTAATACAAGTCTGTCTTGCAGATATGGGATGCAGTAGTAAGAAGTGACCAAGTTTGTGTTAAGCCTGAAGCTGAAAGCAGCATTCAGTGTTTGTTTTCATTAAATCCTTGTATCATGTTATTTTGAAGAATGTAAAATGCTTGCATCTCTTTGGCAGAAGCTCAGCTCTGTAATAACAATTGGCAGCAGTCTCCATCCTATTGCCTGTTAATGTCATTTAATGGGCCACTGTGAGAGTTATTTTCTAACACACGGCAGGAATGATAATACAGCCAGATATAGCAAGGTCAACTCACTTGATTAATTTTCTGATGCTCCAGGCGTATTACTCAGAAGCCAGAATCAGAATGTTGGGCTCCAGGAGCCAGTGATCGGCTGCTGGTTACCATTCTGCTTGTTTTCAGAGTAGGGTTGTAGCAAGGAAGGTTGACAGGGAATATTCTATTTGCTATGTAGCTTCTTCCATTTTCACCATGAAGCAATCTTCAAATTTAAGTGAAAGCTAGGGACCCAATGAGCCTTGAACAGTTTGTGCTTGGACTTCAAATCCCTGGAGTACCTGGATAGGCCTGACTGTAACTTAAGCCTGATCTCGAGATGCTGCCTCGCAATGAATTATTCACTCTAATGGGACTCATGCTATTCATTCTTAGTATTCTTAGTAAAGGTATAATTCAACATTCAGATATTTATTAATAAGGCTACATTAGTTTAACACTGACATTAGGGTCACTCTCTTGAAACTCAGTAATCTGTTCCTTTTGTCTATCGATGCTTACTGGACTGCTGCGCATTTTCAGCAGGTTCTGCTTTTATTACTAGAGTTATATTGGTGACCACTGTGTTACATTGGCCCTGAATCTCTGATTTTCTGCATCCATTACAAATCTCTATCAAAAGAAACATAATCAGAGAATCAGGCAGAGGTGCCAGTAGAACAGATAATGCCAATTGCCTGGTCATTAATTCTCCAATATTCACCACTGATAAAATAAGATTCAACATTGGTCAAGGAAACGTCACATGAGACTATAACATAAATGGGTCTAAATATGAAATCACAGTTGTGGTGAAAGTGTTGGAAAAGGTTATAAGAAATAGGATTTATAATCATCTAAAGAGGAATAAGTTGATTAAGGATAGTCACCACGGTTTTATGAACGGTAGGTCGTGCCTCACAAACATTGTTGAGTCCTTTGAGATGGTGACCAAACAGGTTGATGAGGGTAAAGCAGTTGATGTGCTGTATATGGATTTCAGTAAGGCATTTGATAAGATTCCCTATGGTAAACTATTGTACAAAATACGGAGGCATGGGATTGAAGGTGATTAGCGGTTTGGATCAGAAATTGGCTAGCTGAAAGAAGACAGAGGGTGGTGGGTTGATGGGAATGTTCATCCTGAAGTTCAGTTACTTGTGCTGTACGGCAAGGATCTGTTTGTCATTTTTATAAATGACCTACAAGAATGAGTAGAAGGATGAGTTAGTAAATTTGCGGATGACACTAAAGTTGGTGGAGTTGTGGATAGAGCTGAAGAATGTTACAGGTTACAGAGAGACATAGATAAGCTGCAGAGCTGGGCTGATAGGTGGCAAATGGAGTTTAATGAGGATAAGTGTGAGGTGATTCACTTTGGGAGAAGTAACAAGAATGCAGAGTACTGGGCTAATGGTAAGACTATTGGTTGTGTAGAAGAGCAGAGAGATCTCAGTGTCCAGGTACATAGATCCCTGAAAGTTGCCATCCAGGTTGAAAAGGTTGTTAAGAAGGTATACTGTGTGTTAGCTTTTATTGGTAGAGGGACTGAGTTTCGGAACCATGAGATCATGCTGCAGCTGTACAAAGCTCTGGTGTGGCCGCATTTGGAGTATTGCGTACAGTTCTGGTCACTGCATTAAAGAAAGGATGTGGAAGCTTTGGAAGGGGTTTAGAGGAGATTTACTAGGATGTTGTCTAGTATGGAGGGAAGGTCTTATGAGAAAAGGCTGAGGGACTTGAGAGTGTTTTCGTTAGAGATAAGAAGGTTAAGAGGTGACTTAATTGAGACATATAAGATCATCAGAGGGATAGATGGGGTGGATAGTGAGACCCTTTTTCCTCAGATAGTGATGGCTAGCACGAGGGGACATAGCTTTAAATTGAGGGGTGATAGAAATAAGGCAGATGTCAGAGGTAGTTTCTTTACTCAGAGTGTAGTAGGGGCATGGAACACACTGCCTGCAACAGTAGCAGACTTGCCAAATGTAAAGGGCATTTAAATGGGCAATGGATAAACATATGGATGAAAATAGAATAGTGTAGGTTAGATGGGCCTCAGATTGGTTCCACATTTCAGTGCAGCATCGAGGGCCGAAGGGCCTGTAGGGCGCTGTAATGTTCTATATTCTATGACATAATAAGACTCCAGGGAGAGGCGAAATGAATGCTTCATCAATCCTAAAGTGTAAATATTGTTTATGATCACTAGTGAGACAGGAAGCAAATCACAGCTTGAGAAGTTAGGGAAGAAAAGAACAAATCATCCCTGCTTTCTTGGAGGCAACCTTCACATGCCTTTTCTGTATCGCCTATTGCTGTGGATGGCTAAATTTTGATATTTTGTAACAACATCTCAGAGCATGCTTTATTTACTCTGGCAGCACACACCCCAAATAGATGGAAATGGGCATTCGACATGTGTCAACTTCTAAGAACCCTCATGATACATCTCCAATTCAATTTCAGGATACTTCTGCCCTGTAATACTATACCTCAGGCTGCACTAACAACTACTATTGTAATGCTGCAGCAATGACACTGTGTACTCAGGGACATGCACCCAGCTCTAGCACTGGACGAGGCTACATCTTTCAGGTCTTCACCTGCTCTTGCAACCATTACTCAAACGAGATAGAGGAGATTGCTTTAACCTGGGTAGCCCCCTTGTATGAGGCTGGCATGGTCTGTTGTCATGGCTTCTCCTGCAGGTCTGGGGGAAGAAGGACAGTCTGTGTCAGCACTATGCCATTCAGCAGGACCTCCAGGACTCTCCCCGCAAAATGGGGCACCACGTTCTGTGTCAGTGCTATCCCATTGGACCTCTAGAACTCTCCCCACAAAACGGGGCACCGATTTCCATCTGTCTGCCATGTCTGAGGCAAATGTAATGAAATGTGCAAGGCAGCTCTAGACTGGCAAAGCTTGTCCAGGTACACAATGGCCTTTTGCAGATGGGGTGGGTACAAGGAATGCTTGGTAATTCGAAAACAAGAATTTGCTTGTTTTTTCAATGCTACGACAGTATAATAGCCTAGTTGTCAGTGTAAAACTAAGGTTTGTAATGAATCTGAATTTATTACATCTGGTGATATGTGGACAGGTGCCCGCATGATGAATGCACTTGCATTATATATAAACTTTCATGATCTCTATCTTCTGAAACATTTCATTGCCAATTCAATTCTGGTATAATATACAGAGCAACCCCATATCCGCGGGTCCGGTTACCGTGGTTTCAGTTACCCATGGTTTACCGCGTCCTGAACATATATAAAAGGGAATATTCCAGAACCAGGCACCAGGAGGATGCCAGGAAGGTATGTTTACCATTTAAATGAATGAGTTTGCACCTATCCACGGTTTCAGGCTTTCACAGTAGGTCTTGGAATGTATCCCCCATGGGTATGGGGGGATCTACTGTTCGTAAATGTAGCAGCCAATTGACAGACTGCAAGTCTTCACAAGCAGCGATTATATAAGTGAGGTATTAAAGTCATTTTTGTAATGTTAATTGTGGGATATATTTTGTCAGAATTCTAAGAGAATTCCCCAGGTCTAAACAAAAGCATGGAACGATAGGACAATGACAGTCTCGAAGCCCTTCAAAAACAATTCAGCCAGTTCAATTCTTTCAGCCTTTCCCCATAACCCTGCAGATCGTTTTGTGTAAGATGCTTGTCCAATTCCCTTTGGAAAATCATGATTGAATCTGTCTCCACCAGCTGTCCAGGCAGAACATTCCAGAGGGGAACCACTTACTCTGCATTCTTATTTTTCTTATGTTGCTTTTGGTTCTTTTGCAAATCATATTAAATCTGCATTCCTTCCTTTTGATCCTTCTGCCACTGAAACAGTTTTACTTTGTTTTAATCTAAACAGTTTCTCTCTATCCATTCTGTGTCTTTGAATATTGCCCTGGGATCGATCACATACATGTAAGGGGACAGCCAGTTTCTTGAATGACCATGAAAGAATTTGGGTTGTTTTAAAATCTAGCTGGTTCACTAATTTGCATCAGGAAATAAACTTAGAATTGGGTTTTCCCTAAATGTGATTCCAGTCTTTGCTTTCTGGTAAACTTCACAGAGAAATTAGGGATAGGCAATAAATACTCTTTTGGCCATTGCTCCAAGAACAGGGAATAAGAACTATGTCTTGAGTGACGTTAAGTCACACTAATCAAAAATTTAGCCAACCACATTGCACAGGCTTTTAGTTGGTAGGCTATAATTGACTACATCATCTTTGCATTAGAGGGAGTAGGATCAGCTTGTTATCCCCATGCTGACTGCTATGCAATATACTCCTTGAATGTGCATGTCACATATAAACTGGAACAAGCCAAGTTGTGTTCTGTCCATTGCTGCACAGCTATTCTCCATGGTCATAGTTGAAGAATGCATAAAGCACTGAAGGATACCTAATGCTGATGGAATCTACTCTCATAATACCGTTTGGAGGAAACAAAAGAAAAATGGTGAAAATTAATTAAGGAAAAGCTATTAACTTCTAATCTGGATAATTTTGCTAGTTATTTAGTTTATACCACTGCTACTTAATGAAATGAATGTCCTTGAAAGTTCTTTATCTTTTTTAACTGTCATCTTCTCCGTCTGCTAAAGCTCTACTAATTAAATATAACATTTCCTGAAGTAGTCAAGTGAAATTGTATCGGTAATAACGAACAGATTTAGTAGAGTCACATCCCCCCCAAAAATAGTTTTATACCATCCTTATTAAGCAGAAAATTAGACCTAAATCAGCCTACAAGTCCTCATTAAAATCCACTGATCTTTAGCTTGCTCCATGTCTTAACATCTTTAATTAGCAAACTGCAAGTCGAACTGGCATGATAAATGCTATTAATCTTACCTTTCATTCATTTTCTGATTGCATATAATTTCTTCGGGGAGACACATTCTTCCGCCAACGTTCTCTTTGTGTTGTTCGATGTCCTTGCAAAAGTAATGCAGAAAGTAAACTTGCAGTCCCATGCATGTAAGTCTTTATATATGAAAAGTATCTGAGCTATTAATATGCAATCTCTTGTTTGTGTAGATTTCTAAATGAAATTTCTTTGTATCATTATGCTCAATACTTTGATGATAACTAATTGCATGTCCTTCAATGGAGTTAGTATAGTAGACCAAGTATTTTATAACACTGAGGCCAATCAGCATTTATTCTTTTAAATATGCATGCTTTAAATTAGACTATTTAAAAACGTTGCAAGTTGTGATATCGGGCTGAACTTTACATCCCTACTTCAATAACCTGCCAACCCTTAAGTCCATTGAAGCCTTTATTTACCGATTAAATGACAGTTTAAGGACTTCAGTCAACCTTCATTGCCTTTGCACACTGGGCAGTAGAAGGTGGATGAGAGAGTGAAGGCCTCATCAAAGTTGGTGAAATGGTAGGAAGGAGGGGGTTTTCCACTGTGCGAATCAGCAACACCCCTCCTAAGATGGTAGGGTTTTTATTGTCTCTGTTTGGCAGGCCATTAAAATACTCATCAAGGTACCTAGCTGCTCCTTCCCAGACTACCTGAGCTTTTTTTGCTCAAGAAATCCTGAACAGCTGATGTCCAGACTCTATGACACTTCTTTGTGAACCTCCTTGCAATCCCAGCAGCATCCTGGCTCTGCAAGAGCTGCCTGCCAATCAAACTGGCCAACAGCTCTTGAAGGCACAACTTCTGGCTATTGGAGGGTGGAAGTCCAATCCTAATTCTTCCAATAATGCACTCACAGATGGTCACATTTGAAACTGTCTGTGGTCACAGAAAACCAGTTGTGTCAAGGCAGAATTGCTCAGCAGTTATCTTTTCAAAATACATTTCATTACACTGTTTCAAACTGGTAAAAAGCAAGTCCATGAATGATATCAAGGAAGTACTATTTTATCTTGGCCAAAATTTGGGATAGTGCCATGAAAGTGGAAGATCCGGACTTATTGAACAGGCTGCTCAATACTATATTAAGCAGCCTGTGATTTTTTTTTATGAAGGATTATTTAGAAGGACTGAATGCCCTCCACCTTCTGTACTTATATCTTGATTTTTTAAAAAATTGGTTAATGATCTGACAGCACAATTGAATGTGCATCTCATGCTACGAATACAATCAAAATCAGCTCTGTCAATGTATGTGGAGCCTGCAGAAATAGCATACAAACAGATTTAGTGTATGTGGACGGAATTTGAGAAACATGACTGCCAATATGAGGCAGAGAATTGTTGTAAGGTAGAAACACAACTTTGCCTTTTCTAACCCTAACGTGTATGCACAATGAAGTTGGTATTTTAGTGCCAGTTGGTCAGTTTTCTTTTCTCTATAATGAGAGCACTGTCATGTTCCTAAAAGTGTTAGACTGCATATTAACTAAAATACTTAGTGACATCTATTTTACTATGAACTTACTTTTTTCATTTATTCACAGAATGTATATATTGCTGGCTAGGCTGGCATTTATTGTCCATCCCTAAGTGCTCTGGAGAAGGTGGTGGTGAGCTGTCTTCTTGAAGTACTGCAGTCCTTGTCGTTGGGACACCCATGGAACTGGTAGGGAGGAAGTTCCAGGATTTTGATCCAGTGACAGTGAAGGAATGGTGTATTTCCAAGTCAGGATTTTCTGCAACTAGGACAGGAAATTGCAAGTGACGGTGTTTCTGTGCATCTGCTGCCCTTGTTCTTCTAAATGGTCGGTGTCATCAGTTTGGAAGGTGCTATCTTTCAGCCAGTGTGTTTATACATCCGATCCAATTGTTTCTGGTCACTGGAAAATCTCAGGATGTTATTAATGGAGAGTAATTGTGCCATTGAATGCCAAAGGATTATGGTTAGGTTCTCACTGGTTAGAGATGGTGATTGCCTGAAACTGTGTGCCAAGAATGTTATTTACCACTTCTCCGCCCAATCTTGAATGTTGTCCATATCTTGCTGCATATGGACACAAACTGCCTCAATATGTGAAATGTCGTGACTTGTGCTGAATTTTGAGCAGTTATCAGAAATCATCCCACTTCAGACCTTATAATAGAGGGGAGGCCATTGATGAAGCAACTGAAGATGGTAGGGCCAAGGATACTACCCTCAGGAACTCCTGCAGAGCTGGACTGGAGTTAAGATGACTGACCTTCAATACAACAACCATTTTCCTTTTTTTCAGTTAATTTCATGATCCAAAAGAATTTTCTTCTGATTCGCACTGATTCCAGTTTTTCACGGGCCCTTTGACGCCATGTTTGGTCAAGTGCAGTCTTTATGTCAAGAGCAGTAATTACCACCACACCTCCAGCTCTTTTGTTCATGTTTATGCCCAAGGTTGTAATGAGATCAGGAGCAGAGTATTTAGTTGAAATCCAAATTGATTGTCAGTGAACAAGTTAATTCTTGTAAGTGCCACTTAATAACATTGATTGAAGGGGTCATCAATATTTTGCTGCTGATTGAGAGTAGGCTGGAGTGTGTTAGTTGATTGGTTTGAATTTGTGCTTCTTTTCACATAACTACATGTCTCAGCAACTTTGCACAATAGCTTGGCTTAGGGCACAGTTAGTTCTGGAGCACAACTTTTTAGCACTATTGCTGGAATGTTATTAGGGCCCATAGCCTTTGTAGTATCCAGTGCTTTCAGCCATTTATTGAGATCACGTGGAGTGAATCAAATTGGCTGAAGATTGGCATCTATGATGTTGATGACCTTAGAAGGAGGCCAAGATGGAGGCATTCCTGGCTGCAGATACTTGAGCATTGTCTTTTGCACTGATGTGTTTGGCTCCCTCAGCATTGATGATGAAGATATTTGTGGAATTTCCTCTTCTCTATCTATGCACAACCTTCACGGCTGCAGGAGTGCAGAACTTAGATCTGATCCTGTTGTAATTGGATTGCTTAGCCCTACTTATCACATTTTGCTTCTGCTACTTTGCATGCAAATAGTCACATGTTGTAGCTTCATCAGTTAGCACTTCAGTTTTAGGGATACCTGATGCTGCTCCTCGCATGTCCTACTGCGCTCTTAATTGAACCAGGATAAATACCTGGCTTAATGATAATGATAGAGTGGGGGGGATATGCCAGGCCATGAAATGACAGATTATGATTTGAGTTAAATTCTACTGCTGTTAATGGCTCACAGAATTTCAGGAATGCCTAGTTCTGAGTTGCTCAATCTATTTGAAATATGTCCCATTTAGCACTGTGGTAGTGCCACTCAACAGGATTCAGAGTATCCTCAAAATGAAGTCAAAACTTTGTCTTGTGATGGCCAACCCTACAGATACTATCATGGATAAATGCATCTGTGGCTGGTAGATAAGTGAGAATGAGGCCAACTTGATTTTTCTCTATTATTGACTCCCTCACTGCTGTCGCAGACCCAGACCAACAGTGCTGTTCTTTAAAAATCAACCTGTTTCAATTGATAATGGTGATACCAAGCCATCCTTAATGATGGACATTGAAGTTAAAGCACCAAGAGTACATTCTGTACTTCTTGCTAGTCTCAGTGTGTCTTCCAAGTATTATTCAAAATGAAGGACTCGTGGATTGAGATGGAACAGTCGGTAATAATCAGCAGGAAATTCTTTTCCATGTTTTGAGACTTCATGTCTTTGTGCTAATTTACTAAACATAATTCTCTTTTTTACATGCACTTCAATATTAGCAAAATTTGAGTTATGTATGATTTTTGCTTGTTCAACAACCTAGACTATTTTGTTATTTATTTATTATTTAGCACTGCCTGCTAAATTTTAGGGCTATGCCCACCAGGTTGTTCTTTTTATTCATTTATAGAATGTGGTGCAGCAAATGGGTGGGTGATTAGAGCTAATGTGCTTCCAACAGTCTGTGGTGGTTTGCTTCTCATTTTCTCGAGCAGCAACTTGAAAAGGAAAGTAAAATGTGTAAATCCTGTCGCTGCATAGCCTCGCAACTGGCAAGGTCTCTGCTGTGCTTCTTGAGGCAATGTGTGGAAACAGGGTTGCTTATGGCCCCAGGCTAAAGCATCTGAAAACTTGGAGAGGATTTGGCCCTCAAACATGTGGGTCTAAATTTAATACTTCCCTCAGGCTATGGCTCTCACAGATCCTCATCTATCATCACATTGTTGCATTGCTTTCTCCACTGATCTGGAGCAGAGAATCCAAGGATCAAGCAGTGTTCTCCATCTGGACTGTACTCCAGCATCCCCTAAAAACGACCTGCATGGGAACCTGATATGGAGGAGATATCTTCTGGCTCTTATTAACCTCAGTAGAAGTTGTTGCACTGCAGATATGCTGGATGGCATGACTTGTTGTCTGACTGTCAACTCTAAATAGAATATGGCAAAATTGCATCTCTCTCATCTGTTCAACATTCCATGGCAATTTAATCAAAATTTTCCTGCATTATGAGGGCACATACGGCTGGTAACGCCACAAAAGGCATCACATCTGCTGGAGATTGAGACAGGTCCTGAGCTTCCAGATGCTTCTGTTATTTATCCATTCCGGTACATGCTGTTTTGCAGTGGCCATAAAGGTAACAACAGCTCCTGTGCCTTGAGCAACTAGTGCTTTTCCAATGAGTCAATAATAAGTACAAACAAGGCTCCCAGAAACATAGCCATTCAGCTGTGGCTTTGTGCAATCTATGGACCCTTGGAAGGTGTTTGCGATTTTTGTAATTAAGGTAAATTTTAACAGCTAATCTGATCTGGGGTTGCTGTGCAGTTTGCACATAAATGATAATAAGTGGTTGTAGCCTCACAATTATATTTACAGCAAATTACAGTCCAAGCACATTGTCCATTAGCATTACATTGACAATGAATAATGGGTTTTAAAATGATTATTTTATTTAATACTAATGAAAGGGGTTTGGCTATGTTTATTTTCCCCCTTTTAAACTTTACTGGATCAATTTGTACATAATTTTGACTTGGTTCTCATCTCTCAGGTTTCTTAGTTCAGTCAAAATGATCCAATATCTCAAGAAACAGATGATATATTGGTTGAACTTATTTTTTTAGTCACAGCAGATTTGAGCTCGGCATTTAATTTTCTTCAGGATGTATTCAGCCACAGCTGCGTGGAACTAATCTAAAGTGAATACAGATTAAAGCTAAAGTAAAAGATAGATACTGCACACTGTATTTACAAGTGAATACTGACAATGTTAACCAATTCATTGCAGAAAATATTACCCATGTGTGGCTTTTACCATACAGTCTCACAATATAGGCACCAGATTTATTACAATCAAATTCAAGGACTCATCCATGCACTTTGTTCTCTGGGAAATTTGTTAGCTATGCATTGTAAGAAAAAGAGTTTCATTACAAATACAAAGCTTCACGTGCTTGGATATGGTTGTCTGTTAATCACTATAATGATTCAAATCTGTTAGGGGTTGCGTGTACCACTTTATCAAAATGAGTGAGATGAAAAATAATTTTCTCATGTTTGTTTTAGATTCTCATTCAAATATTAAAGATATTAAAATAAATAGATCACTGGGTCTTGAATGAAAGAATGCTATTTGTTTATATTTAGCAACAGTGTCTCACTTTGAACCTTTGGAACCTAAATGCATGACCTGTTCTTGTTACATACTCTTTGATATTTTTTCTTTACTTTGAAGGTGGAAGCTGCTGACATAGTTGTGTGAGATATTGAAACAACTACTTAACCTGACAATGCACAACACCAAACCTAATGCACTGTGTTGAAATGGTAAGTTAAATCAAATAAGTTAATCATTAATCATTTAATATTAATCATACTTGAAACTAAAATATGCACTTTAATCCTTCAGGCTTGGGTGAAGCCAGGGTTCTTTATTTGTTCGGAAGGCTGGACTGGATCAAACTGTCAGATCTATTACTTAATGGCAAGGAAATAAATCACCTTTATATCATCAGACTTAGCAACAATTTCTTCAAGTGATATTGCAGGATTCATTGCTTACATGGAAATTTTCAACAAAGGTTGAATTTCAACAAATTAAACAAAAAAGAAAGAAAAACAAGCACATTTTCAGATAGTTTTCAAATAGGGTCAGTTTTTAAAACCGCCTGCAATTAAAACTTTTTGGACAATCGGGTGTAGTGACCCCAGATTGTGATTGTGCTGTAACATATGAGAACTCACATGCTGGGAATTATTGCATTATTTCATCGAACTGTCTGAAAATTTAAAAGAAATCAATAACACTGATATCATTTTTAAATATAATTTAATCAAACGCATAATTGTGAATCTCTTGGTTATTAAACACTGGTAAATGAATATCAGAAGAGTAATGCATAATTTAAAAAATAAATTAGCAGTCTCTAACCTAGAATGTTTTGTTTCCATTATGAGTGGCCCTTTGTCCTATATGTTAATTTAAATAAGAATCACTTAGTATTGTTTAATACACAGATTAACGTTGACCTGGATGTAAAATATGAAAGGCTGAATGACAGAGTTGAAGAATACTTCAGTTTCAGATTGACTGGATCACTGTGAAGAGTTCAAAGAGGAAAAAATGAAAGTTATTTTGTTGAGATGGACAATTCTCATTGTTAAAATAACATTTTTACCTTTCCTTCCCAATTTTGGTAATTACAGAAATTTTATTTCAACGCTTCACCTCCACATTCTTCAATCATATTTTAATGTATGTGAGTTATAACGTAGAGTTGAAAAATGTGATGCTGGAAAAACACAGCAGGCCAGGCAGCATCCAAGGAGTAGGAGAATCAACATTTCGGGCATAAGCCCTTCTTCAGGAATGTCCTCGGATGCTGCCTGGCCTGCTGTGTTTTTCCAGCATCACATTTTTCAATTCTGGTCTCCAGCATCTGCAGTCCTCACTTTATCCGAGTTATAATGTAGAATCCTCATAAAGAAAAAATATATAAATGTAAAGAAAATATGTCATGGGGGTTATGACATATGCCATTTAATGTATTTTAAACAAACATATTTTATCTTTTTTGTGCTCCTTTAGCCAAATCCATGTTTGTCTTCACAGCATCCATCAGTGGCAATCTGTATCAGGACACATGTGGTTTGGCTCTCAATTCAATTTGTCTCTGTGAGACAGCATTCTCCCACTATGGGTTACAAAATGCCATTATTTCAAGGAGTTTGGGTGAGAACTGGTGACATTCACACATGAGGGAAATGCCAAAGAGCAGATTCTTTAAGTTCCCTCTCTCTTGTTACGTTCCTCTGAATGTAAGCCCACTGTGGTACAATGCCAGATTCTCCCAACGTAGCATGAACACTTTGGTTCTGCAACATTTATCAGGATATGGTTAGATTCCTCAAAGTTCCTTATCGAGGCCTGGTATTGATCCCCTTGTGAAACCTCCATGGCACACTGGGTCTGAAATAGCATAATACTTCATGATGATTGAGAGGGCTCAGGAGCACTCTTAATGAAAGAGTGTTCACTTTCTGACATACCCCACAGATTGGAGGCTCATGCACCTGACATAGACATCACCATTGCTGGAGTCTTTGTGGTCTCAAGTCACAGGTGAAGACAGCATTCAAAGAGACAGGAATTACAACTCTGTCAGTAAGAGTAACAACTTCTAGTGACTGCAACACTGTCACCAGAGGGAGGAGAAGGTGGGGGAGAATGAGCAGACTCCACAACTGCAAAGCTCACTGCCATTTTCCACTACACTTGCAAACTCAGTGCAGGTGGAGACTACAGATATCTTGGACTATTATCAATACATTGTGTCAATTATGCCATATTAGGATAGTGGTAAGAAAGACTGCATGACCACACAGTCCTCGTGGCTGAGAAGGCAATTAGCTGCTCTGAATTTATATTCCTTTGACTCTTTCAAGCAGCTGGCTGGGCTAGACTTTATTGATCATCCTTTATTGCCCTTGAGAAGGTGGTGGTGAGCTAGCTTCTTGAACTACTGATATCCATTGAAAGCAGGTTACCCTTCTATTGGGAGGAGTTTGCCAGAATTTTGACCCAGCAATACTGAAGGAATGGTAATATATTTGCAATCTGGATTCTGAGCAGCTTGTAGGGGCAGTTACAGGGTGTGATATTTCAATGTGTCGGCTGTCTTTCCTTCTAAAAGACAGTGGTTGTGGATTTAGAAGCTGCTGTTTCGGAGCATTAGCGAATTGTAGATAGTACACACTGCTGCTACTGAGCTTCAGTGGTGGAGGGAGTGAATGTTTGCAGTTTTGGTGCATTCAAATAAGCTGTTTTGTTCTGGATTGTGTCAAAATTCTTGAGTATAGTTGGAACTTCACTTATCTAAACAAGTGAGGAGTATTCCATCACACTCTTGACTTGTGCCATGTAGATGGTGGACAGTCTGAGGAATCAGAAGGTCAGTTACTTGTTGCAGTATTCCTAGCTTCTGATCTGCTGTTATGGCCACTATATATAATGCATTCAGTTGAATTTCTGCTCATTGATAAGCCCCATGATGCTGATAGTGAGGGATTCATTGAACCACTTATGTAGTTTCTCTCATTCCTTGACCAATACATGTATGCTGGATGCCATTGATGCTATTTTCTCCAGGTCACATATGCTCATATTTTTCCCCCATGACGAAAGAGTTGAGCAGCCTGCAGTGGTTTTCTCTGCTATCACTGGCTTCCCCCAGTGCAGTATGACAGAGATTGCATCCACACAGTTTTGAGAGTACCCTGTCACCAACTTGCAGAGTATATCTCCAGAAAAGGCTTTCACTGCATCAATGTTCATATTATCTGTGACTGCTGAT
Source organism: Chiloscyllium plagiosum (assembly GCF_004010195.1). Lineage (NCBI taxonomy): Eukaryota > Metazoa > Chordata > Chondrichthyes > Orectolobiformes > Hemiscylliidae > Chiloscyllium > Chiloscyllium plagiosum. The sequence continues at coordinate 30,710,111 of NC_057729.1, forward strand.
GCCAACGTTTGAATCTCTGTGCCAGATATCCTGGGAGTTGCCAAGATGTGGACATGCTAGGGATCTCACAGACTCCTTTGTCTTTCCAAGGTCTTTGAGTCATACAGGGATGGCTGCTTGGAGACAAGGACTACCACTTCCAAACATAACTCATGATACTTTTAAGACCAGATATCTCAATCCAATCTAGTACAACCTACCAGCACCCAGCCCATATCCCGCCAAACCCTTCCTATTTGTCTTTTAAATGTTGCAATTGTACTAGCCTCCATCACTTCCTCTGACAGCTCATTCCATACATGTACCACCCTCTACATGAAAAAGTTGCCCCTTAGGTTTCTTTTATATCTTTCCCCTCTTACCCTAAACCCTCTAGTTCTGGACTCCCCCATCCTAAGGAAGAGACTTTTCTATTTATCCTATCCATGCCCTCATGATTTTCTAAACCTCTATAAGGTCACCCTTCAGTCTCCGACGCTCCAGGGAAAGCAGCCCCAGCCTATTCAACCTCTCCCACATGCTTTTGCTGCCTGAAGGATAGCACAATCCATGCATATTGCTTTTAGCCTCCATGTTATCCACATTAATGTACAAAGCCTTGGCTACAGTCAACAATGTCACAAGTTCCAGGATTCTAGCACCTGATACTATCTGCAGAGGAGAAGTTAATTGCTTGCTAGAGGTCAGCAATGCTCTTTCATCCTCAGGAAGTGTGACCAGGCCGCTCATCTCTCACGTGGGTGTGATATCATCAGGTCCACCAGTGATAAAAACACTCGGAAGACATATTTTACCATGGTACAAGAAACTTCATAATGATGTGTCCTCAAGCAAGATGTTTCTATTCCTTTCCTTCCCACCATGTCTCAGTCCAATCCTCACTTCTGCAGTTGGGATGGAAGAAGTCTTGTCTATCATTGACCCGTTGGTTCAGAAGAGTTGGCCATTTACCCCCAGGGAAACTTTGGTCTAGAGGATCCAGGCCTGCCGAGAATGTCATACCCAGAGGCTGGCTCACATTCCTCAGCTTATGTGTCTGCAGGTGGGGCCAGTTGGAGAGGCCATGCACCTCTGAAGTGCTTTGGAAGGAAGCTTCTAAGGTCCTCCTTTTGGGTACCTCCTGGCACCCTGAGAGGATGGAGCACCTAGAATGAAGGCATGGTCCTTTGTCACCTGCTTTGTCTACCTTTCCACTGATACTGCGCACTTGCGTGCAAGTCCATGTGCACATTTGCCAGACATTGACTGCACTGGATTCGATAATTACAAACCTGTCTATAGAGTCAGCCAGTTGCATGTGCTAGAGCCAGCATTGTACAGATAATACTGTACAGATAACAAACTTCTGACAGACAGAGACCTGGGCCTTTCTTCCTTGATCAGCTGTTGAGACCATGTGACAAAAGCAGAGTTTGGGTATAATGAAAGTGGATTGAACAGCAATGGTGATGGATGAGAAGGGAGAGGTGGAGAGGTGTCCCCAGTGAATCAGTAGGAAGCACAGATGACAGGAAGGGTTGGTATTTGTGTGAATGAGAAGAGTCAGAGCCAATGAATGAACATGATACTTGCAATAGTGAAAGCTGTAGCCCTTGAGCCTTGGTGATAGGCATGTGCAGTGGCAGAGTTAGAGTGAGTGGTGGATTGTGACTGTGACCTAGGAGATAGAAATGGTGGCATTTATAATTGTGGAGTGGAAAAGATCATCAGCCTTCTTGTTGCACTGCTGTGTTTGCATTTCACCTGGGACATTTCTCTGATTAGGACTGTTACCTCAATCCATGCTGGCTGGATATGGTGATGTGGTCTCCTTTTATTGTGATCTCAGTTGATGGTCACATTGGGCAAGCCAGAGCCCAGAATGAAACCTTGCTTGACAGATCGTATATTTCATTTTTACAGTTGGTTACCATGGCAGTTAGTCAAGGAAAAGCAGTCACATGAGATGGCGGATGTTCTTTAGCAACAAAATATCATTTTATTACTGAGAAGAATAAAAATAACAAAGTACATAGAAGACAATTAGAAAGATTTTAATGCAAACATCAAAACAAAGATTCAACCTTTTTCTGAACATTATCCGTTAATTCCAGAGACCTATCACCCCTGGCGCACCTTCGACAACTTTACTTAGAATCATAGAGACATAGAGATGTACAGCATGGAAACAGACCCTTCTGTCCAATTTTTCTATGCTGACAAGATATCCCAACCCAATCTAGTCTCACCTGCCAGCAACCGGCCCATATACCTCCAAACCCTTCTTATTCATATATCCATCCAAATACCTCTTAAATGTTGCAATTGTACTAGCCTTCACCACTTCCTCTGGCAGCTCATTCCATACCTGTACCACCCTCTGCGTGAAAAAGTTGCCCTGTAGGTCTCTTTTATATCTTTCCCCTCTCACCCT
>NC_057729.1:30712761-30747786 GCF_004010195.1 Chiloscyllium plagiosum
TTAAGTGTATAAGTCCTACTAAGATTTGCTTTCCCAAAATGCAGCACCTCGCATTTATCTGAATTAAACTCCATCTGCCATTTCTCAGCCCATTGGCCCATCTGGTCAAGATCCTGTTGTAATCTGAAGTAAACCCTCTTCGCTGTCCACTACATCTCCAATTTTGGTGTCATCTGCAAACTTATTAACTCTACCTCTTATGCTTGCATCCAAATCGTTTATGTAAATGACAAAAAGTAGAGGACCCTGCACCGATCCTTGTGGCACTCCACTGGTTACAGGCCTCCAGTGTGAAAAACATCCCTCCACCACCACCCACTGTCTTCTACCTTTGAGCCAGTTCTGTATCCAAATGGCTAGTTCTCCCTGTATTCCATGACATCTAACCTTGGTAGTTAGTCTCCCATGAGGAACCTTGTTGAACACCTTACTGAAGTCCATATTGATCACATCTACTGCTCTGCCCTCATCAATCTTCTTTGTTACTTCTTCAAAAAACTCAATCAAGTTTATGAGACATGATTTCCCACGCACAAAGCCATGTTGACTATCCCTAATCAGTCCTTGCTTTTCCAAAAACATGTACAGCCTGTCTCTCAGGATTCCCTCCAACAGCTTGCCCACCACCGATGTCAGGCTCACTGGTCTATAGTTCCCTGGCTTGTCCTTACCACCCTTGTTAAACAGTGGCACCACGTTAGCCAACCTCCAATCTTTCGCATCTCACCTGTAACTATCGATGATACAATATCTCAGCAAGAGGCCCAGCAATCACTTCCCTAGCTTCCCACACATAGTTTCCCCCACATAGTTTCCAAACATATACTGGGACTGTCACAGTGTTAAGGGTTTAGATGGGGATGGATTACCATTGACCAGAAACTCAACTGAACTTATGACATAAACACAATGGCTATAAGAGTAGTTACGAGGTTCAGAATACAGCAGCGAATAATTCACATCTTGACTGCCCAAAACCTGTCCATCATCTACAAGGCACAAGTCAAGAGTGTGATAGAATACTTCTCACTTGCCTGGATGGCTGCAACACTCAAGAACAATCCATCCAGGACAAATCAGCACACTTGATTGGCATCACATCCATAAGCATCCACTGCCGATGCTCAGTAACAGCAGTGTGTACAAAATGCACTGCAGAAAATCACCAAAGATCCTCAGACAACACCTTCCAAATCCATGACCACTTCCATCCAAGACAAAGGAAGCAGATACATTTCCACCCACAGGTTCCCCTCCAAGCCATGCACCATTCTGACTTTGAAATATTTGAAATATATCATTATTCTTTCATTGTCACTGGGTGAAAATCCTCGAATTCCTTCCCTAAGGCCATTGTGAGTCAACCTACAATGTGTAGACTGCAGTGATTCAAGAAGGAGGCTCACCACCAGCTTCTTAAGGGATACCAGGAATGGGCAATAAATGCTGGCCAACCAGTGACACTCACACCCCACAAATGAATATAAAAAAGCTCAGCCCATTGTCTTTAAAACTCAACCTATTTGTTATCAACAGCAAATTTCTATGATGTTGTATTTCAATCACAAATCATAGGATTCTCAGTGATGAAATAGACTACCTCCATCACCTCAAAACTATTGTCAGTGGCTACGACTATTTGAATTGTATCATTTTTTCCTAAGCTGTTAAGATTCTGCTAACTTTAATTTTTCTAGGAAAATACATTGAATTCCTTTCATTTGACTGTATTCATGATGCTTCTTATTTGTTTAGTGTTTGCATTGTCTAATGTACATGTTGGAGCATAAATCTCCTAGCTGTCAAATTCCAACATTGTGTCCTATTTTCAGAAGGACAAGGCAGTTGGTGTTATCTTTGAATAAAGTAGACCATCCTAAGAAACTAAAGAAAAACTGTCCAGTGTTGAAAGTGGAAAACTAAAAGCCTGAAAATGCATAATTAACCCTTTTCTCTTTCCAATGTTACACATACTTATTCTGTTTCTATTTGGGTTTTGTAAAGCATCCACTTGTACCTAAATTCATAAATAATTTCAACTTTCACAAAAATGTTTCCACAAATATTCTGTTTAGGAAAACTTTAAACTGAAACACTTGATGTCTCTGATTAAGAGGTCATAGTTCTAAGCAGAATAAAAATCAATTCATTAGAAGTCACATTCGCAAAGTACATTAGCATGGCTACTATACAAAGTGAACAGAATCTAAGTAATTTTGGGACTGCTCAATTAAAACAGCAGTATTCTGTATTTGGACATTGTTGTAAATGATCCAGTTGTGCATTTGCTCATGTTCCATGTCAAATGGAAAGCTAGTGGACAGGATAGTGAAAAGGAGGGTGCTGTGTTTTCCTACTGGCCATGCTGCCTGACTCAGCCAATCAAGATGAAATACACATGAGATCATTGCATTGGGCAGTGCGATGTCCCAGATGAAATGCAAAGCCCAACAGTGTAAGAGGATGTTTATACCCATCCTCTGCAAGGGTAAGTGTGACTGTCTCTGGGACCATCTTCTCTCAGCTGTCTCATAGCTCATGGAGCCATCACATATTCTAATTTTGCCACAGCACACAAATTTAACCAAGTCTTATGGATCACAGCCCCCACTGTTGCATGCAGCATCAATACTCAGTGGCTCTGACCCTCCTCACCTTCCCAGACTATGAGCCCTTTCTGTCCTCTGCACTTATTTACTCAGTGGAGACACCCTAGCTCCTCTCCTGCTCTTGTGTCACCACTAAATGCTGTCCTATCGATTGCCACAATACAGAATCCCTTGCTTTGTCTGCTTGCAGGAAAACGTCTCCCAACCAGACCAATAGAGCAAAGTATGGTGTGGTGGGCAAAACACTCCATGCTATATGATGAAAAGATGTTGGATTTGGATGAAAACGAGCATGACCATTCCTTTGGAATGCGGAGGTCTCCATGGGCGAGTAACCCAGTAAGGTTCATTGTGCTATGCTCCACTCCCATGATCCACCAATATCAATGCATTCTTATGCCAGCTTTTTTCCTTCTTACACAACATTATCTTGCAAACACATCAAACCACAGAGACTGAAGGCCAATAAGTTAGCATTGAGGAGCCTCTGTGATAGAAAGAAACACAAGTAACATTCACGCCACACACATGCTGAGCAATGACTATCTCCAGCTAGGGACAATCAAACCATTTTCCCTTGACATTCAATGGCATTATCATCTCTTAATTCCCCAGTATCAACATCCTATGTATTACCATTGACCAGAAACTGAACTGGACTATCCACATAAATGCAGTGGTTATAAGACTAGGTCAGAACTTAGGAATTCTGTGGTGAGTAACTCATCTCCTTACTCCCCAAATCCTGTCCACCATCTACAAAATATATGTTAGGAGTATGATTCTACTCTCCACTTGCCTGGACGAGTGCAGCTCCAACAACACTCCACAACAGCTTGACATCATCCAAGTCAAAGCTGCCAACTTTACTGGCTCCACATTCTTAAACATTTACTCCCTACCCCTCCATTGCTCATTAATAGAAGTGTGTGCCATTTACCAGATGCACTGTAGAAATTCACTGAGGCTCATTTGAATGCACCATTCCAATTCCAGAACCACTTCTATCTAGAAGCACAAGGATTATAGATACTTAGGAGCACCATCACCTGCAAGTTCCCCTCCAAGCCACTCACTTTCCTGACTTGGAAATATGTTGCTGTTCCTTCAGTGCCACTGGGTCAAAATCCTGGAATTTCCTCCCTAACAACATGATGGGTCTACCTACAGCACACGGACTGCAGCAATTCAAGAAAGTAGCTTACCTCCAACTTCTCAAGTGTAACTGTGGGCAACAAAGGCTGATCCAACCAATCATATCACTGTGAATAAAGGAAAAACCAGAGATTGGCAGACTCCAAGCAAACGCAACATGAATGAATACTAAGAAATGAAACTGACAGTCTTTAGACATCCAGTTTAGATGCATAAGATGAGTGTGTACTCTTGCTGAGAAGGTGACCTTGCAGAAGTTGACAAGTCATATATCTCACTGAACTTTGAACAGAAGTCCTGAATGGCTGAAATGGGATGAGAGTTGGATCAAGAGTAGGCATGATGCTATGGTGAGGCTGGTGACTTGTCCATGCTGACTTGTGCAGATAAAAGATGAAGGGGTACAGGGTCCACAGGGCATGAGGGGACATGGTGATGAAGACTGAGTTGGATAAAGGTCCAGAGAAGCAAGCAGCAAGCTGCTGCTGATATGCAATCGATCTGACGTTCGTGTCAGAAATTGGCACCATCTCGAAATCAAAGGAGAATTGGGAGCTGCATAGAAACGGGCTGAGTTGGACTATTAATGAAATGCAAATGGATGGAAATAAGTTAGTCATTGCTCCTTAGTGAAATTCTGAACACAACATTCAAATCTGATGGGGTAAATTGGAATTTTTTTCTCAACGTCTTGATTATGACCTTTTTTTTTCTCCATTCTTTCTCAATATTCTCACCATTGTCATGCTGGTCATCAAAGTGGAAATCTCCTCCCAATGGAATTAATCAGGATTTCGATGTGGAGCACCTTTTCCTGATGTTGACTCCAAGCACCTCAGGTGACCAAAGTCAGAGTCTGGGATTCCAGTAGTGCTTAGTGCTGTAGTGCTTATTTTTTCCCCAGCACCCACAGTGTGTGTGTGTGCAGGTGTGAGACACAGTGAAAGACACAAAGTGCACAAATCTTTATTCAAATTCCACCACCAGGAAGATAGGAAAACACCCAAGTGGCCAGTGACAAACACTGCCCTTCCCATCAAAGGGCAGTGCTGTGTGATCAAAACAGTGAATCTCCTGTTTATATCTGACAGCGCTGATTAGGTTGTTAACCTGGGCCAATCAAGTATCTCACAGTTCATGAGAACTACCTGGCCCCCATTCCAATCATTAGTGTTTTAAATTGAATACTTAAAGATTTGATGTCTTTATCAAACTTTAAAGGCAAAATCTGATTTTTAAAAAAATCAACATTGCCATTTTGATTTGTTTTTCATTTTTGCAGTAATTTACTAATGTTTTCACTATTGCCCATCTACCCAATTTATGCAATCAGGTCTTGAACACATAGCAGCACATCCCTTTCTAATGTAGACTCCATGCAACTGAGGTCGTCAAGGTAAACAGATGCACCAGTTTCTTCTGTATAGTGGTATCTAACAAGATTAAATTTCTCCAGTGCTCGTGCTCACTATAATCTTATATCCACAGAAACTAACCCCTATGCCTTCAATGACATCTGATCATTTTCCTAACAAAATAATCAATACACATTGTGGCATGCTGTGTAACTTTCCAAGAAGGATTAAAGTGACAATGCATTGACTCAAATGAAAAAAACTAAGATTTGCTGTTTCCTTCATTGATGTCAGCTTGTCTAAGTGCAGGTGACTGTACCATCTGTGCCCATACAGCCTCAGGACAATGTAGAGCCTTATAACAATACTGATTTATACAATATATGTTTATATTACTTAAAATATGCCTCTATTATGTGAAACTATTCATAAAATTTTCTCCAGAGAGACATGTTTTTGTAACTAGACCAGGGACTTATATGTAGCATGAAGATAGTAAAATGTGTACTTAAGTTTTGCAACAGTAATTTACTTTTGGATTTGATTTCTTCACACTTCAAAATGTCTAAGTGTTGAAAAAAAGATAACAAGTACATATAGATCTCTTCTGTCTTTGATTTGAGAATTCACAAATACCTCCCAGTCTACGGACTTCTCTTACCAATAACAATAATCTTTTAAATGACCTTCCCATTTCTGGTTAAAGGCTTTCATATGTTGATTGCAAAATAATAGTCAAGATTTGCTGGCAAAATCACAGAGAGGCTAATAACTCTCATCTTCATTGAAATACAAATCCCACAGTAACCTCAGATGTGGACAGATGTGATTATATACAGAATTAAGAATGTGCCTTCAGCGATATTGACCCTGCATTAGCTTTGTGAAAGAAGCGTCCCACCTGCTGGCTTCAGATTCACATACATTGAACAGTGCAATAGATATAAAGTAAACTTGCCACAAATTTGACCATTCATTTTAAGTACCCTTTTACACCTGATAAGCATTCATTACTACCAGCCAATCACTTTGGTATAGATAACTACTTGTTATGATTGTGGAGTTACGTTCATTCAGCTTTTAATTGTTATTGGAGTTTTGTTTTTACAATAAGTGGTTTTACTTTTTCTGTTTATTTTACTGTGTTAATCTAATTCTTTTTCTCCTCTCTTTAAGTCTCCTTCTTTACTATTTCAGTATTGACTTCACTCTAATCTGTACTCCCTTCACCCGTCCTTGCATTTTTCATCTGATTAAGGAGACACTCAGTTCTTGCCTTCTTCGTTCAGATCCCTAATGTCCTATAGCTGGTGATGCACCATTTTCAACTTTTATTTCCAGCAACTAAAAAGGTGAAACATCCTGGAGAAGGTGCTGTTTGTTGGTCTGCTATAGTAATTCTGCCTGTTACAATGTATAATGTTATTGCTATTAAGTAATAGTGTAATAGTTGGTCTACTGTGAGTAGTGGCTTGGGATAGCCACACATATATACATTTACAAATATGCACATTAGTGTAATTAATGTGTATTTGTAAGAGTGTATTTTAAAGATTTTTGAAATATCATTGATATCATGTTCACAAGTGTTAATAAGTATTTCAGAATATTCACTTCAGCAGGAACAGTAATAAATCATAATGCTGTTGGGTGAAACAGGATGTGTGACCCAGATTTCCTTTATTCAGAAAATGACTAATGCAAATCTCAGTGATCTTGGTGGCAATGGGAGGCAGTGCATTGGGATAATTGCTGAAATGATTCATGTAAAGATGTTTTGCATCGTGATGTGAATAGAGTTCCAGTTATAGCTGGTGAAAATTGACTACTTTCATTTCTACTTAAGCCTATATAAGTAAACTATAATTATATTTCAAAATTATTTTGATCCGTGTTGAAGACATTCATTTGTGTCATTGGATGATTGCAGTAGCAAATTCTTGAATAATTTATTTGCTCCATTTACACTTTTGGCCTGCTTTAAACCTAAATGACATGCTGACTATTTTCTTTATCACAAGCTACCAAATTACAGAACATCACAAGTGGAAATAAAAGAGAATGGTTTATATTGCAAGAAAAATTCCTTTACAACTAAAAGCAAAAGTGTCACATTCTAAATTTTAATTTTATTCATGACTTGAATAATCTGAAATTGATAGTTGTTCTACGTACACAGAAGAGGCTCAGTAAAGCATTCTGACTCCAGAACATTACATATTAATTTTAAATAGTGAAAGGGTCTTTTATCTGCTAAATCATGCTGTTTGTTTTATTGTCTTTTTTAGACAGTAAAAATCAAATAGCCATATGAATTTCATTGATGATCAGTCAAATATGTGCCAATCGAATATTGCCCATAACTGTACAAGTACTTACTAATTTTCCTTTCCTATAAATAGTTATTCTGTCAGAGAAAATTTTGTATCTTCATGATCTATACATTTTGTTTTTAATTATCTATTTCTGAAGAAGTTTGATTTGTGTTTCACCTTTGTCCACTAGTCTATTTCTTTTTGGTTTCTCATTATTAATGAACGGAATCATTATTTCTGTCATTTACACATTAGCATTCTGATTGCTGGAAGAGAAGATCACCTTCTGCTTTCAGCTGGTACTGCAGGGATTGTAAACGTGAATACCTGCAAAAGCCAACTACCCGCACGTACTAGGGAACACCATTACTATGATTATTATTTGTGTAAGATATGCCTGCCTTATTGTCATTTCTGATACTACATCAAAACGGTGGCTGGTGAGCTTCCAGAGGTGCTGTCGCCCAATAGAACGTGACCTTTTTGCAAGGCAACCATGCTTTTTTTTTTGTTTTGTTTAATGCCGCATGTTTATAAATGCTGCTGGATTTGATAACCCTTTGACATTTGGAATGGTATTACAGCATTTTGGGTGGAAGCTTGAAGAGCTTTGGCTCATTTTACATTCTCATCATCGTTGCTTACAGCGAGAAGTATATGCTCAACCATTTTCGGGCATGGCAAAGTTTCGCCACACAGCATTCGCGATTAAAATCTGTGGTGTCAGGTGCCTTGTGGCAATCAACAAACAGACTGCTTTACAGATACTTGTAGGGTTTGCGGCCAAAACCTAGATTTGCCTCTGTCTCATTAAAATAACGAATGCAGTCCAAATGGATTTGCACATACTCAGTGTACGTCACAGTAAATCACAACACCATTTGGACCCAACGGAGTAAAGCTTCATTTCTTTAGACAATAGCAGGGTTAGAAGAAGAACTACATTGATGTCACGTATTGAACCATGGTTTTGCATCTTTAAATTTAGAGACAGAGGAAGGCATAAACACTTTTTTTTTCTACTTTTATAAAATGAAAAACCCAGTCAGGCCCCAAAGATCAAAGCAAACATTCTGCCGTGAATGTGAATTCTCAACAAAAAAAATCACAGGAATAGAAGAACCTGAATTTAAATTTAGGGACAAGTTTTAAATTAATTTAAATTTAGCTTTGTATTATTTTATTGAGGTTTTTATACTGCCCTTCAAAACGTGAGGTACAATACTGCAAATATGAAGTCCTCCTCTGTTTATCAGTGACTACATGAATTACTCTTAGATTAGGTATAACATAGGCAAAGAATTTTGTGGAACTTCCCAGTGTGAATTGGCCCAATAACCTGCTTCAATGCTATTGCATTCTCTACTTGAGCAATAGGATTTTCTCACTGCCACACACAACCTATTTTAATTGTTTGCCCTGTTAATACCAAATTACAGGAATATTTTTATTGTATTTTTCTGTCCACTATGAACTACTATGAGAATTTATAAATTCCTTTTACTTAAGACACTAAATGTCTGAATATGAAAGAATAATCTGTCTGATTGCATTCAAGCCCAGGCCCCGAAGGTGAAAGGATTGGTTTTAATCCACTGCACTGCCAAATTGTTCACGGCTATGTTCTTGCAGGAATATGAAAGCACAATAATTTTGAGTCCCTTTGTAAAATTTTATTTAGTCACAATGACTTTTGATAGAAAAATTCCATTAATCATATAATAACTTGTATAAATGTCAACATATTGTTCATACTTGTATTTTGCATATAAAATAAATAAAGGAAATCTTCTTTCTTATATTAAAAGTGACAGGATAATGTTTAGAGTTGGTCATTGAAGGAATTATGAGATATTTACAGACCTCCTGGGTAGAAAATTAACATTCACTGTATAATACAAAGGTAGTTGTAATAGAATTAAATTACATAGAATTAAATCATAGTGGATCCATTGTACTTCACAATAAGTCTCTAATTCACATAAAATGCTGACATGTAATTAAATGCAGAACAGTCACGGTGCAGGATCTTTCCAATCAGAGGGTACTAAAATCCTTCGTGATCTCATTGCTGCAGGTTTATCAGAAAGTAATTAGTAAATTACAGAAAGGTTCCATATGAAGCACAAAATTTAACAGTTTCGAATACATCAAAGAACAATCATTCAATTCAAAATTTGAAGGAGTTTCCCTTTTGTAACATACAGTTTACTTGTTACAGCAAGAAATTATGAAAATGTCTCGAGAAAAGCTGAGCTGCAAAATTTAGAACTTATGTCCTGAGTGAGAAATACCTGGTAATTCATTAGTGACAAATTAGTTTGACAAAAAGATTAACTTGATTTTAGAAATCTATAAGGGATTTACTGCGTTATTGCTCATGAAGAATTGATTCTAGGCTGCTAACATTTTGTTCCTAATCTCCCCTCTGCCTTTGAAAGAGATTGTTCCATAATGGGCAAAGCTGTGTAATTGTAGATATTAGAGTCAATCAGAAAGTATATGTTGCTTCTTATTTCTCTTTCTGTTTGAAATTAATACCTGCGCAAAATGAGAATGATTTCACTCACTCTTTCCAGTAATATCATTAGAAGGGAACTTTAAAAGGGAGCATAACTTTGGCATCCTATTGCCAAAACGCATCTTAAACACCTTTTATTGTCCTCCTCCATCTCAATTTATCATGCTATCTCCAGGATACACTGCCTTCCTTTCCTCCATTAACACCTCCTTCCATAAAATCTCTATAATCCATTTTCATTACCATCAACATGACTTATGACTTCACTAATCCTATTTCATTATCAATGCCATCATTGATCACTTCATTGTTTCCTGTTCCCCCGTTCCTCCCAAAGCTGCTTCTTTGTGTCCTTTGGAACAAATCTGGGAAACGAAATCTCTAAGTTAGTTTACAACTATGATTCCAAAATGCCAAATAGTTTAAAATGCAATCCTTCATTCATTATGATATTTTTACAGCTACCAACCTCCTCAGCTGCACCCTCGCATCATCTCTTTCTTTCTCTAGTTCCCATTGACACCATTGCTGTCTCTCATCTTGTGCATTCCCTGGTAAATCCCTCATCTCAGCTTGTTATAATCTAAAGGGTACAGACATTACTGAATATGGCAGACAATTGATTTAACCATTCACCATTAGATCTAGATGGATGTGCTTCATCTGTAAAAACAGCCCACAATTTCAGGATCGTTCTGGAATATAAAGATAACCCAAAAGATGTATAGAGACAGTCCAAAATATCTTTTCTCAATTATAAACATCATGCTATATTTTTTTCCCCTGTTAATTCACTCTCATCTAAAATAAAAAGTGCAAGAAGCTCATGGATTGATTTGTTAAAATGATTGAAACCATTTTACCTTGCTTGCCCCAGCCCACCAAGCAAACCAGCTTAAAGATTTGCTCCTGTCGCAGATTCTCTTCCAGCTCTTTTCATGCAAAGTCAGAAGTCACATGACATCAGGTCGTAGTCCAATACGTTTATTTGAATTCACAATCTTTCCGAATGCTTTTGAAATGACTTCACTTGACAAAGGAGCAGTGCTCCGAAAGCTTGTGATTTCAGATAAACCTGTTGGACTATAACCTGGTGTCATGTGACTTCTTACTTTATCCACCCCAGTCCAATAATGGCTTGTTCACATATCTTCATGCACTCTCTGAGCTCATATTGTCAATGAGGTAGACCTCCTGCTCTCTCAAGCCTATTCCAACTAATTAGTTAACCACCCAACTTGCCTTTATGGCTTCCAGGTTAGTTGGTGTTGGTAGTAGTTTTTAATCCTCTAATACTTCCTACCTCTCTTCCAAATCTTAAACATCATCCCTTTCTTCAAAGAAAAAACAAATCATGACCGTATGGTCCTTGCAAATTACCACTTTCTTTCCTGTCCAAAATCGTACAATCTATGGTCATCTGTCAAATCTATACTATTCTTTCCTGGAGCTTCATGTTTGAATCCCTCTAATCATTTCTCAGTGCTGTCACAATGCTGCTACAGCACCAATAAATGTCACAAATTATGTTACTGTGACAAAGATAACTATACCACCTTATCTTTTCTGAAGATTTAGGAATAATTAAGCAAATGATCCCCCTTTAAATCCTCTCCAAGGCCATTCAACTTGGTGAGACTGCATTTGCTTGCTTACGTTCTTATATATCCAGTTGTAGTCAGAAATTCATCTAAAATGAATGCATTTCATGTTCCAACATTATCTCTGATGTCACCCCAGAATTCATCCTTGGCTCCTTCATACTTCATACCTACATACTGCCCCTCTGCAACAACATTCATCAATAAGTTGAGGTTGTTCTGTATAACATACGTTTTGTCAAAGCAAATTGGCTATAATGCAATTGACGAATTGTAGGCGATGTTTGCATAAAGTGAACTTTCTACTGAATGGGTATGGCAATCATCTATAGGATAATTTTCTATAGAGGTTTTCCATAGCATGATTTTCTATAGTGCAATGTTACAGAGGAATGCAACTATTGCGTTATAGCAGAATGACCTGTCATTCCATATATATATATATATGTAAGACTTCACAGTACCTCACAATGACCCTTTCAATCCTCCACTCAAAACTGCCTCAAAAATGTCAAAATACTTCTCTGATATTCAGCATCGAATCAACAGAAATTTCCAACTAAATATGTGGAAGAATGAAGCTGGAGTAATTCCTGGTCATCAACTCCATCCTGTATCCAGCCAACACTCTGAGGCTGAACCAAACCCTTTACAGCTGGGTGCCATATCTGATCCCAATGAGCTTCTGACATCTCTGCTCCATCACTAAGATTGTCTATTTCTTCCTCTGTAACATTACCTAACTCCACTACTACACCAATGTCACAAATTAATCTCCTTCTGAAAAGCTCACCTATGCATATTTTAGCTCTAGATTTGACTATTCCAATGCATCCCTGGATGGTCTCACATCTTGAACCCTCTATAGATACAAGGTCATTCAGGTGTATTGTCATTTTCCTAACATGCAGCAAGACTTGTTCACCCATCATCCGGTACTCACTGATCTCCATTAGTTCCTAATCAAGAAAACTTTTAAAATGGTCACAGATGTTTTCAGATCCTTCCATTGCTCACTGGCCCTCTCCCTGCAATCTTTTTCAATTCTACCACCTCAAAAACCTCTGCATTCGTCCAAATCTCACCTCTACAGCATCCATGATTTTAATCACCCTATTACAGATTGTACCTTCAGATGCCAAGGCCCTAAACATTCTTGTCTCTATCTGGCCAAGATTTAATGTTCTGTGCATATAGTGTTTGGGCAAATGATTTCAAAGGTGCTTAAACCATCACCCCAACCAGGGAGAAAGTTCAGCAGATCAAGCTCCAATTAATGCTGTCTGATAGCTTCCTATCCTGGCAGGATCCCCATCACTCAGGCCAGCTCAGGGAACTGAGAGCATTGCTGAAAACCCAGGCTGCATATCCATGAAGATTTTTGGGAAAGTCTTCTTTTGGGAGTGGGGCTCATGGGTTGGCTGTTTGAGGTGGTGGAGTGGGAGGTGATCAGAGGCAAGGGCAATGGAATGGTTTTCAGCGACCATCACCCTGACCATGATCACGCCCTAGATTAGGGAGAATGGATGTGCCAACTCACCCAAAGTGCTCTTCCCACTTCCCTTGACCACAGCAGGGAAATCACACCTGCTATCTTGTCTCCCTCCTTGAAGACATTTTTTACAATCAATCTCTTACAGAATCATCAAATGGTTATGCACATGGAGTCTATCATTGCCTGTTCTAGTCCTCTGGGCCCACACTTTGATTAGGCTTGAGGTTGTCTTTCCTAATATCACCTGTCGTGGTTCTGATTTTGTTTGATAACACTCCTGTGAAATGCCTTGGAAAATTTTACTTAGGTTAAAAACATTATGTAAATACATATTGTTGTTACTCATTATATTTTATTGCAAGCAACTGGAAGTTTCATAAATTTATGCATTTAAATATATTGGAACGGAAATGCCAGTGGATCATTCCAACTTGCTCCATGTGACACTGTGAAATGTATGAAAATGCAGGTCCTACTGTTTATAGTCTAGAAGAGATGAAAAAACATAAAATCTAACCCAGTTAAGGAGATAGGATACCCATGGGTAGAGTACCAGGATGTGAGAGGGTGAGCTGGCCAAGAGGTAGGGTGCCAAGAGGTAGGGTGTCAGGGTACAAGGTGCTAAAGGAGCCATTTATGTGATGCAATTCTTCGGGGTAGGATGGAACAGATGGAAGAAATCTATCTGCAGGGAGTGGGGAAAATGGATGGTGAGTCTGGGCACTTTCTAGTCTGGTGCCAATCGGGATGGGATGGATCTAATGTGGAGAGGCGATATTATGCTCCAACAGTATGGAGTATTGTTTCAAATGTGAGTGCCACACCATGGGAAGGATATGAAAGCTTTATAAGGATTACAATTGAGGCTTAATATCATATTTCTAGAGATTAAAGATTGCAGTTACATGGATAGATTAAAAAGGCTGTGTTGTCCTTAGGGCAGAGAAGACTAAGAAGAGATTCACTGGAGGTGTTTCAAATTAGGAAGAGTTTTGCTGGAATGAATTAAGGAAAACTATTTCCATTGGTTGCAGAGTTGATAATTAAGAAGCACAGTTGAAGGTGATTGACAACAAATAAAAACAAGAACCTACATGAGGGAAGATTTCTTGCACAATGAGCATTTAAGATTTGGAAGCATTGTTCATGGGATGACAAAAACAGAATTAATTGCAGCTTTCAAAGGGGAATTGAATAAATACATGGAAGTATGCAGGTCCCAGAGAAATAGAGAAAGAAAATGAGCATGGGATTAACTTTTCTGCTGTTCAAAAGAACCAATGGGTTTAATGACCTTTTTCTATGCTGTATTATTCTAGGATTCTCTAATACTTCAGAGGAGAAAGCATTGCTAAGTATTTTTTTAAATGCTTCTGGTTAAATTTCCCTTACCCAAATTAATTAACCAGAATTTAATTTTGTTAAAGTGCCAAAGTACTTCATTAGAAACTCTGATTTAATAGAACCAGGGGCAAGGAGATTGAAGCTGAAAAAGCAAAATGACAAGACATCAAGATCAGAAAAGCAAGAAATAAAGTATTGGAGGTGAAAGTTGACAAGGCAAAGACAGAGATATAACAGAGAAGACTGACTAAGCAGAACAGAGATATAAAGATTAAGAGATAGAGGAACAGAAGTTTGGAAGCCAGTCAAAGGAATGTGTACAATGATTTCAAGTTATAGTGACAGCTGATCCCAGAAATAATGGTATCTTATACATTTATAGTCTTTTTCAAAGGTGGGTGACCAGAACTGGACACAGTACTCCAGAAGAGGCTTCACCAACATCCTGAACAACCTCAACATAACGTCCAACCTCCAATACTCAAAGTTCTAAGTAATGAAGGCAATTGTGCTAAATGCCTTCTTTCTTAACCACCCTGTATATATATGATGCAAACTTCAAAAAATTATGTACTTGAACCCCTGGGCCTTTCTGTCCTACAACACTACCTAAGGTCGTACCTTTGATTGTATAAGTCTTGTTCTTGGTTGTTTTACCAAAATGCAATATCTTGCATCGATCTAAATAAAATTCCATCTACCACTTCAGCCCATTGACCTGATTGATCAAGATCTCTTTGTAAACTTAGGTAACCTTCTTCACTGGCCACTATACCATCAATTTTGGTGTCATCCGCAAACTTACTAACCAAACCTTCTATATTATCATCTAAATCATTTATATAAATAAACAAAAGTGGACCCAGCACCAATATTTGTGGAATACCACTGGTTACAGGCTTCACTCCAAAAAACAACCCTCCACCATCACTCTCTGTCTCCTGTCATTAAGCCAATTTTGTATCCTGTTGGTAAACTCACCCTGAATCTCATGCGATCTAACTTTACTAAATTACTCAACCGTGCAAGACTTTGTCAAAGGTTTGACTAAAGTCCAAGTAAACAGTGTCTAATGCTGTGCCCTCATCAATCTTCTCAGTTATTTTCTTTAAAAATTCAATGAAGTTTGTGAGGCATAGTTTCCCTCAAACAGAACCATGCTGACTATCATGGTTGTCCTGCTACAGGAAGGCAGTTGATAAACTAGAAAGGGTACAGAAAACAATTTACAAGGATGTTGCTGGAACTGGTGAGTTTGAATTATAAATCGGATTGGATAGGTTGCAACTATTTACCCTGGAGATTGGAGACTGACAGATGATCATCTATCAGTTTATAAAATCATGAGGGGTATAAGTAAGGTAAATAGCCAAAGTCTTTTCCCAAGGCTAGTTAGTGGAACACAAAACTAAGGGGCATAGGTTTAAGGTGAGAGGGGAATGATTTAAAATGTACATGAGGGGCAATGTTTTCAAACAGAAGGTAGTGCTTACATGGAATGACCTGCAGAGAAAGTGATAGAGACAGGTACAGTTGCAACATGTAAAAGACATTTGGCCAGGTACCATGAATAGGAAAGGTTTAGAGGGATAAGGACCAAATGCAGGCAAATAGGACTAGTTAAGTTTAGTATACATGATCAACATCGAGAAGTTGGACTGAAGGGTTTGTTTCCATGCTGCATCACTCTATGACTTGATAATTGCTTTATCTACTTGTTAATGTATTGCATTTAGCTTACAATAACAATAGGCAATAGACAATAGGTGCAGGAGTAGGCCATTTAGCCCTTCGAGCCTACACCACCATTCAATATGATCATGGCTGATCATTCCTAATCAGTATCCTCTTCCTGCCTTATCTCCATAACCCTTGATTCCACTATCTTTGAGAGCTCTATCCAACTCTTTCTTAAATGAATCCAGAGACTGGGCCTCCACTGCCCTCTGGGGCAGAGCATCCCACACAGCCACCACTCTCTGGGTGAACAAGTTTCTCCTCATCTCTGTCCTAAATGATCTACCCCGTATTTTTAAGCTGTGTCCTCTGGTTCGGCACTCACCCATCAGCGGAAACATGTTTCCTGCTGCCAGAGTTTCCAATCCTTTCATAATCGTATGTGTCTCAATCAGATCCCCTCTCAGTCTTCTAAACTCAAGGGTATACAAGCCCAGTCGCTTCAGTCTTTCAGTGTAAGGTAATCCCACCATTCCAGGAATTGACCTCGTAAACCTACGCTGCACTCCTTCCCCTTTATAAATCCATGCTGACTCTGTCCTATCCTGTTACTACTATCCAGATGTGAGGTAATTTCATCCTTTATAATAGACTCCAGCATCTTTCCCACCACTGAGGTCAGACTAACGGGTTTATAATTTCCTGCTTTCTCTCTCCCATCTTTCTTAAAAAGTGGTATAACATTTGCCACCCTCCAATCCTCAGGAACCGACCCCGAATCTATCGAACTCTGGAAAATAATCACCAACGCATCCACGATTTCCCGAGCCACCTCCTTTAGTACCCTGGGATGTAGACCATCAGGCCCCAGAGACTTATCAACCTTCAGACCTAACAGTCTCTCCAACACCAAATCCTGGCAAATATAAATTCCCTTAAGTTCAGGTCCTTCAGTCACTGTTACCTCAGGGAGATTGCTTGTGTCTTCCCCAGTGAACACAGATCTAAAGTACGCATTTAATTCTTCTGCCATTTCTTTATTCCCCGTAATATATTCCCCTGTTTCTGTCTTCAAGGGCCCAATTTGATTCCTAACCATTTTTTTTGCCTTGCATATACTTAAAAAAGCTTTTACTATCCTCCTTTATATTATTGTCCAGTTTACCTTTGTATCTCATTTTTCCTCTGCGTATTTCCTTCTTAGTAATCCTCTGCTGCTTTTTAAAAGCTTCCCAGTCCTCAGTTTTCCCACTTATCTTTGCTATGTTATACTTTTTCTCTTTTAACTTTATATGTTTCTTAACTTTCCTCCTCAGCCACGGCCGCCCATGCCTCTTCCTGGGATCTTTCTTCCTTTTAGGAATGAACTGATCCTGCAACTTCTGCATTATACACAGAAATATCTGCCATTGTTCCTCCACAGTCAACACTGAAATACTGAACTCCAGCATGCACAGGTTTCACCAGTAAAAACATTTTTTCTCTATTATTCTGATTAAACTAAAAAATATACACTTGCCCACATTTTGATCTGTCTACCACTCACACAGCTTGTCTGTACCCTTTCGCTGATGCTTTGCATCAACCTCACAACCTATTTTCCCATATAGCTATATATTACCCAGAACTTCATAAGCCCTTTCCTTGCACATTTTTTTCTGTGCACCCTTATTGAATACCATTTAAAAGTCCAAGTAAGGATACTGGTTCCCCTTTAACTACCCTGGTATTTACACCCTCAAACATTTTGATTGACTGGTTAAACATGATTTTGTTTCATAAAACTATGTAAAATTTTCCTACCCATGTCATGATTTTATGTCATTTCCTTAGCAAAGAATTCTGACATTTTGTCAATGATCAGTCTTCAAGTAACTGGTCATAATTTTATATTTCCTTTCTTGAAAATAGTGTGTTACAATTTCTACCATCTAATCGACTAGACTGTACCAGAATCTAGGAAACTGTAAGAGATTAGAACTAACACATCCATTAACACTTCAGCCACCTCTGATAGGATACTTTGACATGTTCCTTCAGATCCAGTATATCGTCTGGATTTTATTCTCATTAATTTTACAAATGCTTTTTCTTTAACAATTTTAAAAATTACTTTTAGTCCCTTAGTCTACTTAGTTCCTTGGTTTCCTTGGATTTCTAATTCATTTTGTGTCTTCTACTATGAAAGGTGATACAAAATTCTGCCTCGAAGGGACCCACATTTAATCTCACAGTTGTCTTCATTTCTACACACTTATAGAAACTTTAACCATCCAATTTTAAGACCATAAGATCATAAGACATAGGAATGTAAGTAAGGCCATTCAGCCCATCGAGTCCACTCCGCTATTTAATCAGGGCTGATGGACATTTAAACTCCAATCACCTGCACTCTCCATGTAGCCCTTAATTCCTTGTAAGATCAAGAATTTCTCAATCTCTGCCTTGAAGACATTTAATGTCCCGGCCTCCACTGCGCTCCAAAGCAATGAATTCCATAGGTCCACCACTCTATGGCTGAAGAAATGTCTCCTCATTTCTATTCTAAATTGACCCCTCTAATTCTAAGGCTGTGCCCACGGGTCTTAATCTCCATGCCTAATGGAAACAACTTCCCAGCATCCACACTTTCTAAGCCATGCATTATCTTGAAAGTTTCTATTAGATCTCCCCTCAACTTCTAAACTCTAATGAATACAATCCCAGGATCCTCAGCCGTACGTTAGGCCTACTATTCCAGGGATCATCCATGTGAATTTCCACTGGACACGCTCCAGTGCCACTGGAGTCAGGGAAAGGCCCAAATGATTGGAAAATCGCTGTTGTAGCCCCCTTGTTCAAGAAAGGATCAAGACAAAAGATGGAAAATTATAGATTGATTAACCTAACCTCAGTTGTTGGTAAAATTCTAGAATCCATCGTTAAGGATGAGATTTCTAAATTCTTGGAAGTGCATAGTCGGATTAGAACAAGTCAGCAGGGATTTAGTAAGGGAAGGTTGTGCATGAAAAATATTGTTAGAATTCTTTGAAGAGGGAACAAGTAGGTTAGACCACGGAAATCCTACTTATCTTCCCTGCTAGGCCCTGCTTCCAGTCAATTTTTGTCATTTCATCTCTCATGCCCTGTAATTACCTTTATTTATTTGTAACACCATTACGTCCGATTTTGCCTTCTCACTTTCAAGCTGCAGACTGCACTCTACCATAGTATGATCGCTGCTTTCTAAGTTTTTCCTTACCTTAAGATGTTTTATAAAACCTGGCTCGTTACGTAGCAGTAAGTCCAGAATTCCTTGCGGGCTTATCACAAGCTGTTCCAAAAAGCCATCCTGTGAGCATTCCATGAATCCCCTTTCTTTGGATCAACCAGCAACATTATTCACCCAGTCCACCTGCATATTGAAGTCCCCCACGATCACTGTGACCTTGCCTTTCTGACATGCCCTATCTATTTCCTGGTACATCTTGTGCCCCTGGTCCTGACCA
This sequence comes from Chiloscyllium plagiosum, assembly GCF_004010195.1. Taxonomy (NCBI): domain Eukaryota; kingdom Metazoa; phylum Chordata; class Chondrichthyes; order Orectolobiformes; family Hemiscylliidae; genus Chiloscyllium; species Chiloscyllium plagiosum. The sequence goes on from NC_057729.1 coordinate 30,732,322, forward strand.
CTCTTGGGAGGTCTGTACATAACTCCCATTTTTTTTTTGCCTTTGTCGTTCCTCAACTTCACGCACATAGACTCCACATCATCTGACCCTATGTCATTCAGTGCCACAGATTTAATTTCATTCTTAACTAAAAATGCAACCCGACCCCTCTGCCCATCTCCCTGTCTTTTCAATAAGATGCAAATCCTTGGATGTTTAACTGCCAGCCCTGAACCCCCTGCAACCACATCTCTGTGATGCCTACCACGTCATAATCATTCATGATGATTTGTGCTGTTAATTCATCGACTTTCTTACGAATACTATGAGTATTCAGGTAAAGTGCCTTAATGCTAACTTTCTTATCATTATTACAGATATTGGAAGTCATAAGATGTCCTAAGTTATCCTTCCTTTTTGCTGCATTCCTAGTCTGTCTCGTGCATGAACCCACCAGCACACATGCTATCCTGCTGCTTGTCTTTCCATTTAACTCCATACTCCCTGTCACTTTCGCTTTCCCTTCCCCCCGACTCAGAAGTTTAAAGTTCTACTGACCCCCCATTTATCCTTTTCACTAGAGCACTAGTTCCAGATCGGTTCAGGTGGAGACCGTCCCAACAGTACAGATCCCCCCAGTTCCAGAACTGATGCCAATGCCTCATGAAATGGAATCCCGCTTTCCCACATCAATCTCTTAGCCACATGTTTAGTTCACTAACTTTCTTATCTCCATGCCAATTAGCATATGGCTCGGGGAGTAACTTGGAGATTATGACCCTTGAGGACCTGTACTTCACTTTCCTTCCTAGTGCTTGATAATCCCCAAACAGGTCCTCCACACTAGCTTTGCCTATGTTTTTAGTCCCAATGTGGAGCAGAACAACTGGATCCTCTCCCTCCTGCTCCAATATCCTTTCAAGCTGGTCAGAGATGTCCTGCATCCTGGCACCAGGCAGGCAACACACCATGCGGGACTCCTGATCCAGCTTGCATAGGATACTGTCTGTCCCCCTAATTATAGAATCGAACAATTTTACAATGTTTGTTCACTTATTTCTCTCTTCATCCGATTTTTGATCATTCTTTGCTTGTTTCTAAAACCTTCCCAATTCATAACTTTACTACACTTCCTGACAATAGTAAAAGCTTCTTCTTTTAATCTAAAACTGTACCTTCATTTTAATAAATTACATTTTTTATTGAGTTTTTTTCTAATTAAAATGCAAATTGTATCTTTTAATCTAATTTCCCAACTTAGCTAATTTAGTTTATTAACTATATCAATGAGTTTGTTGAAGTTTATGGTTCTCATTTTGGAATTAAATATGTCACTCTGAAACAAACGTCTTTGATTTATGATCACTCTTTATCATATGATTCCTTACTTTAGATTAGATTAGATTAGATTACATTACAGTGTGGAAACAGGCCCTTCGGCCCAACAAGTCCACACCGACCCGCCGAAGCGAAACCCACCCATACCCCTACATTTACCCGTTACCTAACACTACGGGCAATTTAGCATGGCCAATTCACCTGACCCTGCACATCTTTGTGACTGTGGGAGGAAACCGGAGCACCCGGAGGAAACCCACGCAGACACGGGGAGAACGTGCAAACTCCACACAGTCAGTCGCCTGAGGCGGGAAGTGAACCCGGGTCTCAGGCGCTGTGAGGCAACAGTGCTAACCACTGTGCCACCGTGCCGCCCACTAAAAAATATTACTAATCAAAAGACAAGAATAAATTAGTCTGTTTCCACAAGTATTGTTTACAAAAACTCTTTCAAATACATTTCATGAATTCATCCTCAAGCTACCTTGCCAAATATTTTATCCAATTTATTTAAAGATTAAAGTTTACTCTCGTTCACAATCTCCTCTCCCTACTCTAATGCCTTTATTTTCTTTTCTTAATTAATATACTTTTTTCTCAACACTGTTATTAGCCACATGTTTAGTTCACTAACTTTCTTATCTCCATGCCAATTAGCATATGGCTCAGGGAGTAACTTGGAGATTATTGTTCGATTTCTTTGAGCTGAATTCCCTTTTTTCTTACCGCCTTATGACATCTACCACCAGGCGGAAGTGGGTACTACAGATGCTAGAGATTAGAGTCAAGATTAGAGTGATGCTGAAAAAACACAGCAAGTGAGGCAGCATCCGAGGAGCAGGAAAATTGATGTTTAGGGCAAAAGCCCTTCATCAACATCTATTACCAGTCCTACCTGTTCTCCTTTCCTATCTTGCGTTGTTTATTGTAAAGTCAAATACCTTGCTACAAAAACAACTATCTGGCAATCCAAATGTCTGAGCCATTAAATCTACTCCCCTAACTCTTCTCTTCCTTTCATTCATTTCACCAACCCCTCTTAAAAATTCTCCTATACCATAGTGCCAAGGTCAAATTTCCATCCTCCCTGTAGAAGGAGGGAGCAAGGAATGGATCAGTAATCCCCAAAAGCTGGAGTAACGCTCTGGTTACATATGAGTTTGAATCTCACCATCACAGCTGGAAGAATTTAAAAATCAATCAATCAATAAATAAGTAATGCAAGGCTTAGCAAAGAAATGGTGAGCATACCAAATTGTCATAAAAAAAAACTAGTCCACTGTTGGAAATCTTTTGGGAAAGACATTCTGCCATCCTCACCCATTTTGGCTTACATGTGACCCCAGTCTCTCAGCAACATGATTGACTCTTGATTCTTAAGCCACTCAGTTTGATCAAACCATTTAAAAAACATTCAAATGAATATAAATGAGGTTACCTCCTGGCATCGATGTCAGCATTAGATTCTACAAATGTCAATCTAGTTCGGTTGACTCTGCAAATTCCTCTTGTCTAACACTTGTGACAAAATTGAGAGAGCTATCCCACAGATTACTCAAGGAACAGCCTGTTATGAACATACTTATCAAATCAGATCAAAGCTTCTGAAGTCTCACCACTTCCAGTTCTTAATGGTAACAGACCATTCAACCACTAACAAGAAGAGGCTCCCCAAACAATTCCATCTTAATGATGATGGAACCCAGTATGCCAATGCAAAAGCTAAGGCTGAAACATCTAGCTGTAGTATCTGTACTGAAGACTGGTGCTCCAGAAATAGCTACCATGATTACCATGCCAGCTGATACCACTACACTGATGTTTATCTGCTAATGCAGAAAATTGCAAGTATATGCATATAGCTGAGCTAATTTTCCCAGTATATTTTGCTGAAATTAGTTCCATGATTTTTATGTTCTTTGGGTTTTTATCATGGATATGTGAGGTAAGGCAGCTACAATCTCACAGATTGGCAAGTCCTACTGAGTTTACAATCTTAGTTATATCACAATAGGATACTACTCAGCCTCTATTCAGTTTATTCTATTCAAGGCAAATAAAATCTGTACAGAACAACAGAACAAGTGAAGTTGTTGGGGCAGAGCTGTAAGAGGAGATTTTTCACAGTCAGCCAAAAGAAATAACAACTGAAGAGACACAGATTAAAATCAATGTACATTTTCCAGCATGGAATTAATCACCATATTCACTTTGATACTTTCATGTTTTTACTGGATTTTTATATGAAAATATAATAGCTGTTTAGTGTAACTGTATTTCATATGTACACATAACAAATCTGTAAGCCTTATTGCTATCATAGATATTGGTAACACATTATGGGTAATGTGGTATGAAATGTATGTTTCATTTTAGCTGTCTTTTATAATGAAAGTGGTAATTCTATTATAGTGTTCTTTATATGTGCAAGACTCGTCAGAACTGTCATCTTATCCCTGAGGATAGGACCAGTGGATGTCAGCTTTTCTGATGCTGTTGATTTGATTGCTGTCCATTAATTTTAGTGCAATTTGATGGTTAATAAGAATAAATCATAAAGGTGTACTAAATATGCAATATTTTTCCTTCATGCTCTGAGTCTATTAGCCCACCAAGTATATAATTTAAGGTTGATCAAACTTTGTATTTCCACAACTTACTCTAAGTACGTATGGGATCAGAATCATAGGTATGCTTTTTAAATTGATTGTGATGGTAATTAGCTAAGGTGCGTGCTACAACCAATGATCATGTTGTAAAAATATATAGAATTTTTAATTGTCAAGTACATTTATATTTCTCTGATTCAAATCTAATATTTATATCTTTACATTTTACAATTTATGTATATGTACTTTTATGACATGATCTCCCTATTCTGCTTTGGAAAACTGTGTTATGTTTTAGCTTCATTGTAGTAGGAGTTATATACGTTTTAGAATACTGTACTGGTGTAGAGTTAAACATTCCTACTCGTACATCACAGCAAGTTTGTATTTAAAAACATAACAGCTGAGTAAGTTAAGTATTGAGTTGATAAGTTCACTCATTTTTGACTTTCTTTGATTAATTCATGAGATAAAGGCATAACTGGAGAGGCCAGCATTTATTGCCCATCCCTAATTGCCACAGAGGGCAGTTAAGGGTCATCCACATTGCTCTGGGTCTGGAGTCACATGTAGGCCAGACCAAGTAAGGATGACAGTTTCCTTCCCTAAAGGACATTAGTGAACCAGATGGGTTTTTCTGACTATTGGCAATGGATTCATGGTTACCATTAAGCTCTTAATACCAGATTTTTATTTTAACTTCAAATACCACCGTCTGCTATGTCAATACTCAAACCTAGCTCTCCAGAACATTCCCTGGATTTCAGGATTAAAAATCCAGTGAAAATACCACTAGGCCATGACGTCCCCTTGAGAGAAGTAGGTTTAGTTAGAGTTAAGTTTAGTTTTGATTTATAAGTCATCTTGAGACCAAAAAGAATAAAACTCTTTGAATCTCATGTTAATGAAAAGACAAAGCTGAGCAAACAGAGCATTCAATCTTGATGCTGAATACTTTTATTCTCAGCAAGTTTCTTACATGTACCTTCGTTTGAATGATTATATCTTCAAGGTAATTTCTTTTTGTATTCACATATCAAACAAAATCTTGTGTAATAGTTAAATCTCTGTCTGTAAATATGTATATATTTGTGAAGTTTATGTGTCATCTTATTTTGAGGAATTCATTCTCTCAAAACTGAAGATCAATAAGAAAATTCACTGATGTACTACAAATAAGTGAATCATAACAGGACTCAAGGAAAATATTTGCGAATTCGGTTGTGCTATTGCTGGATGGCAACTTAATTCACACTTGTTTGATTGCATTGATGACAGTAATCAAAACAATAAAATGACTTCAGGTGGATCTTACTGTCAGTATTGAAGAAAGCTGCCCACAAAGATTGATCAATCTCTGCATCACAGACCCCTACTTTCCTGGCATTATTTTGAACTTGCCACCAGGTCAGGAGGTTCTCCAAGTATCCAGCAATAATTGTTTTATCACACAGACTAAAGAACCAATCCTAGACAAATAAACAGGAAGTAAAAACAGTGAATCACTTAGTTATCTTTTTAAAAACATTTCACATATAATCAGTGAGATGATTAAATCACACACAGGATTGAGACAGAGATGTATATTTTAAACAATTTAAAAATATAGTTAAAATACACGGGGAAATTCTTACATCGAGAGAAATTTGACATTCAACAAATGATAAATTAGCCTTCAAGGGCAAGGACGTTCAGCAATAACTATGAAGTTTGTACCTATTAAAAACCTAGAACTAAGTTTTCTTATTTTTAGTTAAAGTATTTTGTTGAGTGAATTCATGACAGCCCTAGTTTGACATGGCTTGCATTGATTTATCTCATACAATCTTCTGCTCTTCATCTCATGAGTTATGCAACTAAACTCTTTGGTGCTCTTCACAGGCAATTGTGTGGCAGGATAGGCCGAAGTGCTGAAGACTGCCAAGAGCACCTGACATTCATGCCTGAGGTGCCACATTGAAAATAGCACTGAACACCACTTCAAATGGTGCAAGCCAGGAAATAGTCTTCACATTGTGGTGTTCCATTGTTATCACTGAGGAAATCGCCCAAAAAGGCAAGTTAGATGCCTTCTTTGCAGACAGAGACCTGGAGATACTGTTGGAGAGCATGGTAGAAAGGAGGCCAGTTTATTTTTCCTGCTGACTGTCGTGGGAGATCATTCGACCAAAAACCATCAGCCTGAATACAGAAAGTGGCCTGGGTCAATCGCATGTTGTTGGTAAAATAGAAACACAAAAAGTGCAAGAGAAAGGCCATGGATTGTCTCTACTATACAAGGGGAAAAGTCATTATCTTCTCTCTGCTACCTTCCATCAACATAGCAACCACTCTCTCTAACTCTGTCACTACACACAGCTCTCACCAAGGCTCATGACCTATTGCATACATCATACATCATATCCACTCAATAACTCTCAACCACCTTCTTCACCCAAATCATGAAACTTTCCTATTCTCTGCAATTGCTACTCACTCACCACCTCTCTGACAGCCCATGTCAAACTAGGGCTGTCACTAACTGTTCGTCCACTTACACATCATACTCACTCCCTCCCTTGGTGTAATTGAAAGAAACATTGACCTCCCAGCCCCCACCCCCTCAGACCGATGCCCCTGCAGCATCCTGACTGGTGTACCTGTGATCCCCAGATACATTGCAGTTGATCTAAAGGACTGAAGATGAGCCAGTTCCTGGACTACAAAGAGACAGATCCCTGGAATCTGGTAGGATCAAGAATCCAAACAACTATGGCCAAGCTCTTGGACTGGAACTGGACAAGCCCATGATTGACTGTGATTGTAACCCCTGCCAGATTGTAGTTCCCCTACACTCTTGTTAGGGCTATTTCCATTTGACCTTTGGACATGGCTATTTGCTTGAAGTGTATGCAGTGTGTTTACAATGTAAGCTGCTGGCACATGCTGTAGGTGTGACAGTGTCATAGTATGACACTGACATAGCCACTCCCTTGACGGCTCAGTGCTCCCTGCAGTGACAAGCTGATGACCTCTCTCTGTGCACTAAAAAGCAATGCAATGCACAGAGATTATTAACCTCCAGGAAGCATAAAGTGAATAAGAACTGAGAAATCAAGCTGAGAGCCATAGATACAATTTGAAGGCAGGAGTGTGCCCCTATGGATATATCAAAAAGTAGGTAAGTCATAGGTGTTCCTGATCTCCCAAGTGAAGTCCTGAAAGGCTGATGTGCTGTGAGAGTTGGATCAGGCATGATGATGTGGAGAGATTGGTGGTTTGCCAGTGCCAGCATGTGTGGATGAAATTTGGAGGAGGTCAGTGTCCATGGATCACAAAGGGACATTGTGTGAAGACACATTTGGATGATTGGCAACAAACAGAGAGATTTCTTGCCACTGCTCACACCATTTAGGGAGGGTAAAACTCCACCTGAGACACTCTTCACTCAATAATATGTAACTTGCTCATAAGTTTCTACAACATCATGAAAAGCAAGAGTACTTGTCAGTTCAAAGATTTCTGTTTGATTATGTTCTGGGGGAACCTCAACAGGTTACCCTCTGGAAAGTATACAACGTTGCCAGAGATTTATGGATTTCTGTATTCAAATAATTGTGCAAACTCCAGGAGGTGTTGCTGGTCCCAGTGGAGACATTATTACCACCAAATCTGGACCACTAAGTGTCACAGTGTGGCAATAAAACATTCCTATATGAAGTTAAACAATGGCAACCAGTGTGTCAGACAGCATAATACTCACCATGGCCCAGACTGATGTATTTTGCCCAGTCACATGCTTCTTACCTCATTATCTATGAAAAAGACAAGTTGTGTGAGTTACCTGATGAATCACATGATCAGCAAGCCAGAGTTTCTCACCACTGGCAGTCGTTCTGGAATTGAAAGCCACCCAGATACTACTTCAGGTGCAGCAGGCCAGGAGCTTCTCCTCAGCTTGAGGTGGTTATCTTGACCAATTCACCAGGACAGAACCCCACTGGTCCTCACCTACCACCCCACCAATCTCCATGTACAGCGCATCATCCGCCGTCACTTCCGCCACCTCCAAACAGACCCCAGCACCAAGGATATATTTCCCTCCCCTCCCCTATCAGCTTTCCATAGAGACCACTCCCTCCGCAACTCCCTTGTCAGATCCACACCCCCCACAAAGTTTCAACTTTGATCTCCAGCATCTGCAGATCTCACTTTCTCCTCGAAGATTTCAACCTACTGCGAATCCTCTTACAAGGATGCCTTCCTTGAAGCAGCTCTCTGCCTCTCTCTACAAAGATCTAACACTCTCTGCTCATTCCTGAAGAAGGGCCTGTGCCCGAAACGTCGAATCTCCTGTTCCCTGGATGCTGCCTGACCTGCTGTGCTGTTCCAGCAATAAAGTTTCAACTTTGATCTCCAGCATCTGCAGATCTCACTTTCTCCTCGAAGATTTCAACCTACTGCGAATCCTCTTACAAGGATGCCTTCCTTGCAGAAGCTCTCTGCCTCTCTCTACAAAGATTTCAGTGAGTCCCTCTCTCACTGCACACTTTCCACCTATCACATTTCCAACGCCCCTCCTCCAAGTCCCTCCTCCCTACCTTTTATCTTCTCCTGCTGAACACTCTCTGCTCATTCCTGAAGAAGGGCCTGTGCCCGAAACGTCGAATCTCCTGTTCCCTGGATGCTGCCTGACCTGCTGTGCTGTTCCAGCAATAAAGTTTCAACATCAATTATGAAATGGGTTCTAAGAATGCTAAATTGGACATTTTATGGAAAATGTACCTCAATTACTGCCAGATGGGATCATGGAAGGAATTCTGTCCTTTTCCAGGCTGATTCGATAAGGAAGCTACCTCATCTGATCTATCCAGCCCGGGGAGAGAAGGAAGATGGTCAACACAGCCTTGAAGTCAGCTGGTCTTGAGACACAGGACCCAAGTGAATGAGTCACCCCTTGGTTTTACTTGTTGAGATTTAGAAATGACAGTTTTCTCATTTGTGGAACAGTTAGTTGCAAGAGGCTGGTACCAATGGAGATGAAAGTGGTTGCCACAGTTGTTAGTTTTGGTGCAGATATGAAAATGTCATGAGTGAGTGAATAGGCAGCACAGAAGTATTGAGTGATGGGGCCAGTGACAGCAAATAAGGCAAGATGTTGGAGGCAATAATAAGTATGCTAGAGCATGAGCCTCAGCAGGAGGTGGGTAGAGTCATAGAGTCAGGTAGGAGAAAGTGAGGACTGCAGATGCTGGAGATCAGAGCTGAAAAATGTGTTGCTGGAAAAGCGCAGCAGGTCAGGCAGCATCCTGCACCAACTAGACATCCCATCTGACCTAGTCCCATTTGCCAGCATTTGGCCCATATCCATTGAAATCCTTCCTATTTGCATATCTACCCAGGTGCCTTTTAGATTTTGTAATTGTACCAGCCTCCACCACCTCCTCTGACATGGACTATCTTCTGCTGAATACATTACCACTCGGTCCTTTTTAAATCTTTGCCCTCCCACCATAAACCTATGTCCTCTAGTTTTGGGCTCCCCCAACCCAGGAAGAAAAAACAATAGCAGGGGCTGACTCAGAGGGAGGTACTGGAGAGAGTATGGGGTCACTTGCACTGTTGGAATGGAGAAGGGCTGTGTATCTGAGACTGCACTGATACATGTGCAAATCTTTGACCCCATTAGAATGATCTGACACTGTGGCTTCCACTGCCAATCCTGGGGGAAAAACAAGTCCTGCATTTGCAAGACCTTATCCAGCAGGACTCCAGGTCCCTGCCAAAAAGCAGGGCATCAATTTCCCCATGTCTGCCATGTCCAGGGCAAATGTCAGCAACAGTGCAGAGCAGCTCTAGGCAGACAGTACATTTTGCACAATGGTCTTTTAAAGATGTCTCTGCATCAGTGATGCTTGTTCAATCCAGGATTTACCAAAAGTGATACGTTGTTCTGGGTATAGTGAATGGTAGAATGGGACTTAAATTGGATGAGAGGAGCATGCTAAATAGCAATGAGATGGGCTAAATAAGAAAACCTGTTAAATTTTACAACAAAAAAATCATCCAAATGACTTGGCGAAAATGACATTAATCCAGAAAAAGTAGAATTCAGCCCTACGTTTTGAAGAAAAACAATTCAGCGAAGCGTGTGATTCATTGGCTGGACCAGATTTACTCCACCTTGCTGGTTGATAAAGAGGTGGTAAGCCACCTTCTTAATGAGATGCAAATTGGCTTCTTGTGATCTGATGGTGAGAATTTGATCTCACCATCTAAGGAGAAATTAATTGCGACAGTTTAACTCAATGTGGAGAATCTGACTTTTGGACTCTCACCCGACTAAGACATCACACTTGTTATTATTCTCACCATCTCGGGGAGGGAAAATAATGCCCTAGTTTTGGTTGAGTTGTACTATCCTTTAATTAAATGTTGTAGAAATCAGGCATCATGTTCAGCTCTTCTGCCAACTCCCTGCCTTTAGCACTGATTGTACCTCCCTCCTTGGGAAATGTCCCAGGCTGAAACAAACTATTTGTAACTTCCACATTGGTTAACCTGTTGAACTAATTGCCACAGAGGGCAGTGGAGGCCTTGTAATTGAGTGGACAGGGATACACAAATTCTTGATTGGTAAAGGGATCAAGAGTTATGGGAGAAGGTACGAGAAGGACTCTGAAACATATCAGCCATAATCAAAAGATGGAGCAGAATCAATGGGCAGAATGGTCTAAGTTTGTCTTTGCATCTCATGGTCTTATGGTCCATACAATATTTGACCCAGAAATGATTTTCCAACCCACATCGTTTTCATCACAAAAATTGGTTACATGTACCTCCATGTCACCCATATCTAAATCCACTTCAGCTCAATTGTTGATCAAATCCTACAGTTTTGTATTTCCACCACTCGTATACTTCCAGCACATATTCATAAATATTTAAATCTATGAGTAGTTCTGATAATTACCACAGGTAGGTTTGTGCAAACAGCACCCTTCATTTTGGATGAACAGTGAATCCATTTTTGATCATTTGGAGAAAACCTACATGCTATAGAAATGTTAGCTTATTCTCACTGACTCTTTTTAATAATGCATTTTGGTCCTTAAGCTTTCACAAAGGTTTATCATTTCAGTAGATAAATTGTGGGAGTAGTTAGATTGATCACAAACATTTTGTTTGGCCTGGATATTCCTACACAGTTGATATACATATAAATATTTTTGTGAATATGGTTCGTATGTTTTAGTGTATAGCTTTTATGGATATATATGTTAATTTTTATTGTAAATTAACATTGAATGGTAAAAAATGAGGTCAATGCAATTGAAGCAGCTTAAAGTCTAACAAATGTAAAATATTGTGGTTATGTTACTTTGAGAGGTTTACAACAAGGAAGGTAAGGTAATTACAATGATGGGCTTTATTGATTGTCATAACAACAAAACTAATGGCAATTCAGAAGGTTGCTTGAAATCACTCCACAGGGACTAGTATCCCATTGCCAAGTCACCCTTTATTTACTCATGCATAGGACTTGACACTGATCTAGAAGCAGTTGGGAACAGTCTCAGGAATCTTGGATTCAGAAGAGATTGAACCAGCAAGACATGACCAGTACTGAAGCAATCTGAGTCAGAGAGTTCTGAGGGAAGCTCCAAGGTTACATTTTTAGAAGGGATTTCATTGTAATGTGGTTGGGTGCCCTATAGAGTCAGGAAGATCTGATTGGAGTATGTCTTGATAAGATTGAAATGGGTCTGTGGTGTGTTTTACCACAGTTTGTCTGTTAACTTATACAGTACTTATCTCACGTTAATCTGAATGTTCAAATCTAATTGTATATAGTGTATATGGTTTAGAATAATTTCTTTACCTGATCAGTATATCTGTTTAGCCATTATTGCTTATGTTCAATTTTCTATAATAAAGATTTTTTTTGGCCTTTTCATTTGGCTCTGGAATCTTGCTGGTTATTTTCTTACCCTTAGTTCTTCTATGATTTTGATTCTTTAAGAGATTAGTGTCCAATAAGTGATATTGGACTTTCCATCTTGTTCAGTATTATCCTAAATGGAACCATGACAATATTTACATTTGTAATTATGCAAAAATTGACAGACTCGAATTTATATTTATATAACATCCAAAATATATCTCATAAATATCCCAAAGCATGTTTTTACTGACTTATTTAGAAATATAGACGTGGTTTGGAAGACAAATCAGCCACTATATTATGTACAACAAAATCAGAATGCCAGGAGAACCTTTCGTTTATAACATCCACTTGAATCAACAGAACATCTATGCTGGAACTCGATTCTATTGAACACTCACTTAATGCTATCGTAGCGAGTCAATAGTAATTGAGCTCATGACCTGGAATTGCTACTGAAATATAGTGTGACCAACTAAACTGACCTCACAGTTATCCCAGTAAATGCAATTGATCATTTCATAGCTTTATTGCTTATCTAACATATAACATAATGGATATAGTTATCTTCACTGCTGGGGAAAATAAAACATCACTTTTTCTTTCTTGCTTTAATTCCTTGCCTCTAACAGGGTCTAAATTAAAACGCTAACATTGCAGTCATACAGGTAGTTTAAGAGTCATGTCCATTCCTTTCTCCCTTTATGACAAAAGCAGCAGGCATGAAAAGATTGAAGTAGTCTTATCGTGAACTAAAAAAAAACACAGTTAAGTTAAAGAAAAATATTGTGGCCCAACAAAAACAAACTCAATCTTCTATTGTGCTCAGCAGTGAGCTGCCAGGGTTTCTTTCGTCTAAACTCAAAATTACCATAGAACAACACAACTGTCATCATTTATAAGATAGTCATTCAGCCCTTTCTGCCCGCAATGACTCTCTGAGCAGTTTGACTTTGTGCCAAACTTCTGCCTTTACTCCATAACACTGCAGATTGTTTCCACTTGAATAATCATCTAATGGTCTTTTGAATGCCTCAATGGAATTGAACCTCTCTCTCACTGTTGGCAAAACTGAAGAACTGATCTTCAGAAAGAAAGGAGGAGAACACGCCTGACTTACATCAACGGAATTGAGGTTGAGAGGGTGGACAGCATCAAGTTTCTTGGTGTGATGATAACTGACAACCTGTTCTGGACTTCCCACAATGTCTTTTCATCCTCAGGCAGCTCAGGAAATTTGGCATGTCCATAAGGACCCTTACCAACTTCTACAGAAGCACCTTTGAAAGCATTTTTTCTGGGTGCATAACAGCCTGGTATGGCAATTGCTCTGCCCAGGTCCATATCAAACTACAAAAGGTGGTGTGCACATCCCAGACCATTCTGGAAGCTAACCTCCCATCCATGTACACTGCTTACACGGCTCACTGCTACAGAAAGGCTGCAACATCACCAAAAGACCCAGCACAGCCCAGTAGTGATCTCTTACAATTTCTTCTGTCAGGCAGAAGATACAGAATCCTGAACACATGCACCAGCGGGTTCAGGAATAGCTTCTTCCTGACTGATGAATGGACTCTCCAGCCTCAAATAATGCTGATCTTGCTAACGATGATTTGGCTTCATGCATGCTTTGTGCAATGTAACCTATATGCCTCTGTCTAAGTCTTTTTACAACCTCTGAACTGTACATCCTTGCTTACTATGATCTGACTGTACTGCTCGTAAACAAAGCTTTTCACTGTACTTTGGTGCATGTGACAATAAATCAATCAGTCAATCCACTACATTTCCATTAATATCAGAATCTGAGCCAAAGTAGTGTTTCTATATCGCCAACTAATCCATAAGTTAAACACAAGTTAAAATACTAGCCATTATATTTAAATCATTTTGATAGAAATTCAAGACATTTCCACTGCATTTAGTTTGGAGACCATTGCAATGTCTCTTTAGTGTTGTCATTCCTGTAATACCCAAATGTAATTTTAGGCTACTTGGTTGTTGTGCAACCGTTTAGAAACCCACAGTGCTCAAAACTGAGAGTCCCTGATGATACTGCTGTATTTAAGTATTATTATAATAATGCCAAGTACTCAAAACAAGTATGCTTGGAAGTTGTTAGCTTCAGACAGGAGTCTGTTCAAAAGACACTTTCCTACACTAATAGTAATTTTTTTTATTGTACAAGGAAGTAAAAACTTTATAACAGTTACCTAACCATATAAATACAGTAAACATGTCAGAAGTGACAATATATTTATACAACTATGATGTACAGTTGCTATTATGTTCACATTTTATTTACAGCCATCCACTCCCCTACTTCCTTGTTATATTCAGAATATATCACATGAGACTTTTCTATGGAGCAATTTCTTTGCATGATACAAAATTTCATGGTATGTGCATTTGTCAGTCTTGGGTGGTTAGGTGTATTGCTTTGATTTATGTTCTAATATCAGTCAAAAATCAATGGATAGTCCTTGTACTTCATCCTACAGAGAAGTCACATTATTGCCTGATATAGCGTATTTAGTTGCTTATGTAAGCATAAAATGACTGATTATCTTTTGAAATGGATTTTCAGTACACATATGATATTATAACTAAAATCAAAGCAACAAAGATTAACTATTAAAATCTCCATAGCATTTAAAAAGATATTTGAATTTCAGCAATTTAGTGAAAATTTCACACAACTAGATTTCAAGGTAAAAGCTCTATTGTAATAAGCAGACTAAAAGAACCATTGTCCAAACAAGATTCGGTAGGTAGATTACACTTCAAAATTCAGCTAAGATCCCCATTACCAAAAGGATGTGGATGCTTTGGAGAGGGTGCAGAGAAGGTTTACGAGGATGTTGCCTGGTCTGGAAGGTGCTAACTGTGAAGAGAGGTTGACTAGGTTAGGTTTGTTTTCATTAGCAAAAAGGAGATTGAGGGGGGACCTGATTGAGGTTTACAAAATCATGAAGGGTATAGACAGGGTGGATAGAGACAAGCTTTTTCCCAGGATGAAGGATTCAATGATGAGAGGTCATGCTTTCACATAGAGGGTGGTATCTGGAATGCATTGCCAGCAGAGGGAGTAGAGGCAGACATGGTAGGTTCATTTAGGATGTGTGAGGACAGATGCATGAGTAGGTGGGGAGCAGAGGGATACAGATGCTTCGGAATTGGGTGACAGGTTTAGACAGTATCTTAGGGACAGACTGACGGGCAGAGGGGGTGGGGTGGCCATGTAGGTAAGGGATGATATTCAGTCCCTGGGGATACAGATGCTTCGGAATTGGGTGACAGGTTTAGACAGTATCTTAGGGACAGACTGACGGGCAGAGGGGGTGGGGTGGCCATGTAGGTAAGGGATGATATTCAGTCCCTGGCGCGGGGGGACCTAGAATCAGGGGATATAGAGTCAGTGTGGATAGAGCTGAGAAATTCTAAGGGTAAAAAGACCCTCTTGGGAGTTATCTACAGACCCCCAAACAGTAATCTGGATGTCGGATGTAAGTTAAATCAGGAGCTGAAATTGGCCTGTCGCAAAGATGTTACTACAGTTGTTATGGGGGATTTCAACATGCAGGTAGACTGGGAGAATCAGGATGGTATTGG
>NC_057729.1:30749909-30797136 GCF_004010195.1 Chiloscyllium plagiosum
ATCTGATTGAGACATATTAGATTATTAAAGGATTGGACACTCTGGAGGCAGGAAACATGTTTCCGCTGATGGGTGAGTGCCGAACCAGAGGACACAGCTTAAAAATACGGGGTAGACCATTTAGGACAGAGATGAGGAGAAACTTCTTCACCCAGAGAGTGGTGGCTGTGTGGAATGCCGTCCCAGAGGGCAGTGGAGGCCCAGTCTCTGGATTCATTTAAGAAAGAGTTGGATAGAGCTCTAAAGGATAGTGGAATCAAGGGTTATGGAGATAAGGCAGGAACAGGATACTGATTAAGGATGATCAGCCATGATCATATTGAATGGTGATGCAGGCTCGAAGGGCAGAATGGCCTACTCCTGCACCTATTGTCTATTGTCTATTGTCTTTGTAGATCAGCTCAGGCTTGAAGGACTGAAGGGCCTCTTCCTGGCTGTAAATTTTCTTTGTTCTTTTGTACTCTTTAATTTTTAAAATGACTAAAAGCTTCCTTCTATTGATACACTTTACCTTATTTACTATGTGATCATGTTAGTTTACAGGAATTTCTGTTTCCAGTGACTGGTTCTTCTGCAGACAGATAACTTCAAATCACTGAGAACTGACTTTAACTGTAAGGGTTATCTTAGGCTAGGTGAATTTTCCAGTCTCATTTGAAGCTTCTTGAGCTTGGTCTCTTCAATTCAAGCATCTGTGTTCTGCACAGTGAACAAACAAAACTGACTACTTCTCTCTGTGATTCTTGCAGATATCCGTGAAGCTCAGGGATATTTTTTTAAAAACTACAACCGAATCTTAGTAAGGCTTCTTATGGCCTCTTCCTCCCTCAAATCACAACTCTGTAGCAACCTCAATTATACCAACTTGTATCAGATAGAAATGCAAAGTAACCATCCTAAAGAACTCCAACTCTATCTTTATCTTGGAAATAAATAGTGCTGTAATCTCAAAGGAAATAATTATCCTTTAAAAAAGACATACATATCTAAGTTATTAATTGAAGAAAATATGTCACAAGATTTTGCATGTAAAACAAAATCATTTACTGTACAAGTAAAGACAAAGCATTACTACCTAAACATTATACGTTAACACTTATTCTTAACAAAAAAATCTCAATAGACCACTTCACATTCCGTTTGAATTTCACTCAAAAGTTACCCGAGCCATTATGGTATCTTAAGGGTTCCTTCACCTATCCTCAGTCCAACCAGTGTGTATCACAGTTCTTAGGAATTCACTTTAATGTTCCTCAGTTTTCCAGTTTGGTATTTAGCTGTTCAGAGCTTTCCTTCACTGCAAGGTTTTCACTGCCGATGTCATAAACTGATCTTACTAGTCAGTTTAATCATTTTAACTTCTTGTGAACTTGGATATTTGATTTTGAGCTTGTAATTTCTGCTTTGTGACTTCAGATCAGGAACATGTCTCAATGCCAATTGTTATGCTATTAGCAAAGACACATTTGCTTTCTCTCAGCCTTCTAAGCTGACTCTGCTTGATGGAACTAGTTAGTAAGAGGGTTGTTACTTTTATTAGAGATAGAATTATTCACATGGGTATCATAATTAAAGGCCTATTTTGAAGGTCAAAGACATTTGGTTTAAATCTCTATCTGGGACATCCCAGGAGTGATGTTGCAATGAGATAGGTTTAACAAATTACATTTCTGTGTGGGTTGATTTGTTTGTGTTTTTGAGAAACATTGACTTCTCCCAATAGATCCAAAGTAACTATTATAACCATATCAGTGATTATCTTTTATCACCACTTCTGCTACACAATGAAACTTCTCTTATTCCAGGCCTGTTTGAATGGCACTTACTTCAGATATGTTTATCAGCTTTTCAATCAAATATGGCCATTACTTTATATTTTAAAATAAATCCAAAATATATCAATCCAAACCTTAAAATTCTAGTCTAAAAGATATGAATCATAAGAGTTTTAATAACAATAGACAGTTTAAAACCAGACATTCCTACCACTGCTCTATGAGCATTAGAAAGTAATGGTCTACCTTCAGGTGATGAAGGAACAGCGCTTCAAAAGCTAGTGCTTCCAAATAAACTGTTGGACTACAACCTGGTGTTGTGTGATTTTTAACTTTGTCCAACCCAGTCCAACACCGGCTCCTCCAAATCATGACTACCTTGTCAGTACAAATATTGTTGCTATTGACTGGTGTGAACATTTTGCATTTTCTTTCCAGGAAAACAATATATGCCCCATCCCCACCATTTTAAGCTTTAACAACCAAGCCACCCTAGCATGTTGTTGGGCAGAATTCAGAACAGGTTGCAAGACCCCTTCCTTCCTCCATTTTAGCCTAAATTAAACAGACAATAAAAAAGAACAATTCCATCCAATTAATATAAAACCATTGCATTTAATGCTAATCTAACAGACATGACATTTTTACAGACACAAAAGCAGTCTTCAAAACACAAGTACAAAAAAGAGAGAAATGAATATTAATGTACACCTTGAAGGTAAACCCAGTTGAAGTAAGTGTAATTCAGAGATCACGTTATAATATATGACCTGATTTGCTAACCAGTGGAGGAACTGAGTTCATGAATTTACCTATTTATGCAAAATATAGCACAAGTAGGATAAAATATGTTCAATTATGTCATATAAGTAACATGACTCATTACTGCTTTTGGATGTAAAGGATGTATATTTTCAGCAGGTGCGTAATTATTAGTTGAGCTTCAGGAAATGATATTCTTTCACAATCTTATAGCACTATGAAATTCATCAATCATTGTGTTGACAATTAATTGTACTAATGAGCAGCTTATTCCATGAAGGAATACTGTCTATATATGATTGTTTCAAAATTAATACAGCATTAGAGATTGTCATGGAAATTGGTTTAATAGCTCTCAGTAGTTGCAGTGAAATCTTATAACATAAATGCCCATAGACGGGCCATTTGTCCTAAGGCCATTACTGAATCATTTTGCTGGCTGCTGTGATATTGCATGGTGGCAGTTAATGCTGGGCTCTCTGACAATTCTTAGCTCAATAGTCAGTTTTGCTGCAGTAAGTGGAGCAGAAGACATTCAAACTAGCACAACCTGAAACTCTTGTTAGACAGCAATAGGATATGGCACAGTGAGATCAAGTCTAAAAATGTTACAGTAAATATTGGAAAAATGACCAGCAAGAGCAAAAATATTTACCAGAAGGATAATTTGTGTCAGTTAAAGATTTATTTCTGTTCATTCCTTCTGTGTAGCACTGCTGCCAAATTAAGCCTCCCTTGTACTGTTTATGGAGTATTTGTTCTTTTCTATGGTTTTCAATTAATCAGCTTGTTATTCTAGAGTGTGTTTTCAATTGAATAGATTTGTTTACTACAGAACACAAAAATTACTATTGACATCCTTATAGAATTTTGCTATACGTTTCCAGAGTTCAATGCACAAACCTTAGTATTTAGCTTAAGCTGCATAGCAGCATCACATTCGAGTAAGTAGAAACTAAATCTTTAGAAGGACCGACGGCAGAATTTGTAACATTGGAAACTTAATTAACTGGCAAGTGAAATAACAAAAACTTCCTTACTATTAAGTATGGACTCTCATTTACAGAGTTGAGTGCTAAAGACAGTGTCAGTTAATCTTCAATGGGTTCTCTGACCAGTTGATGGGGCAATGACGTTAGTGCTGCTGTAGACATTAAACCCAATTCTGTGGCAACAGTTTAAAGGTCGGGTCGCTCACTGCAAAATTAAATTGGCAGATTTGTGATGGTCACAAATTAGCAATTCAGCTGCAGTTACTGCTACAAAGGCTGCCGATAGCATTTGCTGTCATATTTTCCCACTTCCCTTAGCAATTGTCATGTCTAGTGTCATGGAAATTTTTATTCATTCATGGGATATGGACTTCACTGATAAAACCAGTTTTCATTGCCCATTGGCCTTGAGAAAGTGGTAATGATGAGAGACCTTCCTAAAATACTATTGTTCATCTAGTGAAGGTATTGTCACTCCCTGCTGTGAGGTGAGGAGTTCTGGAATGTTGATTCAATGATGATGAGGAAAATTATGATGCATTTCTAACTCAGGATTGTGTGTGACTGCGAAGACAGCTTTCAGCAGTGCTCTTATTCACCTGCTTCTACTTGGTGGCAACAGCTTTGGATTTGGGAGGTGTTGTTAATAGAGACTTGACAAGTTCCTGCACTGCATTTGTACATGCTGCATGCTGTTGAAACTGTACATTAACGTTTAAGGTGGTGGATGAACTGAGTTTTTTCCAAGATGATGACAAGTTTCTTGAATTTGGAGCCCCACCTATTGACATAAGTGAAAACTAGTCCATCACACTAGGACTTGTGAGTTGTAGATTTAGAATGGCTAAGTGATATCCAAAGGTGAGTGAATCATTACAAACTATATAAGTTCTCTCGTGTTCCTATAGCTGTTGGAATATTTGGACCAATTTTCTGCTTTTGAATAGTCTTCCTGCCAAAATGGATAATTATACATCATCTGCCAATGGTTTGCCCACTCACTTAACCTACCCATATCACTTGGCAATTCAGTGCAACCTCCTCAGATCTTGCTTTACTACATATTTTTGCATCATCAAGAAATTTGGATAGATGAGTCCCTTCGTCCACATCACTGATAAATATCATAAATAGTTAAGGCCGCAGTACTGAACCTGCAGCACCTCACTTGTTTGCCAACCTGAAAATGACCGAATTATTCATATTCTCTGATTGCTGTTAACTAGCCAGTTCTCTGTTCATTCTAATATATCTCTCCCAACATGATGAGCTCTTATCTTGTGAAGTAACTCTTTATGTATTATCTTATCAAACGCCTTTTTCAAAAACGCCTTTTAGTCATCCTTTCCTCTTTGCTAAACTATTCTCACTTGTCTGTTCTACTAATAATCTTTGCCGCCTGATGAAGAAGTAGTGCTTCAAAAGCTAGTACTTCCAAATAAACCTGTTGGACTACAACCTGGTGTCATGTGATTTTTAACTTTGTCCACCCCAGTCCAACACCAGCTCTTCCAAATCTTTGCCATTATGTATGTCTTTTTTATTTCAATATGATATCATCCTCAGACTTCCTTAACTGGTCACTGATTAGTTTTGTTGAGAATTATGAATATTTCCTTAAATGTCTACTGTTGTTTCTCTGCCATCTT
Organism: Chiloscyllium plagiosum; assembly: GCF_004010195.1. Lineage (NCBI taxonomy): Eukaryota > Metazoa > Chordata > Chondrichthyes > Orectolobiformes > Hemiscylliidae > Chiloscyllium > Chiloscyllium plagiosum. The sequence goes on from NC_057729.1 coordinate 30,755,088, forward strand.
TTTTAACCAGTTTTCCCAGTCTTTAGCCAACTCGGTTTTCATATCCTTTTAATTGTCTTCATTTGTCTTTAATACTTCAGCTTCAGACCAAACTTTTTCATCATCCAATTGAATATGGAATTCTATACACTATGATCACTGGAAGATCCTTTATAATCAGGCTGTTAATTAATCTTGTTTCATTACATATTATCGTGTTCAATATAGCCTAACTCCCAGTTGATTCCTGAATGTATTATTCTGAGAAACTTTGCTATGTACACACTATCAAGTTATGATCCAGGTTGCCTTTGCTAATCAGATATGTTCAATTTGTATGGAAAAGAAATTCTCCCACAATTATTGCAGTATCTTTCTTACAAGTCTCCACTGTTTCTTGATTTAGATATACCGCCAGGGTGGATAGAATGCCGTCAGCTCAGTTGATTGGTATATACTGTATTTCAGGATCAAATGAACTGCATGGCTTCAATTCCCTTTCTGCCTCCTGACCCTGCCCTGAGAGTGGAAGGCAATTGCTAAGCACCACTGACAAACTGGCAAGGAACCAGATCTGGATGAAATATAAACAGATACAGAGGCAAGGACCTGCCTTTGGCAGAACATACATGATATGACTGCAGTTTAAGGACTAACATGAGGCCTGTAAACCACTTCCACCACTGAAAATACTTTCTTTTCCTATTTTTTAACTCCACTCAAATTAATTCTATATTTTGATATTCTGAAACAAGATTATATCTAACTACTCTACAGATTTCATCCTTGATTAGCAAAGTTACCCAATCTGCTTATCCTTTCATATTGCCCTCTCAAAATGTTAATTAACTTTGAATATTCAGGTCCCAACTGTGGACTGGATTTTATTTTTCCCCATCAGGATTGAAGTTCATAAAATGCAACATATGGCCTTGCTGCTGCCTACCTACCTGCCCATAACCTTTACGCTGTTATCAAGAGGTTAGTGGAAGCTGCAGACATATAACCCATCCTTCTGCCTATTAAGTTGTTTAAGTGACTAATTAATGCCAATCCCAAGATCATACTTCCTTCTTTGCTCTCCCCTTGGCATCTCAAGAATGGTCCTCTTCCCTTAACCACAGCCCACCAAATCATGCCAGTCTGACAATAGTGAAATTTCTTCCATAGAATAGTTGAACTTGCCTAAGACCGATATTAAAGCAGGTAGCAACTATCCTGAAACCTTAGCTGAAACATTGTGATTTAGGAGCTGGAAGAAGAGGGCAGGAGGATGCATGATGATGGTGAATGGTTGGTCAGTTCAGACTGAGGTATATATAAATACTACAGCATGATGCTACAGCAGGAAGAGGAAGATATTGAGAGAGAGCTAATGTATGTTTCCAAACTGATGGAAATCTTCACAGATGCGGGGGTCTTCATAATCAACAAAGACACAGGAAAAATTCATGCGTGAACCTTTTCTTACTGATGACAACACTCTCCATTCCCCAGTTAGTCAGCCCTGCAACTTATAACAACACTTGTTTCTGAGGCGGCAAAATTCTTTGAACTAAAAATCTGTCTAAAGAAACCAGAAAGTCTGCATCAGCCTGCACTGTGAGAAGAACAACAAGCATTGTCACTGAGGGAATGAACCAAAGAGCCATCAAGCAATTCACCTGTTGGGGAATATCATTTCATTTGATGTCACTATAGACAAGATAGTGGCCAACAAACCTTCAAAAATAAACAATGCATTCAGGAGACTCGACGAATGAGTGTGGAACAACCAGGGCACAAAGTGTACCAAATTGTAGTCCTCAACACCGTTTTGTGTGGTGTTGTGTCATGTGTCCTGTATCACACTCCTTATATGCCTTCTAGAACATTTCCTGCAGTGCTGCATCTGCAGCACCCTTAAACTCTGCTGGAAGATCTATATCACAAACACTCAAGACCTGGAAATGGACAATACCACCAGCATCAAGGCCATTTTCCTGCAGAACTAGCTGTGTAGGGTGGGTCATGACAGTCATCTGCTCAAGATTGTGTTGTACTGAGAGCTGACCATAGAACTGTGCTGTCCTGTGCAAATATTTCAAGGAATCCCTGAGAAAGTCCTTCTATGAGTGCCATATGAACCATCACCATCACAGGCCATAGATTCTAATACTTAATGATGCTATTTTGGGAGTGCTGCAGACACTTTTGAGACTGAATGAAAATTCAGAATGAAAGAAGAAAGGAAGATCCCATAGCCTCCGACTGGGCTGCACATTCCCTTACCCACTATGGGACAATCTGACAGGTCGATCGGACTTGCCACCAGCCGGTCTGCAAGATATGAATAGTCTTTCTAAAACCTTTGTGAAGAAATGCCAAGATGAGATGGCAAATAATTGGTAAAACTTTGACTTGTGTGTTCTTGTTGTGGCAGCTCAATGCCAAGGAAATTTAAGTGGGTGGTTTTCCAATAAATTCCAGACTATTTTAGAGGTGATTAATACTTCTTCTTCAATCTAATGAAACTTTATTTCATTATATTTTGAAGGGAAGAAGATTCGACTTTCAAAGAAGATTAGGAACAATTCATTAGGAGAGTAAGCGAAGCAGTAAACTGTCAACATGCTGTGAGGTGTTTTGATCTTATTCATCTACATTTGCATTTTGTTTGCTATTGGGACAAGTTAAATAACTCTGCCAGAGGGTCTATTCTTAAAGCAAATATTACAGATGATATGCAGCAAATCTTGGCATGGTTACAATATTTTGAGCAGGCATGTCACCTGCAATACAGTAATAGTTTTGTGAGTTTTTCAACTTGATTTTAACACCCAATGCAAGAATAGATGGTCAGTTAGCATTTGAATGTACACAATCAAGAGTGGTAAAATGTGAGATTACTCCTAAAGTTCACAGCACCAGATCCTGATCTCCCCTTCAACATAAAGACCTGCTGAGTCAAATCCTGAGACTGAATTTTTCCCTGCTATGTGCACAAGGATGGGGACAGATGAGTTATAGTTTTGCCAGTTTGCTAGTTTGACAGTGCATCCTGCACACAAGCCATTTTACTTGGAGGGGGATCAGGGGCAGAAGGGTTCCAGCAATTGGGAGATATCCAGCTGAGGTAAGATAAAGGCCAATTATCCAATGCCAAGTAGGCAGGCCTGCAGACTCCTTGAGGCATCATGATGAGGTTAGTTGCCTGCAGGAAATCTTCCTTCAGTAGTCCAGGGTCATCCCTTCAAGCAGGCTCTGAGGTTTCCTCACACTCTGTACACCATTTTTTTAAAACTCCTGAGCGGGCACCTCAAGATGGAGGGGGCCACTCTCTCTCACATGTCTAATAGCAGGCTGCAGCTTCTTCAGCCTCCTATTGGTCTTTCAACTTCAAGAATCCAGCCTCAGTCTCGATGACAATGCACCCTTTAGCAAGAAATAAAGCAAGTGTTGGGCTTCTATAGGTGAGAATGGAGAGTTAATAGCTGATAACAAAGAAATGGCTCATGTAATAAACAAATACTTTCTTCTACCTTCACTACATGGGATTCAAAAACATCCCAGTAATAGCTGCAACTCTGGAAGTAGATGGAAGGGAGAGATTTGGTGAAATTCCAATAACTATGGAAGTGGTATAGAGTAAAAGCGATGGAGCTATGGGTTGGTAAGTTTCCAGGACCTGATGATCTTCATCCTAGAGTCTTAAAAGAGATGGTCAATTAAGTAATAGATGTACTGGTATTAAGTTTCCAAAATATGTTAGATTCTGGGATCCCCTGTATTCAAGGAAGAGGGAGATAGAAAATAGGAAACTGTAGTCCAGGTTAGATTGACATTTGTCTTGGGAAAGTTGTTAGTTTGATCTTTAAGAAGGTTTTACCTGGGTACTTGGAAAAACTCAAGGTAACTGGCAAGAGTCAGGGTGGTTTTCGAAAAAAAGTAATCTTGGTTAACCAATTTATTGAAGTTTTTTGAATGCACTTTTGATAAGGGGGAGCCTGCTGATATACTGTCCTTTAACTTCCAGAAAGCATTTGACAAAGTTGCACACTAAAGATTATTACATAAAGTAGAAGCAAATGGTATAGGGAGTAATACACCAGCATGGTTAGAAGATCAGTTGGCTGATTGAAAACAAAGTATGCATAAATGGGACTTTTTCAGATTGACAGAGTGTGGCAAGTGAGGTCCCACAGGGATCTGTACTGGACCCTCAAATGTTTACCATTTGTTTTAATGACTTGGATGAAGAGATTAAAGGCATTGTGGCTAACTTTACAGCTACCACAAAGATAAATGTGTTGTTCAGATTACATATCAAGGGTGCAGATTAACATATGTAAGTTAATTAAGTGGGCAGAAATCAGGCAGATCAAGCATAATATTGGAAAATATGAAGTTGTTCAACTTAGCAGAAAGAATAAAAAAAGCAGAGTATTACTTAAATGAAAAATGATCGAAGAATTCCAATGTACAGAAAGATCTAAGCGTTCTAAGAGAACATAAAAATAAGAATTTATGCTTCAATTGCAAAGGGTATTGGTGAGTGCATTTCCCTTAATGTGTGCAGTTTTGGTCTCCTTATTTAAGAAAGGATGTAAATGTATTGGAACTGGTTCAGAGAAGGTTTATTAGATTGACACCTGGAACAAGTAGTTTGTCTTATGAGGGAACATTGGACAGGCTGGGCTTGCTTTCACCACAGCTCAGAACAGCAAGTGGTGATGCAATTGAAGACTATAAGATCGTGAATAGTCTTGATGTGGAAAAAATGCTTATTTTTTGTGGATAAGTCCAGAACGAGAGGATTCTGTTTTAATATAATGTGTCACCCTTTTGAACAGAACTAAGGGAAGTCCTTCTTTCTCTCAGAGGGTTGTGCAACTTTGGAACTTTTTATTTCAGAAGACCCTAGAGGCAAATCAGTCAATACTTTGAGGTTGCTCAGTTCTTGTTAAACAAAGGAATTGGGGATAGTTGGGTACGTGGAATCTGAACACAAACAGGTCAGCGATGATCTTACTGAATAGACCAGAGTGGGTTTGAAGGGCTAAGTGAGATTATCACTAGACTTCCTACAGTGTGAAAAGAGTCCCTTCGACCCAACAAGTCCACACCGAACCTCTGAAGAGTAACACACCCAGACCCATTTCCCTCTGACTAATGCACCTACCACTATGGGCAATTTAGCATGGCCAATTCACCTAACCTGCACATCTTTGGACTGTGGGAGGAAACTGGAGCACCCGGAGGAAACCCACACAGACACGTGGAAAACGTGCAAACTCCACACAGACAGTCGCCCGAGGCTGGAATTGAACCTGGGTCCCTGGCACTGTGAGGCTGCAGGGCTAACCACTGAGCCACCGTGCTGCCCCTGCCTTAATTCTGTTCCTAACGTTTTTCATTATATGTATGTTTAGTCACTATTTGATCAATGCAGGGAAAATTATCGCTGTGAGGCCATTTCCCACAAAGTATGGGATTGTCTGTGATATCTGAGACCTGACTGAAAATCCAAAATCCTGCTCATGCTATTTCTGCACGGAAGAAAGAAAACAATTAAGAGATGAGACCATAAAGGCCTATCTGATGCATTTGTCAGAAGTTGGTTTGGCAGTTGATTTAGCAGAGAATTGTGAGTGGAGCATAACAATGAATCACACTTGAAGATCTGATGTGATGCAAACACAAATCTAGCCACGGGTCAAAACAACATAGTTTAAAGTTAGAAGAAAAAAATTCTTACAGTGAGATTTAATAATGCTATAAACTAAAAGCTATGCCAAAAGAAGGTTAAATACTTCTTTTCAGCAACAAGGGAGACAATCAATGCCCCCAATTAATTTGTCTAGGAATAATTAATGACAATCAGTAAGCTACCGACATTTTCTATTTTCAAGTGCCTGATAGTTCGATCCTGCACCAATTGAATGTTATAGGGACTGGTATGCATGCAGCGGCTAGTAGTAAGTTAATAAGGAATTCATTAGTGCAAATTACTTGCAAAAACCTTATTGTTGGGCTCTTTTACACAAGGGAAATAAAACCAAGCAGGAAAACAATCTGTCATGGCAACCTCAGAGACTGAAATAAGTGAGTAGAAAGTCCTCAAATCACCAGAGTAAAGAAGAACCCAGAACGACAGAAAATAATTAGGGAAGTGGGAAGTAAACTGAGTCTAACTGTTTCATTTCAGGTTATTTTCCTTTACATGCTTTAACTGACAGATTTTGAATGTATACAGATCTACATTTGTTGTAGTAAAAAAATTCTTAGGGAAGTAAAAATTGCAATGTAAATCTTGACACCATAAGACTGTAAGACCAAATGACATAGGAACAGAAGCAGGCCATTCAACCCATTGAGTCTGCTGTGCCATTCAATGAGATCTTGGCTGATCTGATAATCCTCAACTCCACTTTCCTGCGTTTTCTACATAATCCTTGATTATTTTTCCTGATTAAAAATTTGTCCATCTTAGTCTTGAATATACTCATTGACACAACCTCAACTGCCCTCTGTACTAAAGAATTCCACTGACTCAAACCCTTCTGTGAGAATAAATTCTTCCTTATTTCTGTCTTCAATGTATGACCCCTGCCCTGAGTCAGGTCTGAACCCGAGTTTGGCAGGGCAATGTGAGAACCAGCTGGAAGAGGCTATCTCATGCCAAATGGGTTTGTCACTGCAGTATTGAACCAGGATTATGTGACTTTGGAGGGTGGATGAACATGTGCAAGATTTTATAACAACATCAACTTATTTAAATGTATCAAGAGTACAAGCATTTCTACTTATATGCTCTGTATATTTCAAACTGGGTTTCTGCGAATAGTATTCTGTGACGACAGTGGTTCTTTTCTTACTGTGCATTTGTGGATAATAACAAAGGTGTAGAAATAAGAAATTAATGGCTATGAATGAATATTGGCCTGGAATGTATGGGGTTTTTAAACTGTCAACATCTGAGTCTGACTGCAGCTTCAGGATTGTTTTGCAAGTGGATATTAATGTGAACATCCTGAAGTGTGATCTGTCATTCACTGCCACAAGTGCACCATTTCCAACTATCCCCACCCCAAGTAACTCTGAGCTGGCAATCGGTGCAACCCATTCATCTGGTGAGAAGTTCCCATTTTCCACTTTCATACTGCTGTTAGGAACCCCATAAAATTTAAGGCATATTCAACAAGGTGCAATTGAGTTCTAACCATTATCTAAGTAACAACTACTGTTGTGAAATTAATCAATCCCTGGAATAATTATGTATTTGTGGAATATAGCTGAATGTCAGCATTTTAATTTATTTCAGCTTTTATCTTAACCCCATGTATAAGATATTGGTAATGGCACAATTGGATTACTATGTGCAGTTCTAGTCACCACGTTACAGGGAGGAGGTAACTGCTCTGGACAGCGTGTGGAGAAGTTTTACTAGAATGTTGCCAGGGCTGGAGAATTGTATATATGAGGACAGATTGGAGAAGTTGGGTTTGTTTTCCTTGAAACAGAGCAGGCTGAGGGGAGACACAATTGAGGTATATCATGAGCGGTAGACATAGAGTAGACAGGTGGAATCTGTTTCCCTCAGCTGAGGGTTCAAAAACCAGGGTCGCAGATTCAAGCTAAGTGTTAGAGGGGACATGAGAGAAAGTATTTTTATGCAGAGGGTTGTGGGTGCCTCAAATTTGCTGCCTGAGTTGGTGATAGATGCAGAGACTTTAAGCTCTTTTTAAAAAAGTACCTGGTTCCGCATCTTTAGCAGGGTTGTGAACTGTCGACAGGAAGATGGGATTTGATAGGGCATTTGGATGCTTTCGGGTCAGTATGGACAGGATGGACTGAATGACCACAGAAATGCTGTATCATTTCTATGGTCTATCTCTGTCTCAACCTTTATTTCATGCTCTTCAAATAAAAAAAAATGATTATTTGATCTTATTAGCATTACTGTTTTCCATGTCCTTGGGAAACAAAGAGTTAACGTTCTCAACACAGAGGTCATTATTTCTCTCAGCAAAGTTGTATTTGAAGAATGGGGTTGTGGTGTAGTGATTGTCACTGGACTAGAATCCATAGAAGGTAATGTTATAGGGAGCGAGCAATAATGCAGGAGCTAGGAGATTTAGAGAATCATGCATGGAAAGCTGATGGACAGTTTAAAAAATATAATCAGAAAAGGCTACTGCAATGTTCGCCTTAATTTCAAGGGAACTGAGAGACAAAAGGGATTTATTCCAGTTACAGAAAACCCTGGTTTGATTGCATGTTGTGTTTAGTTCAGAGTATTGCACACAACAAGAGTATGTGGATCTTGGAGGAGGAGCAGTGCAAATTCATCAAGTTACAAGATTTACATTTTCAGGAAATGTTGCATGTACAAGCCTATATTCTCCTTCGTATAGAAGATTAAGGAGTAATACCATTAAAGTGTTTAAGATGATGAAAGGATTTGATAGGATTGATATAAAAAATTTATTACCTCTGGTGAAAGCAAGGGAGATAATAATTATAAAATTACAGCTAGGACATTCAGGTGTGATGTCAGAAAGCAGTTCTTCACCCAAGGAATAGTGAAAATCTGAAACTTTCTTTTTTCAAAAGCTTTTGGGATTGGTCAAAAACAATAAATTACATTTGCAAATTGCATTTGAAGTAAGAGAATGTCTTAATAAATTTTACAGTGAGTTTCAAAATATGATTAATGTGGTAGGTTTTAAACATGTCTTACAAAGGAAAAGTGAATGGTAGGCAGAGAGATGTGGGGAGCTTTTGTTACTAATAATAGTTATAGTAGAGAAATATCCTTGATTTATAAATTTTGGGAGGTAATCTGCAACGAAAGGTTTCTGGACCATGAAATTCAAACAGCCAAATTGGTGACCAAGAATAATATGCTCAAATAGAAAATATATGTTTTGACAGCCATAATGCTGAAGGTCTTTTCATAAGAAATGCTGATTTTTGCTTCTTTGATATAAAATGGTCTTGTTTAGAATGATGTGAAAAGGATTCCAAATAAAGTGTCACAAGTTTGTGTTCCCTGAGATTAATTGAGAGTCATGGTTCAAGGCAGATTTTTAAGTGACTTGGAGTGACTTCAACTGAAGTAAGAAAATTACTGCCACTCTTTCTTTACATTATATATATATATATAATATATGTAGATTTTAACCTGTCACAAAAATGTGTCAATCATGCTTTCAATCATAAACATTTATAGAAATTATATGTAGAGATTTAATCTATTATCTAGAATTTCCTTAGCTACCAGTGAATGACTTGTAAAGCTTGTAAGACTCAGGGTTCTCACATTGGCACATTATGTATGCATACTTGGCTGAGAGCTTACACTAATTAAAACATTAGCTCAACAGGGGGTTTTGTTTGACATCTTAGATTAGCTGTAGACTTTACTTAATTGACAAGTTTAAGTTGGTATAGTAAGTTGGTCTTTCTGCGATCCCTTTTGTCCATGTTTCAATGTTTATTTGGACAACAGTTGGAGGCGTGAAATGTTAAAACTCTATTTTTGATACTTTAATGGTATATCCAGTTAACACTTTTGTAGGGTTATAAAACAGCAGATTCCTTTTAAAATGAGTCTTGTGATGGGTATCAACAATTCTATTCTTGCTATTGTTATTGAGTGACTCAATGGTCATGTGTATAGTGCATACTGTGTTATGGATGGAGATAAGATGGCATTGAGTTGGCACGAAAAGTTTGAGAACCATAGCGAGTGGCTGGGATGCTTGTGCTGGCATAGGGAGAACTTTGGGGCCTGGGCAAGACATTTTAATCTTGATTTCCTAAAGATTTCCAATTCAGACAATGATTCATGGGTCCTCTGAGGGGCTGTGTACATGAGTCATAAAGAACGTGGCTCAACTCCACAAATATCACTGGGGGATGGGGATAGACATAAGGAGATGCTTACCATTGCAATGGAATCAGCCAGATCTGGAGTGTAGGTTTCAGGTTCACTATGTACAGCTATGTACAGTTCACTATGTTTCACTATCAGGGAAAATTGAGGGCATCTGGAATTTGAGTCCAATTTTAATTTTTAAAGGACTTTGGAGTCAGTCCCACTCCATGAAAATCCAAGCCATTGCATTCATTCCACTAACATTTCTGCCATCATTTAAATAAATATAGAATGACTCAGTAATTAAAAAGCATGACTTATCAGGTCAGAGTTAAGACCACCTTGAAACTTTAATATGGGCTGTCTTGTGAAGTTAATCATATGGCACTGTGCATCAGGTAAAATGTGCTGGTTGATGAGCATGACCACAATTCCTCCAGACACATTTCAACAGAAACTGAATAGGACTTTCACAGTTATGTGAATAGAACTAATTATAATTCTGTTATCTTACAATTACAATATGAAATTTAAGATTTAAAAAGAATGATATATTCTGAAAAGCAGTAACTTATTTTCTTCTGCCTGTGATGAATGAACTCTTTGCAGAAGAATGTTTCACTGGTAACTACCATTCTCGATTGAGTAATAGTATGACTGTCTTCAAATGAAACTGGTCTGTGTACGTAGCTGGCTTATTCCTGAGTGTTAATCCTGTACAAAGTTCTTTGGAATTCTATCATCATTGCTGTGATGTCTGACAATGAGTTTCCCAGCAAACTTTGGCTTTCGACTGGAAAAAACAATCATATTACTTATCAAGGTCAAACGTTTGTAGCAGTGAATGATATGCTGAAATATTTTATCTCAGATAAATTATCATGATAAATAACTTGTCAAATATTAAGTAAAGCATCTTAGATTTGCAAAATTTTGCAGTTCAGCTTTATCATAGCATTCCATCTATAATTAATCTTTGGAAATAAAGATGGAAATAAAGATGGAATTCTCTCAGACATTATGAATATGAGGATAGAGATGTAACAAATAAAACTTTGAACTCCAATTTATAGCTAACCCCTTATTATAGTTTTAATTAGTCATAAAGGGTGCACTTAAGTACAATTTGATGTGATGAATTGGCAATTGGATTTATCTCATCTGGTAATCTAAATTTTTCACACATGCCAATACTCCCAGGCCTTTTTGAACTTGTTCGCAGTTGGTAAGTTTCACAATAACGCGAGTCTGTTGGTGTTTCTTTTTCTTAATATGGTTATTGTGTTATATTGGATTCAAATTATGTTTTATTTCAAGTGTGTAGTAATGAGTCACAGAGAAATTGCTGTTTTAAAACAGCACTCTTAAAATTTCCAAAGTGCATCCCACTATAATAGGAACGGGAAAAAGTCAAATACAGAAAAATCTAAAATGAATGGGCATCAGTTGAAAAGAACTGAAACTAAGAAAGAAAGAAAGACATAAAAGGCAGAATAAAGGGGCTCATAATGAAAGTAACTCAAAGGTATTCTTTACTCCAGCTTTTCTGAGAATTCAAATCTATGTAGATTTTCTCTATTGACCATGATTTGCTGGTTGTCATTCCTGATGGTTAAGAATTCCATTCCATTCAGTGGACCATTCACTACACAGTTGGAGATGGTTTTCTGCAGCTGAATTTCACTAATCTTATTTTCAATCTTAATGTTACAGGAAGTGACAGTTTCACATTATATCTGATTTATATTGAGAATCATTGAACTTTATTTTGGCGTCAGTCAGTGAAAACATCCTTTTTCTGACCTACTTAATGTTTTAATTAACCAATATATGTATCCTGTTTAATTTACATCAATGATTTTGATATATTCATTTCTTCCAGCTGTCCAGGATGTGATTCATATGTTCAGTTTCTGTTTTACCATATTTATATATTTAACTTAAATGACTTTGACAAACAAAATCTTTGGAATTTTTTTTGCGACCTAAAAAAGCCAAAGAAATATGGAAGCACTGTAATATTAGTGAAGTTCCTACTTTATTTTTAAGCAATGCACTGTTGCAACATTATCTTAGCCAATTCCAACATCATATGCTGCTTTCTTGATGAGCTACTTTGCCTGTTGGACTCTCTTTCTAAGCTGATGAGTGTGGTTGGTAGCATGCTTGCCTCTGGATGACATGCCAGGATGGGAATAATATAAGAGAATCAAGGCTGACTCTTCAGGTACTCAGGGAATTATGCACTATCAGAGGTGATGTTGTTAGAATAAGATGTTAAACTGAGGCCCTGCCTTTCCTCTCAGACTGACCAAAAATATTGCATGGCACACTTTGAAAGAAGAGCAGGGAAACTATGCCCAGTGTCTGAGCTAATGTTTAACCCTCAATCATCATCACATAAAAATATTAGTCTATCTTTCTTATATTTGTGGTTAGTTTTCATTACAATGCAGCATTATTAATTTGCTTAAATACAGCAAGTGAGTTTTTCTTCTGATCTTGATTAAACAGTTTCATATGACCAACATATTTTAGTTTCATAACAGAGCATGATGTCTAAATTCAACATAAGTGATCTTAACTACTCAAGCACATTCCTTCATTTTTGTTTGAGTATGGGGACATACAACATGTCCTAAATTTCTCTTGAGTTTCACAATCTTCAATAAAGTGATCAGCGGAAGCATTCAGAACTTACCTTTCCGCATCAATTCACTAAAGTATTCAAAATTTGTCTTTCTGGTTTATTTTATAAATGAACAATGGCTACCCACCCACTGATTGCAAATTAGGCGGACAGGCAATTAGAATAGGCTGTGTAACCCACTCACACTAAGCTTACTTCCTTCTTGTTGTGATTTTAACTTGGCCTTTTAAACATGTAAAAAGGAGATCAGCTGGAAGTTGATAGGGTCACTTTCTTGAGCTTCCTTTACTCACTCCCACGCCCACATTGTGATGCCCTCCTAAAACTGCTGTCAAAATGTGATTGCCAGGGATGGTAGCTTTAGTCCTTGATGGCAGTTCCTGCCACTTCAAATCCTGCACCTTTCAGCTGCTTCCCAGCAGGCGAGGATAGGAATCAGACAGTGACTGTTCAGATAAGGCCTGATAGTTAAAATCACATGGACTTCACACTGCAGAGGACTGAATAATTTTTTCTTCATTTAAGCCCTCACCTACATGACTCCTCGCTACAGCAGAAACTGAAGAAACAAGGCATGTTTTCATGAATGGATTCACGTGGTGATTGATTCTAACTGTTCATGAGAGTTTCTATCCACTTGTAAAAATACCCATCCTTTATTATTCTCTATGTAAGTAGCCAATTCATCAAATATTAACAATTCTAAATTTTAAAATAGTTTTGGTATTGTTTTTATTCTCAAAATGTATTTGAGATTATCCTAATTCTTCATGATATTACAATAAATGGTACATCTTTGTGCCACTAATGGCAGAGTGCATATGTGAAATAAAGGTTCAGTCCTCAAGTTATTAATTTGTTTTCAAAACAATTTTTAACCTTTTTAACTAAAAAAAATCAGTCAGTTTGGATAATTATTTGTCTTTCAACCTGATTAATGTCTGATATCTCTGTGATGCCTTGACATTATCTGTAATACCCTTAAGCTTTAGATTATACTGTGGAGGATTAATGTATGGAAATGTGCTGTTCCTGTATGTGGTGAAGGATTTAGGCTTGGGTGAAAGTACAGAGGAGAGCCACAAGTCTTAAGTCTCTTAGTCACCAGGTTAGGTCTCAATAATTAGGACAATTTACCTTGCCTAATGCAGGCTGAGAACAGAAATTATTAATGTTTTTAAAATGAAGTGACAGGATTCAGTCTGGTTGAAAGGATTATACAAGATGTAATACAATGGTGGAATAAACAGCATGCAATCATATATCATGTCCAAAGATGTGTAGGTTAGGTGGATTGGCAATGCTAAACAGGGATGTGTAGGTTAGGTGAGTTAGCCACGGTAAATGCAGAGTTACAGGGATAGGATCATGGGGTGGGTCTGCGTGGGATAATCTTCAGAGGGTCATTGTAGAATTGATGGGCTAAATCCTGTAGGGATTTTATGGTTCTATGAAATTAAATTTCTTGCAGTCAAAGAGTTAACTTAGATATCAGAATAACTGTAATTCTTTAAATGGGAAGTTAATAACTTTGAGTGACAATAACAGCTGGCATTTCCCAAGAACTTCAGCTAAAGCAAGTTATGATTCTCTTGATCTTCTACACCAAATCCACAAAATACTGTTAGAAAATAGTTGGACTACTTAATGAAATATTCAAGGTTAACCCAAATTACATTTGCTTTCTCTAAATCCACTATCAAATAGTTCTTTCACTTCTCTTATAATTTATTCATATATGAAACAACAATTACTGGAGTTTATGCAGACAGCACTATGCCATTTTTAACACCAGAAACTTCTGATGTAGCCCACATTGGTGAGATTAGTTGTCCCTGTCATCAATTATGTTTCCCATCAACCTTAGAGGTAGTAAACAGTCTGCAAGGAAGCCAAGATGGAGGCATAAACTGGAAAGGTCCATTCAGCACAAGATGTCATCTTGACTGAGAAATTGAAGCTTGCGCTAGGTATAGACATCTGAAGAATCATTAAACAGATTATTTGCACTTAACCTGCCTGCTAGCTCTCATTAAAGAGGCTGCATTACATTTTGATGTCTTGCACTTTAATTAGTATCTTTCTTTAGCTGCAATTAACTGAGAGTAAAGTAATTGTTGCAGAAGATTTTGAACGTTAGTTCTAAGTATATCATCACTTATTGTTCATTAGGTTTGAAGGTTTGAAGAGGATTTTTGAAACATACCACTTTCTGCGACCCTTTTCTAACATTTCACTGATTCATTGCAACATTCCTTCCAAAAGTGATCTGAGGATTGAATCACAAAATACTAAGTGCTATACCACTTCACCTCCTTCTTGGAGTCACCAGGAGAAAGGATGTGATAATCCTCCAAATTTTTACTGGGGTTCTCTGACTTTACACTTTGGTCAGCACAAATCATGGTTATCAGCAGTAACATCCAAATTAAAACAGGTCTTTTAAACAGCTATGTCATATATATCTGTTTGCAGCCTTCCAACCAAATAATCCTCCCAGAGACCTACATACATTAAGATTAGGTAGCATCAGTTTAGCTTCTAGTGGGTAGAGAGTCACACTACAAACCAATGCCTCCCGTACCCCCGACAAATTCAACACAAGTTTGACAATATCAGACAGTGAGGCTGTAAAATAGCTGGAACAGAAAATGGAAAAATATAATGCAAGTACAGTGGTAAGTTATCTTTTAAGGTTGGGCTGAATTTCATCCTGAGCCATTCACAGAACAATCTTTGTGCATCTCCATCAGACGAGAGAGAACTTGATGCTAACACTGATAGTTCAAAATAACCTTGTTAAGCACAATTTTAAAAATGACCAAATTAGATATAATCGTAAAAATTAATTCAAGCCAGGCTTCTTACAATAAATTCAGCAGTAGGTTTCATTTTATCAGAAGCTACTTAGATTGGTTAACACCTGCTAAATGCATTATTGGTTAATGATTTTAAGTCGACTTATTTTGTTATCTTTATATATTGATGCAAAGTAGTTTACAATGCACATCAGCAAGTGAGTATATACTGTAGCTGATCATAGGAGGGGTTGTGAGCAAGTCTTATTCAGCATTCTTGCTCCTGGCTCCACAAATAAAAAGAAACAGCATTTACCTTTTCTGATCACCACTGTACCACTAAGTTTTACTGAGTAGAACATCTATGGTACATACTTCACTGAGTATGCATCAGATTTATATGAGGGACCTACATGTGTAGAGTATAGAACATGATTCTCATTGATGAATAGGGCTGTTCTCTGATTCAGGTAGATGCTCCAACAACAAAGTTCAAAGCACAAAGCAAATTAGGAGTGGAATGAGAATGAGGTAATGTCCATCAACATTATATTAGTTCCTCTATTGTAGCACTTCTGCTGGGTGGCCAGTGTAAAAGTCTCTTCCACTGTTATTTATTGGTGTAAATTAGTTTGCCTTTTATTAAAAGGACACATATTGAAATTGTATCTGTTTCTGGAAGCTCAGCATTGTTATTAGTACTTATTTACATGATTGATTTTTAGGCACACAATATTGACTGTGTTTGGTGACTGTGTTATTTAATGGCTGAGCTACGGCTCCAATAGATGTGTTTAATTTTGGAAATTAATGTTTTAAAGTTCTTTAATATGAATCGAATAATTCCATTGCAGTTATTTTTCATTACCACATTTTCAATAAGGTTGTCTTTAGATCTTATTGTCAGCACATTTTAAATTACTACGTGTGGTATTTATATTAAGTAGCATTTTATCCTTTTTTGATTTCAAAACAAGTTATACTTTTCACACATACAATGCTATGCACAAACTTGCTTAGGGTCACCTTTGAACTAAAATTCCCAATTTTCTGTTCTTTTGAGAAAACCATTTCCCTGCTGGTTTTCCAATATCCTTGCAGATCATATTTCCGAAAATGTGGACGCTTCAGCTAGTGTATTAAAGCTTGTAGGTATTCATTTAATGTAAAACTATCACAGTACAAGTGTCAGGAAATGCACTAGAGTTTCAGAATGCATGTGTACATACAGAAACAACATTTTCCAACCTTTGGAGTATTACTTTAGTCCAAATAGCTCAACATAATGAAATCACAAAACTGCTGGCCAGCGTTTTCTCCCAGATGCCAATACACTCTATTTAAAAATTAAATGGAGTGCCAGTATGAAGTATTGGGCACATTTTACAAAGTAGTCACAGGAAGAAGCTATATTGCTATATTACAGCAATATTACTAAAGCTTTTTCACTGCTAATGTGAATAACATTAGTATGTTTGAAAGCTGGAACTTGATTAGAGTGAATTCAAAGGTAAACTACATGAGTTCTGGAATGCAGCAACACAAGTGGCATACTCTAGCACTGTCCAGCATGCAATATAAATATCTACAATACTTTGGGACAATTTGCATTTTTTTTAAAAAAAGTATGAAACTGATAAAATTTCCTTCCTACAACTAATGTGCAGGAATAAATATCTGTGTCAATTTCATTTTTGTGGCTTAGGTCTTTTGGTATAAAAGGGTAATTTTATTAACATAATGCACTCAGGTTTCTAAACCACTTCAATCTCTACAGGCTGCAACACAGACAACACAAATATAGCCTCCAATGTGGAGGATACTAAGTGCCCATCACGCCTGTCGAATGTACTGAGGGATGGCCCGAGTGTACCTTAGGAAGGCCTTTACTTGTGACAAATCATAAGTCTCATCATATAATTAACACTTTACTTTTGCATTATTTTAACCATCACATAAGCGTTTCACAAAAACTGCAATTTACGTTACTGTTAGCCAAATTTGAAATATATACAATGACATACAGAATTAATATTCGTAACAGTACTGTCTAAATACAAAAGGCCGAAGCATTAACTTAATAGAGTTTTTTTTTCGTTTGGGTTCAGTGTCACTTAATAAACAAGTAGAAACATTTGAATGAAGGCCATGTAAGAGGGGCATTAATTATATTTTATATATTGATACAGTTCTTATTCGAATAGCGTTGCCTCATTATATTTTCCCTTTTAAATAAGTCGGCATCGTTAATGTTATTCAATTATAAATACCCCCAAACCGTTGCCAAAACGCTTAGTCTGACCATTAAAAAAAAGTCAAAGTACATCAAGTCAAAGGAAAAGCAAATACTTCCAAAACACGAGTGCAGAAAAATCACTTCAATTTGCATACAAGTTTATGCAACAAATTATCAGTAATTACTTTTGTAATTATGGTGGATTATGCAACACATTCTCAACACATTCTGCTCAATTATGCTTAACTATTTCGTGAAATATTTATTATAAACACATCAATTTAAACACATTGCTTATAAATTGCATACTTAAAATTTCCAATGAATTAAAATGCATTACATATTAAAATTCAGGTCAATCATTATTGAAACTTCAAGTTACATCGCCCGTTTTTCGAGCAAGCCTATTCAGCAGGTTGTATTTTATACAGCAATACATTTGATACCTACCATTGAATTGGCTGTGTTTAATAATAAGGGATAGTGTGGAGAAAGTCGTTACAACAAGTCACAAGAACTATGATTGATAGAAGGAGATTATTCATCTTAAGCAGGTCAGTCCGGAAAGTAAGGAAACCCCAGCATTAATGTTCGCTGTTAACTTTATTCGGTTAAATACGTATACACGAAAAAAGCAATCGATAATTAAGTAGAACATGTTCACGTGACTTTGGAAATCTACTTCCTTAGACTTTTCAATACATTAGTGAAGAACAGCAGATCAAATACTGTCTCACCTATGCATTTCCTGTTTAGTGCTTGGGTCAGTGACAATTAATTAAATTTAGTATACATTCTCCCTAAAAATCTAACTTCGCACAATCATCACAACGGGACCGTGAATGGATTCCATCCATATCGAATATGAGTAAAATGTTAACTTGCTAAAAGAGCTTTTTTATTTAATTGGAACATAAATATAAATGCCTTGTATTCTCGAATGGAATTCTTCGTAATAATGTGTGGTCAGACTTAATGGGGAACAAGAGCCTTGAATCTTCAGATCTTGGTACGGAGATGTTGCATAGATAACAATTGTTGAACGCGCCGAACGAGTGCAGTCATACATAAGAAAAAAAGACAACTGAAAATAAAACTCCAGAACTTAAGTCTTTTATGAGCCATTTATCCATCTATCTATGCATATCAATTGATCTCTTCTACAAACAAGTTAGGGTCATAATAGGTAGGTTAGCGAAAATTGGCGAGTGGCGTGGAAACGAATACTACTTGGAGGCCAAAGTAGATGAGCAGCAAACTGGCTTGTTTGTACATAGACAAAAAGGAGCAAAACAAAATGTCTCAATTCACAACAGAATGGATGGACAGATGGATGAATGGATTGACATGTTGCTTAAGGCTTATCGTTACAATGTTTGCAAAGACTGGACGGTGTTCCTGTATATACAGCGCACTTGTCCGGACAAGCAGCAATGGAAGTGCCTGTAAATGGGTAAACAGCAGACTGTCCGAAGGAGCTCAGAGTGTTGGTCAATGCAGCTGCAGATGGAATGGGTCCTGTCAGTGCCTGGCCCTGGTTCAAATAAGCTACCAGCCGCCTCATTTCATCCAAAGCTTGAGCCTGCATCAAGATGTAGTTTTTCGCCAGAAGCAATGTGGCGATTTTGGACAGTTTTCTGACTGATGGGCTATGGGCATAAGGAATCACAGATCTAAGACCGTCCAGTGCATCGTTTAAGTCGTGCATCCTTCTCCTCTCCCTTGCATTGATACTCAGTCTCAGCGAACGCGGCTCTTTGTCCTTCTTGCCAATTGAACTTTTTAGTTTACCCTCGTTGTCACTGCTGGGATTCCTTGTGCTCCCGGCAGACCGGCCGTCACTGTCCTCCTCGTCTCCTGTCTGGTCTTCGCTGCTTTCTGTCGTTTTTGGATCCTGACTGATTGAGTATGAAGTACAGCTTTGTCCAGACCAGCTCTCCCGGATTTCAGCACCTCGGCTAGTGCCACTGTAGCTAAATGTAGATTGGCCGTAGCGCTGGGGCACATCAATATATGTGTCATTGACAATGGAATTTAACTCGTCCCTCCCTTTGACAGAGATGTTTGCTGTGCTGTGAAATAGATCTCCTTCCGCAACGTTCATTTTTTTAGAATCAGTCACTTGAATCAAAAAGGATTACCCCTCTTCGCCTTTCTTCAATTTTAAATCGGTGACGTTTTGAAATGAGAAAAAAAAGTGCACTGAGCTGTGTGTGTGTGTGTGTGTGTGTGAGAGAGAGAGAGACAGCTCCTCGACTCCTTCTCCAGTGTGCGCCCGAGCACTGGGAGGGATGTGACTCACTTTCTATCCCACTTTCAGGTTATTGCAGAGAGTCGCCTGTTGGGACATGCCGTCTACCCAATCAGGAGGACGCTTTAATTAATAGGATTAAAACGTTTAGAAGAAAAGGTCGGCAGCTGCCAATACAGTCGGTTGGGTTTAATCTAAACACACACACACACACATATATACAATGTCGGACCTAAACTCGACCGCATTGCATGGAGGTTCCGGCAATCAGCAGTTACCGACCGCACCGAATGCAACAAATTTCACCAACAGTTAACGGTCAGATGACTCATCCAATTGTTGCATTGCGGAAACTTGCAGAGAATCAAACGATTTCGATAATTAGAAATAAACATTGGCAGCAAGAAAATATCTACCTCACAGTTTGTAGATATGTCAGGGTCAACTTCTTTCGGAAGTTTTGTTTTGCCTACAGCGCCTGACCAGTCGCATAGCTATTGAGTGTGCGCTGCACAGGAGGAGGCCATTCGGCTGTCCTGCCTGTATGAACCAAACATTCATCAGCCGCTTTTAGAAGCGGGTCAGACACCGTAAAAAAATGATATTGGTCAATAATGACCAAATCACCTTGGCTTTAGTTAGTTAACAGACCGAAGAATAGATGCATAAAGATGGCCATCAAGGTCCTGCAGACGTTAACAACATTTTTTTTCTCGTTTGTAAGGGACGTGAACATCATTTTTAGATCGATTAAGCCAAACTTTAACCATTGGAGTTAGCCTCGGATATTTTAAAAAATAAGACTATTTGGTTTAGTTCACATTTTTTTGTTAGCAAAACAAGTCCACTCCCGAGCCAAAGTAACTTCCACCATAGGAAGGTTTTGCAAACTGTCTGGTTTTCAGATTGCACTAACTGATCTGGCTGAAAACTGTCCCTCTTGACGAACGTTACACAAGTCAATGAAATGTAAGAGATGCAACATATCTGACAACAGAACGGCAGACAAATGAGAACCTAATGAAGCTGCCTGCTGCTTGCTCCGACGTGATTATCTTTTCATTTCGATTGCTCCCAGTCAGCATCTAAACTCTCCCTGGATTGAATGAATTTATGTCTTTGTATTTAGCTTTCCAAAGTTTCTTACGTTTTCAGGTTACACGCAACTCGTGAAGATTGTTTTCTGCCAAAAAAATTGTTGGCGCTTGGACGAAATGTTTTAGAATTTAACAAAAGGATAAGCTAATTAAGATGTAAACGATGGATTATTTTGCAGACTCCTGCACTGACTGGTGATGTAGTGCAGTTGTAATTCATGGAGCACAAACATGTGATAAAACAAAGCAACTGATATAATGTGATTCCATTAAATACAATTGCATGTTTTCAAAACAAAGTAACGCTGACCAAGGAGTTCTAAGATTTTAAAATCAGTAAAACATTTAATTAAAACTCCACTTCAAAACGATCACACTGATGACCAACGCCACCGTGTGGAAGAAATGCACACTTTAAAAAAAAATTAAGTCGGTATTTTGCACAGATACTACAAAAAAGTTTCCGTCCTTATCAGAAGTTACCATCACCAACAAAGCCACGAAAACCGGGACACACGGGCCAAAGAGGTAAAGGTTTGTTGAACTGTGGCTGTAATCTTACTGCTAGTCATTCCTGCATACTGTTGTAAGTTTGAATTGAAATAAAGTTTATGTAGTCTTAAACAAAATTGTTATTACATTAACGTGCATGCAAACAAATAAACATGAAACAAATAGCTACTTTCACAATGACCCAGCTTCTGCTAAAATAAAGCACAATTACCTTAGAGTGCTTTTTGCCGAAAATAAGATACATCTTTTGAAAAGTATTTATACGATCCTTCATTTTTCTTGCATCTGAGAAATAATAATCTTTTACTTTACCCTCCTCCATGCATTGGCATGAATTATTCATGGGACCCATAAGCTCCTGAGCTTCAATTTATAATTTAGATGTTATATTAATACATTTTAAAAACTTTTCGCAGTTATGGGTGCATTTTGGCATTCATGTGAAGTGGATGATACGATTATACAATAGTTGCAGTCTGAATTCAGGCTTATAGACCGGACATCAAGCGTTAAGGACACTAACCCTCTGATGCTGGAGGCTTTCTGGTACATCGTAATTTACCACAGTGCTGCCTGCCTATTACATAATACACGTCAAAGAAGGGAAAACATATTTTGATTATCAACAAAACATTGTCTATATAACACACGTTTATTAAATTTTGCATTCACTTCCTTTCCCATGATTTTGTGTAAACATTTTATTTTTCCCATTTCCACACCTTCAAAGATATGACCTATGTCAACTGAGCCTCTTGCTTCCTAACTTAACATTTGGGGTTCTGTTTAAAGATACATTAGAAATACAATGATGACTTTAAAAATTTAATTATCTCTACATTCAAGTTAGTTTGGTCCCTGTCCCTCCCTGACCACAGAATCGCAATTGGTCTTAGTTCTAAATGACCATAGCAGATGGAATAATCTACATATTGTTTAAATCAATATGTCCTGCCAATTCTCATGGGAAATTCAATGATTAATTGTTTTATATGCACTTCCACTTGTAATTAATTGTGAAGTTTGCAGAATCTGAAGTAATAGGGTTTCCATCAAAGCCTTTCAACCCTTTGTCACACATCCCAGTCACATTTTCTATTAAAGTAGTTGGTTTTAATTGGTTCACAGGCTGGTCCTCTCGCAATGAAGTGGTTATAAAATGCATTGTCAACCTTCATCTGAAAATTGTCACTTTTTTTCAGTAATTGAAAAATCTATTGCCCAAATTAAAAATGATGCATATTCCACAATAACAAGATTAAATCTACCCTCTTTGTTTGCCTGTTGGGATTTGGTGAGCTCAGTTGGCTGGATGGCTAGTAGCAATGCCAGCAGTGTTGATTCAATTCCTGTACTTGTTGAGGTTACCAAGAAGGAGTCTAATTCTCAGTGTTTCCCCTCGCCTGAGGTGTGCTGATGCTCAAGTTAAACCACTACTATCTCTGAAGAGAGAGCACTACTATATTCTGTAGGGCTATGACAAGTTTACCTTTGCTTTTTTTTTTGCTTATCTCATTATAAACTTCACCTGAATATTTCAATATTGTGTTACAATTGGATTTTTAAGAACACAATGGTTCAGAGGAGCTTTCAATCACATCAGTACATTGTGAGTGCACGTAACTTGCAGAATTTCCAAGTATCCATTTGAAGCATCAACAAGCATTAAGAGTCAAAGCTGTTACCGTCATTCTGTAAGGAATTGAAAGTTCCGTTAACTTGCAAAGAAAAACGCAGATAAAATTCAAGGGATCAAATTATCAAAACATTTTATTTCAGACAAGTGAATTTGTATAATACATTACACTTCTTTTTACTTTTTGCAGAAAAACAGAAGCGACACATGCAAAATAATAAAAGGTATCATTACCAGCAGGCACGGATTCATGTTGGAGAGGGATTAAAACTTAAGTACTTTATGGTCACTTTTTATTACCATTCTGGACTTTTTAAACTCTGTACCATGCTAACCTATATCTTTTTACTCTGTAACAACACTTAAAGGTACTCTGTATCTAGGAACTCTGCACCTAAGAGGTGACATTACAAACTTTATAGTGTATGTGACAATAAAGGTTATTCTATTCAATCTATTCTATTCTATCCAAACTATTTTATTCTATCGAACCTATTCTGTCATTTTCTATTCTATTCATCATTGGTTGTTTGCTTCAACTTGTAAAATAAAATAAATCATAAACTGCTTATGGAGATTAAGCATGATTAAAGTAAAAACCCCTGGAGAAAACTGGCAAAACATTCCACATCAAGAATGATTTTACAGATTTTATTTAAGCATCACTCTTTTTTGTAGGAGTGCAAGCATTTAATTAACATATGGAATGGGTGTGGTGGCAATGAGTTGGCTCAGCAGAAATTGTGAGAAACTGATACTTGTGCTAGCACCAAATGGTTAACGTAGCTCTTGTGCTTTGACTTTCATCTTTCATTTTGCCTCTTGTGTTTAATCTTTAATTCTTCGCACATTAGGGAAATTTTGAGCTCACCTGTTGCCTTTGCTTTTATTGCACAATTTGGTCAGTATTGTGGAAGAAAGGAGGCATGCTGTTGAAACCTTTTGTCTTGCATCTATCAGAACGGTTGCAAGAATACCAATTTTCAATGGGAACAATAATGGTAACACTGCATGAGAAAAGGGTACTAATTGATTTGCAACTGGCCTCTGATTGTTTGACTTATTGCAATGGAGAATGTATCAGGAACCGCATATTCTCCTCAGATTCTGCTTAAATTTAAATTAAAATGGTCAAATTGACTCTGATAGATTTTAATGTTGCCATGGAACAGTTGACTGTTGGGAAAAAAAATGTGTCTGCACAAATTATTTCTGCTTGCAGAAGACAGAAACCTGCATATGATGTATTAATATTGTAGAAAAT
The DNA here is from genome assembly GCF_004010195.1 of Chiloscyllium plagiosum. Classification (NCBI taxonomy): domain Eukaryota; kingdom Metazoa; phylum Chordata; class Chondrichthyes; order Orectolobiformes; family Hemiscylliidae; genus Chiloscyllium; species Chiloscyllium plagiosum. The sequence continues at coordinate 30,779,374 of NC_057729.1, forward strand.
GTAAGTAAACTACATTGCTGGTCTGACTAATGTTAAATTGGTTTTAAGTGTAATTCTTAACACACTCAGGTTTGATCAGTAGGTGTTGTCCAGTTGTGGAACCACATCTAATTTTGGATACTGCTGTGAGTTTTGCGAGCTTTGTCTAATTGAATATGATCAGTATTATATATGTTGCAAACAGCCATGTAATACATTGTATTTTCCAAGAGCAGAATGCTGCAGTTGAGCCAAAAAGATGTGCTGCTTGCATCACAAATGATCAATGTGTTGTATGAATTTTGGTGTCAGTATCATGTCAGATATGTAGGGTATACATCCTATCAACTGATGGATTGTTTCAAACAATATACCCTTCAGCAGTTTCAATCAGCTCAGTGAATGCTGTAAACTCTTACTACCTTATCACATTCCATACCTTTCAAAAGGCATCTTCAGAGGCCCTGAGGTAAAAGCTTGCAGTTACTGTTCTATATCTTGTCAAACGTTTCTAATGTGCAGCAAAACATGGATGTTCAGGTTGATAAGTATGAAGTAACAATTAAGCCACATAAGGGTAGAACGGTGGTTCAGTGGTTAGCACTGCTGCCTCACAGTGCCAAAGACCTGGTTCAATTCCCACTTTGAGCAATTGTGTGGAGTTTGCCTGTTTTCCCTGTATCTGCGTGGGTTTCCTCTGGGTGCTCCAGTTTCCTCCCACAATCCAAAGGTGTGCTAGTCAGGTGAACTGACCATGCTAAATTACCCATAGTGTTAGGTGCATTAGTCATGGGTAAAAATAGGATAGGGGAATGGATCTGGGTGGGTTACTCTTTCGAGGATTGGTGTGGACTTTTTGGACTGAAGGACCTGTTTCCATATTGTAGGGAATCTAATCTAAAGTGCCAGGCTATGGTCATCTCCAAAAATACTTAATAATTGTCTCTTAGTATTCAGTTTTATTACCATCACTACATTCTTCCACTATCAACATCCTCGGAGGGGTAATATTAAATATAAACTGAACTAGACCAGTCATATAAATACTGTGGCTACAAACTTCTGACTTCCCAAAATCTGTTCACCATCTTCAAGGCATAACTCAGGAGTATTTGGAATGTCTCCAAATTGCTTAAATATGGTACCAACAAAGTCAAAAAGTTCAACACCATCCAGGACAAAGCATCCCACTTGATAAGTGCTCCGTCCACCAACTTAAAAATTCACTCCATCCAGCACTAATGCAGTCGTACATACTGTGTAAAAGATGCACTGCAACAACTCGCTCCTTCAACAAACCCATGCCCTTGACCATCTGGTGGACAAAGGCAGCAGACACATATGAACACTACCACCTGCAATTCCTCTCCAAGCCACTCCTGAGCCTTCCTTGGAACTATATATCACCATTCTTTCATTGTCACTGCTTGAAAATCCTGGAACTTCCTTCTGTATAACACTATGGGTGTAACTGCAGCTTCTGCACTGCAATGGTTCAAAGCCGCAGCTCACTATCCACCTTCTCAACAGCAGTGAGGATTGGCAATAAACTCTTACCAATAATGTCCATATCCCATGAATGAGTAAAGTAATCCTAACCAGTAAAAGGTTAAGTGATTTATTGTGTTGCAAAATTTCAGGATTCACAAGAAGCCAATAAAATATAAAGCATATGAGGCCTTTCTTTTAAGGTTGAACCTATAGAAGAGGTGGGATCAAGCTCCCACAAAACCAGAATTTTTACTTTCAGCTTTCACCATCTGCTGGGGTCTTAAAGCTTGATGTGAAAGCTCTTATTCTTCTCTGTTACAGCTAAAAGCTGGGGTTCTCTTCCTTCTGCTACAATTGCATATGAGACCATCTATTCCACTGAATTTGCCTTTGCCAAGGGTGTGTTTATGGTATGTTACTATATTGGAATAGTTAATTAGTAGTAGTTTATATACATGTATTATGTATGTATATATATTTTATACATATAGTTAAGCATTTCAATAGAGTTACAATTAAGCCAATTGCATTCTTTTTATCTCATCTGTATTTTAACTCTCATGTAAAAACAAAATGTAGTTTGCTTAAAGTCAAGTACTTTGACCATTCGAATTTTACCTGGAATACATTGCCATATATTTATTTTTAAAATAAGGAAAAGAATCTAGGCTATCTTCTTAACATACGTTGAGGGGGCTTGGTCTGGTCCAATACAAATTGAAGGCTCTTGATGGGATCAAATTCTCTAATTCCAGGTTGGGTTTAGGATTATTGGACTCAAAGACAGTGAGTGGTGACTGATAGTGTTCTGTTTTTGAGGTGTTGAATTTGGTTGGTTTAAATATGGTGTGTCTTGCGTAGTAAAGGCTCTTTCAGTCATGAAAAGTTCCCTGGGGGTGGACGATGTCATTTCAGGAGTTTTATAAAAAATGAACAAGACAGAGCTTTTTGATTGGCAGACAAAAAGGAGTTGGAGTTGTTTTGTCTGTGCCAAAAGGGGAGGCAAATGCAACAATGGTTTGACATTTACACTTTCTGGACATGCCATTGGAATCTTAGGAATTTGCTATAATTCAATTGCAAAAGGAGCAGCTTGAACATGAAAGGGAAATGAAACAGTTTGAATTCCAATTCAAATCAGAAAGAGAGAATATCTCTAGCTGAGGAAAAAGAAAAGGAAAGAATAACCCTGGCAGAACAAAAAGAAAAGGAAAAGAAGGCCCAGCAGACGAAAGGGAGAAAGAGAGAGTTTTGAATTTCGGACGTTCGAACTGAAACTCAAAGTCGACTTAAAATGGCGAAGGTAGAGATAAAAGGTAGGAGTAGTGATGGGCACAGTTATGGAGAGAAATCACATCATAGCCAAAGGCCTGGGAGGGATCATTTAAATATGTCCATATGTTGCCAAAGTTCGATGAGAATAACGTAGAAGTCCTTTTCATTTTATTTGAGAAAGTGGCTAAACAAACAAAATGGCTAGTGGTCTTATGGGTATTGGTGATCCAAACAAAGTTGGTAGATAGAGCTAGTGAGGTATTTGCATCACTATCAGAGGAGGTACTAGGGATAATAATGATGTAGAATAAGCCATCAAATGTACATTGAGTTGGAAAGGATCAAACAAAGTAATTTTGATAGCTAGATAAGGGCATTAAAAAAATCAAACATAGGACACTCTTAGAGAGACAATTATTTTGGAGGAGTTCAAAAATTCACTTCATGAAGTTAGTGAGGACTCGTGGAAGAGCAGAGAGTTAAGGCTGCAAGATTAGCAGTGGAAATGGAATATGATTATGATTTGTTTCATAACCAAAGTTTGGCTTCTGACATGAAGGGATGGAAATTGGGGAAAAGGGAAATCCCCAGGTGTTAAGGTAAAAGGAGATCTCACTGAAGATAGTTTACCACAGAGTAAAAAGGAAACCCATGGGGGGAAAGAAAAATAAAAAAGCTCAGGTGTTTTCACTGCAATAAAGTAAGTGATATGAAGTCACAAAACACTGGGAAGACAGATTTGGGAAAATAGGATAAGCCAATGGAAAAGAAAGTGGTAAAGGGAAGCACAGTGGCAACTAAAATGCTGCAAAAGAATGTATAACCAGATCAGAGGTTGGTTGAGAACAAAGTGCCAGTTCTCTTTAAAGAATTTACTTACTTGAGCAAGGTTTACTCATGTCTGCCAGGAGGAGTAGGCAAAGAAATTAAAATTTTAAGAGATACAGGAAAAGTCAATCTTTGTTGGTGAGAGATGAGGAGATATGTAACTCAGAAAGAATATTGTCAGAAAAGGTGATAATATGTGGAATTCATAGTGAAGAGAGTAGTGTTCCATTATATAAATTGAGGTTGGATGGTCTGGTGAAAACTGGTGAAGTGGTGATAGGAGTAATAGAGAAATTCTCAGTTCCAAAAATACACTTATCCTTGATAATGACATAGCTGGATCACAGGTAGAGGTGATGCCTACTATGGTTGAAAAGACAGTGGAAAATCAGGCAACTGAGATGTTACAGGAAGTATATCCTGGTATTTTTCCTGACTCTGTGGCAACAAGGTGACAAAGCCACAGGTCGAAGCACAAGGAGAAATGAAGCAGTAAAGATAAGGAAGTTGAGTTCAATATCAGAGGTTACATTTACTCAAATGTTTGAAAAAAAAAACAAGAAGAGGTGGAAGACAAGGTGAATATTTTTAGTTCTGAGAAATTAGCCGAATTATAGCAGAAAGGTAAAAAGCTAAAGCAGTTGTATCAAAAAGCAAACACATAAGTAGAATCTGAATGTATCCCAGAATGTTACTACATAAAAGTGAAGTCTTGATGAAGAAGTGGAAAGCATTGCATTGATGAAAATTGGGCAGAAATTCATCAAGTTGTATTACCGGTGGGGTCTAGAAAGGATGTATTGGGGATGGCACATGACTTACCAGTAGGAGATCATTTGGGAGTAAGGAAAAGTCAAGCCAAAACACAAAAACATTTTATTGGCCTAGATTGTGTAAAGATATCTTTGACTTTTGCCGGACATATCATAGGTATTTGGAAAACCTCAGGTAGTGCAAAACATAGCAGCCTTCATACCCATTCCCACATTTGAGGAATCTTTTACAAGATTCTTAATTAATTGCATAGGACCCCTACTGAAAACAAAAAGTAGCCATCAGTATTTGTTGACCATGTATCTGCCGGATTTCCAGAGGCCATTCCATTGAATTGAATTGAATTTATTATCATGTGTACCGAGGCACAGTGAAGAGCTTTGTCTTGTGAGCAATACAGGCAGATCACATAGTTAAATAGCATAGATAAGTAAATAGGTAAACAGCAGCAAAAACACAGGTACAGGCAAATGCGAAGAGTTTGTGAGTCCACTCAGTATTCTAACAAGAGTTTTGAAACCAGTTGGTGTGTGTGTTTAGGCTTCTGTACCTTCTCCCTGATGGTAGAGGTTGTAGAGAAGCATTGTCAGGGTGGGATGGATCTTTAAGAATGCTGGCTGCCTTTCCTTGACAGCGGGCCTAGTAGATGGATTCTATAGATGGGAGGTTGGGCTTTGTGATTGTCCGGGCCAAGTTCACCACTCTCTGTAACTGTCTTTGATCTTGAATGGTACAGTTACCATACCAGGTACTGATACATCCAGAGAGAATGCTCTTGATGGCACACCTATAAAAGTTGGCAAGGGTATTCACAGTCATGCCAAGTTTTTTCAGCTGCCTGAGGAGGAAGAGACATTGATGGGCCTTTGTAACCAGTGTGTCGACGTGAAGAGTCCACAAAAGCTTGTTGTTGATGACCACTCCCAGGAGCATGACACTGTCCACTCGTTCCACCTCTGTGCTGTTAACTTTTAGGGGCACATGAGTAACATCCCACCGAAAGTCAATAATGAGTTCCTTGGTTTTGCTGGTATTGAGAGCTAGGTTGCTTTCAGTGCATTATTTTTCCAGATCTTCCATCTTCCATCTGCAGTCTGTTTCATCGTCATCTGAGATTTGACAAACTATGGTGGTGTCATCAGCGAACTTGTAAATGGCATTAGTCTGGTATTTGGTGACACAATCATTGGTATTCAGTGAGAACAGTAGGAGGCTGAGTATGCACCCCTGGGGGACTCCAATGTTGAATGTTAGTGAGGATGAAATATTGTCCCCAATCTTCACTGATTGAGGCCTGTGGGTCAGGAAACTGAGGATCCAGTTGCAGAGAGTGGGGCTTAGTCGGGGATCACTAAGTTTAGTAATCAGTCTCGAGGGGATAATAGTGTTGAATGCTTTACTGTACTCAATGAGTAAGATTCTTACCTAGCTGTTCTTGGTGTCAAGATGTTCTAGGGAGGATTGAAGGGCAAGTGATATGGCATCTGACATGGATCTCTTGGTCTGATAGGCAAATTGGAGTGTGTCAAGAGTAGTGGAGAGGCTGGAGTTAATTAATGCCATGACCAGCCTTTCAAAGCACTTCATGACCACTGAAGTTAGGGCCACTGGGCGGTGGTCATTGAGACATGCTACATTAGCCTTCTTAGGCACAGGGATGATGTTGGCCCTTTTGAATCAGACAAGGACATTGGCCTGCTGCAGGGAGAGGTTGAAGATGTCCAGAAGACCTCTGCCAGTTGATCAGTGCATACTCTGCGTGCACTGCCTGGTCCCATTGCTTTTCTTGGATTCATATGAAGTAAAACTGATCTGACCTCTGAAGAAGTGAATGTTGGGATAGGTTCGTCAGGACTAGTTGGAATAGGTGTTACTAATCCACTGAATGTTTGCTCAAAGCGAGCATAGAAGGCATTGAGACGGTCTGGGATGGATGTGTCATCATCTGCTATCTTGCACTGTCTCTTTTTAGAACCTGTGATGTCATTCAGTCCTTGCCATCGTCACCAGGTGCCTGCTGAGTCTCTAGCTTGAATTGATATTGGTCCATGGCTATCTTAATGGTTCTGTGAATATTCAGTTTCACAGCTAAAAGGATTGTAGAAGAGTTACTTACATTTTTTTTTACTAGATACAACTACCCACAGAAACACAATTGGCTCAAAGGTCAAATTTTACATGCAAGTTATTCAGGGAAGTTATGGATAGCTTCGGAATAAAACAATCTAAATCCACTGCATGCCATCCAGAATCGCAAGAGCATAAAAACAGTAGCATCAAAATTTAAAGACCATGTTGAGGGCTTACAGTCAAGACTATCGAGAAGATTGGGATTAAGGAATTCTATTTGTACTTGTTGCAATTCGGGATGTACCTAATGAATCAGCTAAATTCAGTCCATTTGAATTAGTTTTTGGGCATGAGGTGAGAGGACAACTGGAATTGATTAAGGAAAAATTTGAGAGTCAGAGTTTAGAGACCACATATTTAAATTATGTGTCAAATTTTATGGAGAGATTACATAGAGTTGGCAGTTGGCAATATTCAAAAGTAGCACAGCATGTGATGTAACAAGAAATCAAAAATTTGTAGTCTCACTAGAGGGTACAAAGTGTTAGTGTTATTCCCAGTGATAGGTGAACCTCTAAAATTAAGGTTTAGTGGGCCTTATCAAAATCAAAAATAAATTGATTGAGGTGTATTATTTGATAAGACTGCCAGGTAGAAAGAAATTTCACAGAATATGTCATGTGAATATGTTCAAAAGGTATTTTGATAGGGAAGGAAAAGCAATGTGGCATTAGTTACAACACAGAGTGAAGAACTAAGTTCAGATGATTCTGAATTGAACATTCCTCTACTTACCGTGGTTCTGTTCGCCGAGCTGGAAGTTTTTGTTGCAAACGTTTCGTCCCCTGTCTAGGTGACATCCTCAGTGCTTGGGAGCCTCCTGTGAAGCACTTCTCTGGTGTTTCCTCTGGCATTTATAGTGGCCTGTCCCTGCTGCTTCCGGTTGACAACCGGAAGCGGCAAGGACAGGCCACTATAAATGCCAGAGGAAACACCACAGAAGCGCTTCACAGGAGGCTCCCAAGCACTGAGGATGTCACCTAGACAGGGGACGAAACGTTTGCAACAAAAACTTCCAGCTCGGCGAACAGAACCACAGCAACGAGCACCCGAGCTACAAATCTTCTCACAAACTTTGAATTCCTCTACTTAAATTGGACAATGAGGAAGTTCTCAAAAATTGAGATAAATTATTGAGTTACCTTCCATAGGAACATTCAAATGACCTGAAAGTGTTATTACAATCACATATATGGGAATAAGATGGGAGTACTAATCTGATTATGCATGATGTAGATATAGGAAATGCTGTTCCAATTAAGCAACAACTTTATAGACTTAACTCTCTAAAGTTGGCAGCAGTTCAAAGAGAGATTGAACGCATACTCAAAGACACTATATCAAAGTGAGTTGCAGTGACTAGAGCTCACCCATAGTAATGGTGCCAAAACCAGATGGTGCCCAATGATTATGTGTTGACTATTGTAAAGTCAATACAGTTGCAAGATGTGTTTCATAGCCTATTCTATATTTGGAAGACGGTATTGAGAAGATGGCACAAGCAACTTATATTTCAAAGTTGGACTTACTCAGATGATACTAGCAGAATAAAGGAAACATTGGTTTTCTTGACACTGAATGAACTGTAGCAATTTAAAATCGTGCCCTTTGGTATGAAAAATGTGCCAATTACATTTCAAAGACTAACCAATAAAGTCATTTCAGGATTACCCAATTGTGTGATGTAGATTGACAATCCGGTAATTTTCAGTCATACATGGAAGGAATATTTGGATCATCTATTGGAATTGTTTAATCAATTTTGGGAAGCAGGCTTGGTGATAAATCTGGCTGAGTGAGTTCGCAAAAGTCCGAGTCACATTCCTGGGCCATGTCTTTGGGCATGGACATATGGTCCATAGATGTGAAAGCAAAGGTTGTTGGGGAGTTTCCCATACCATCGACCAGGTGAGATATACTATGATTTCTGGTAATTTTAACAGTGTGCTAACTCTACTGACTGACTTGTTGAAGAAGTGTAGAAAATTTCAGTGGTAAGAGGAGCATCAGAAAGCATTTGACAGCCTGAAAACTGTGTTAACCACTGCCCCAATATTAGCCGCATCTAATCCTGCAAAGCCATACAAGGTGGCTATCGATGTGAGTGATGTGGGTGTTGGTGCTGTACTCTTGTTGGAAAACATTGAGAAGACAGGAAGACCTATTAGATACTTTTTTTTCCAGAAAATTGATTAATCATTAACAGAAATATGCCATTATTGAGAAGGAGATCTTGAGTTTGGTGTTGGCATTGCAACATTTCAAGATTCACATTGCCAGTAGTGTGTCTACGGCAATTGTATATACTGATCATAACCGCTTAAGGTGTTTGGGACCATTTTAAGGTTAAAAATACCAAACTATTTATATGACACTTATTATTGGATCCATTCAATTTGACAATTATATATCTGGCAGAAAAAGGGCATGTAATTGCTGATGAACTGTTGTGACTTTGATGAAGGAAGATGGAGGTGTTTGGTGGTGGGAGTAAACAGACTGCAATGGACTGAAGTAGTGAATGTTTGCATGCTTAGAGTCAAAGTAATGTATATGTATTGCAGTGTACTAATAGTGTAAGACTAAAGGTTTTTAGAAATGAAACCTTCTTTGTATACTGATGGCTCATTTTTATTAATGGAGGAGGTGTGATGAAACTATGGCTTTAAGACGTTTATTTTGCCCTGTTCCTTTTTGTGAAGAAAGGTTAAGACAGAGGTTGAGAGCAGTCTGACCAAAGCCAATAAAGTAAACAGCTTGTGAGGCCTTAGGGTTTTTATTTATGGTAAGAACAATAGAAGCAGCCTGAATAGGTGGGGTCAAGCTCCCAAAGAATCAGAATTTTTTTACTTTTAGCTTTCAACAGTTGCTGGGGTCTTGAAGCTGGATATGAAAGCTCTTATTCCTCTTATTGTTACAGCTAAAGGTGGGTTTCTCTTCCTGCTTCTATTTTGCATGTAAGACATTCTATTTTAAAGAATTTGTCTTTGCCAAGAGAGTGTTTATGGGATGTTACTATATTGGAACAATTAATTAGTCATAGTAAACATATATTATTTTATTAAGCATGTTGATAAAGTTATAATTCTTTTCCTTTACAGAGGAACCTCGATTATCCGAATATCAATTATCCGAATATTGGATTATCTGAAAGGGATCTCAAGGTCCCAATAGAAACATTACGTCAAAGAGCTGTTTCAACCCTGATTGTGTCTTTTGTTTACAGGTACAATGATTAAAAACAATCTCATTCACTGAAATGCTGCCTAGAAGAGTCCTGGACAGTCCAGGCACTGTCTTCAAATGACCGACCATCTGTCTTCTCTCCCTCTCCCCACACTTTCCCTGGAGTTCTACACAGGGGTTAACCCTAAACCCTCTTCCCCAGATAATTTTTCCAACATTGTCCTGTATAGGGCAGACTGGGAACTTGTCAAAAAGTTGTGTGTGTGTGTTATTTTGAGACTTATCCCATAAAGGCAGCAGCAGTCTTACTATTGGTGTACAGTCCAGCTGCCCTAGGGAGGGGGCGGGGGGCAAACTGCAGTGAGGAGAGGTCAGGCGGGTTGGGTCGGGCAGGAGGGCGGGGTGGGAGCAGACGGGTTTGGGGGAGGGAAGAGAGTGGGGGGGCGGGGTCTCAAGCGCATGGTGCTGCTGTTTAATCTCCTGAACGGGGAGCAGACTTCACAGAAAACCCCAGAGGAAATCAATTAACTGAATAATCAATTATCCGAACGAAATAGTGCCCGTCTATCTCGTTCAGATAATCGAGGTTCCTCTGTATTTTGATTTTTTCTATATTTTAACTGTAGTGTAAAATAGAGAGTGATTTGCTTAAAGCCAAGTCATTTGACCAATTGAATTGCATCTGGAATGCACGTCTTGCACTGATCTTTAAAATATGAGAAAGTTAGGGTCTCAGCTATCTTCTTAATATATTTTGTGGGGGTTGGCCTGGGTCCATAACACAGCATGAAATTGTGCAACGATATTGTGCAACTACTTACAGAAACACATTTCAGTCACATTGCATGCCACTGAAATGTTATCTCAATATATAAAGACAATGGGCTGGATATTACAACATTTTTCTTGACAAAGTACGATCGAGCTCTGTGAGGTGATTTTCACTGCAAGGTCGAGAAACTTTTCTTCCCATAGCTTTACAAACTTGCCAGTTTTACTTGCCATTTGAGCTCTCATGGAGAGTGTCATGTCTGATTTTCACACCATCTTGTTGGGTCCCTCCTTTAAAGCAGCTTTCTCTTAGAGGTGCGTCAGCTTCTGAAGCCTGCTGTGCACTTGCAGGAGTGCTGCCACCCAGAAGCTGCACTGCTCTGCAGAGCTCACTTGAGACACCCTCATCCAAGCCACAGGGAGCTCCAGGAGGCAGTGCAGATGACAGTCCCTCCAATTTGCCTGCACGATAGAATATTACAGCGCAGTACAGGCTCTCAATGTTGCACCTCCCTGTGAAACTAAAATCCTGGGAGGTTGACGAACCATCCTCTGTGGGAGATGAGCTGACCCTTGGGAGAGTGGGTCTCCTGTAAGATGTAAGAGGGAGAAGTTGTACAGTGAGCTCCATACAATGACAGCTCCATATGTAAGTGTGGGAGAAAACTGCTGGGTCTTGGAGTCTGAGGTCGGCTGAACCATGGCAGGAGATGGGCCGGTGATCTCCATGATGAGGACTATGTCCAGATGTATAGGAAGGAACAGCAATGGCTAGCAGGTGTACAGGAAACAGAGACCCTCATAGCAGAGAAACTGGAGCAAGCAGCCAGTCCTGCGATACACTGACTCATTGCTCAGCTGTTACAGGAGTGCATGCAGCCCATTGATGTGCTGCTGTTAAAGTCCAGACTGCAGCAGCACAGCCAGTCTTGTCACTGTCTGTGTAGATAGCTGCCATGGAGAGAGAGGCCCAGCGCCCTCACAGAGAGTTGACAAGACCTGCACTCCATCATTCCATCCTCAGGATCTAGGGCAGGGTGAGAGTGAGATGGGAAAGCCTCAGCTTTCAGGGAGCTCCAGGAGGCAGTGCAGATGACAGTCCCTGCAATGCACCTGCGCAGTAGAACATTATAGCACAGTACAGGGAAGATAATATAAATACAAGGAAACAGTGCAGTGCACCTACGCAGCTAGTGGGAGGAGGAGCCAGACACAGCTTCCTTTACTTTCTGCACTTAGGAGACTGTGGAGATGTTCCAACTCCATCCTGCATGTCCCCTCTCCCATCTTTGGTAGTTCCAGCTGAAGAGGTTCAATTTGCCTTTTGAAAGAGGAACCCCAGCCACCCAGGGTTGCTCAGCCAAACCCCCAAGGGCAACTGGCTCCACTGTGGAGCAAGCCCCCTCTGCACCATCGGTAGAGCAGTGGAGCTCAGTGCAGTGCAATAGGAGAGGAGGAGAAACCTTTACTCATGGTACATGTGACATTGGAGGCTGAGAAGCTCATGCTGCAAACAATGTGATGCACATGGCTTTTTTTGCAAGTAGCATTATGTTGAAAGTTAGCTTTCAAACAATGTTAGTTTAATAATTTAATTCAACATGAAGTACATTTCATAATCTCTTATGTTTCACCATTTATCCCCTTATCTGTTTTGCCTGTGGATCCTTCATAGTGCCCTGCAGCATCATTCCTTGGCCATTAGCGAGGTGCAATGATTAGAGTTGTATGACAAGCACAAAATACTTCATTAAGGAGTAGAATAGCAGTGCATATACATGGCATTATCTCACTCTGACAACTTAGGTCCTCCTTCCTTTCTCATTGCCCGTTATTCAGCTAGCTGTATGTGGAGGACATCTGAGCAAGTGACAGTGACAAGGAGGTGCAATTGAGATGGTCAGTGGTAGGCACCCTGCAGCTGGTGTTGCCAAACTAATATTAGTCGCAGGACAATGTTGTTCCTCTGCAAAGATGCAGTGAACAGTCGCAGATACAACCTTTCCCTCACATGTCGGCTTACCTATTCCACCCATTGCAAGTCTTTCACAGCCACTCTCCTCAGCATTGACTCTATTCATGTCCTTCACAACTGGAACAACAGTGAACGGTCCTCTCTGAGTCTTTTAGTTCTCAACATACCGCTGAGATCTCCAACATTCCCTTCTCCCTTCTATTCCATCAGCCGCACAGGATTCACATTTCTCCAGGTCATCACCCAAGCCATGTACGAGCAACTCCAACATGTCTCCCCTTGTCAAGGGGTGCACGTCACTGACTACACCAGTCCTCCCCATTTGTTCAAGGGCAATGCCACCCCGATCATGATCGTAGCCTGGGGCAGCTGAGGGAGGCTGTTCTTGACTAATCTTGCTGGGCCCCCTGATTGATGTGTGCTCCTGTGGATACCACAGCAGACTACTACCGTCAGTGTTACAGACATATTGCATGGCATGTGTTTGGTATGAAGATTAAGGCCACGTGGTACAGGTGCTAGACTGAGGTGCCACACTGACATAAAGCACCTTTGACAGAGGACTGCTGCGCAGCATCGCCACCTGCCTACTCATGTGACTGCATCCATTGCCAACTCAAGGCAAGGTAGGCCAGAGCTGACATGCGTGCTATGAACATGCCAGTAAGCACCAATTGAATGTGCATTGAGAAAGCAAAGGTGTAGCTCTGTAGACAGTCTAATCCATTTATCCCCCATTTATGTCTCCATTCTGGAAGCTTCCTGCCTCTATTCCTGATGAAGGGCTTTTGCCCGAAACATCGATTTTCCTGCTCCTCAGATGCTGCCTGACCTGCTGTGCTTTTCCAGCACCACTCTGATCTAAACTCTGGTTACCAGCATCTGCGGTCCTCACTTTTGCCTAGTCTAATCCATGCCATGTAATAGGTTCCTTTCCTTGTACAACACCTGTACCCAATGTAACCATACTGCTGATGTGCCCTCTTAGACCATTGTGCCCTTGTAGGCACAGTGCCATTGCTTTGGAGAGTGGCAGAATGGTGGCAATGCCTCCCTGAAAGTGGGTGCCAATATCCATGACATAAGGGTATGTGCAGCTGATGTTGGTAGATCGTGCCCTACTCTCCTATTTACCTGTGAGCTAAATGGATGCCTTTTGGGGCAGGTTGCAAGTTGAATGCACCACGAGCCTGCTCTGGCTTCTGTGTTGAGTTTCCCCGTTGGCTCATTTGTATGGTGAGTTAGTTAAGATTAAGTTCAATCTGTTAACAAAGTGTTTCACGAACAACGGTGAGCATTAATTGGGGGAACTTGTGGCTGACAGTGAGAATCTTGCCATGCTGCTTGAGAAAAATAAATAAGAAGCAGCAAAATGATATTGTGATTCATATGGACCTCACTGGACATCTTGCCTGATTCTATCACTCATCTTAACATGGCCCACATCATTCAGAGCCTGGTAAGTTTTCATCCAATATGTTATCTCTGTTATTTGTGATCTGTATCCTTGTACATGTTTCTTGTTGGAGAAGTCTTATTCCCTGAGGAAAAGAGAGATGTTTAGATATTGGATGTATCTATGATCAGAATGTACCTCTAAGTGAATTAAGCGACGACATGGGTGTAATGTCATGCATGTGACATACTTGTATACTGCTATTAGTTCCACCTTGAATAGCTACTGCTGTCCTTTGCGTTCCATCAGGAAAATCAATTAATTGACTAGCTTGTGCCAAGAATTTACCAATGCTGATGATAGTTTTGCTGTATTTACTCTTTCTGATACTTGTTCTCAGTAATAACCAAGTCTTAGTTTTCACGTCACCAGAGTTAATGTAATAATTCTAGAAAATATATTATCTTTCACTTCTGTTAAATCTCTTACACTTCTAACCTCTCTGTATTTCAATGAAAGGTCCCCTTCCTGAAAGTGTTTCTTTCCACGGATGCTGACCTGCTGTCTATTTCCACATTTTCTGTTCTTATTTCAGATTTCTAGCATTCCTGATATTTTGCTTTTGTAAACCTCAAAAAGAGATGTTTTCCTTGATTCCTGGCAACCTATTTCAATAGATTATAAAGGGGCAGGAATCAATCCTGAAAAATCATAGGGCTGGAGACCAAATTCGATGGATGCCTGTTCTCTTTTCCTGGTCTTTTCTCCTGAGGAGTTTGGGATCAATAGCCCTGGATTAGAAAGTAAACAGTTCCATCATTTTAAAAAGACAATTAAAACCAGAGGTGAGAAATTAATATGAGCACTAAATGCATATGTGTTCATATATACATGTTTGCCAGTTTATAAGATAAATTAATGCTTTTAAAATAAATGATTATATCAATTAAAGTTGAGAAATGATATGTTAAGGCTTCATAACCAAATATCATAAACTACCATTTCTTGACATGTTTCCTTACTGTGAACAACACAATCAATGTCAGAAATTTCCATTTTTATCATTTTGGTGGTGCAACTAATTTTTGAGATTAGTTAACCTCACATAAACACAAAGACATAGTTTCTGTTTTGAAAAATTCTCTCCACATGTGTCGACCACAGTGTAGACTCTTGTCATAATTTCATGCACACTGACTCATCTGTTGTCTTGGCAAGTATGTCTTCCTTGTGTGTTGGTTTACATAGTGAATGTTGACAAGTTATTTATTTGTGGAAGTTTTAATTACTGAACATTATCCTAAGTTTTACACAAGAACTTTCAACCGGAGTCAGAGATGGTGATAAGAAGCTCAAATATTGGTTTTATTCTCTTCCTGAGCCCAGGATTGTTGAGGTCTGCTTACGCAGGATAGACCACAGATTGAATCTGGAACTATCAGAAGAGATCATTTTCACTAGATAGTGCACTGATAAATTGAGCTATCAATGTACAGTATTTTCTGACAAATTCATAACCATTAATTTATTAAACAGCTTTCTAAATTGCTTAGTAAAGTCCCTGACCTTGACAGCTAAACATCAAATTAATGCTTCTTTGTCATCACTGCATGTCAACAAACACATCAACAACAAATTTTCTGTTGTACAATGCAATGACTCCAAGTAAATGGAGTAAATTTTAGTCATAATTTCAATAAATTGGCTAGTAAATTGTTGCCCAACTTTGATGATATATTAGATTTGTGTGTGTTGAGTTTGAAGGTTTGGTTTACAGTAATTACACTTAAATAGAATTTGTACAATGTTTAATTCCAAGACAGTTGCTTAAATTGTTTGATCAATGTATGTCCTAATCATGGATAAATAAACTGTAATTCAGAATCTGCTTTCGGATTGTTCTGTTTAACACAAAAGAAGAAAGAACTTGAATTCGTAAAATATCATATTATATTCTCAGGACTTGGAACCAGGAGAGCTAAGCATTTGGATACAAAATTGACTTGAAGATAGGAGACAGAAGGTGGTGGTAGAGGGTTTCTTTTTAGACTGAAGGCCTGTGACCAGCAGTGAGACACAATAATCAGTGCTGGGTCCACTGCTTTTTGTCATTTTTATAATTGATTTAGATGTGAATATAGGAGGCATGGTTAGTAATTTTGCAGATAACATCAAAATAAGTGGTGTAATGAACAGTGAAGAAGATTAGCTCAGAATACAACGGGACCTTGATGAGATGGGCCAAAGGGCTAAGGAGTGGCAGATGGAGTTTACATAAATGTGAAATTTTGCATTTTAATAAGGTAAACCAGAGCAGGATTTATACAGGTAATGATTTTGAGTGTGAGCAGCAGCTGAGTTTAAACGAAACCAGAAGGCTACAGCTAAGGTAAGACAGTTTGTTTTAAAATTACTTAGCGGTAGCGGGCAGCGGTGTTTTTTATTTCTCTTCACAGAGAGAGCGGGAGCAGCAGGGGGAAGTGACGACGACCAGAGGGGCAGCCGGGAAGAAAAGCAGTGAGTATATAAATCAGGAAGGCGGCTAAACCCGAGACTCTACAACTGTAGTGTCTCCCACCCGCCCTCCTCCTCTAACCCCTTACTAAGTACTGTTTATCTATTAATTGTTTTTTTTATAAAAAGACTATAGCAGAGAGGTATCAGGAAGTATTTTAACTCAAACCTGTACAAAGTGATAAAGTAAGTAACTAAGCAGAGATGGCTGGTCAGGTGGTGTGCTGTAGCTGTATGATGTGGGAGCTGGCTGATCCCATTGTGAACGGCAGTGACCACATCTGCAGCAAGTGTTGATTGCTGGAAGAACTCCGGATCAGAGTTGATGATCTGGAATCTTAGCTTCAAACACTGCGGCACATCCGGGAGGGGGAGAGTTACCTGGACACTTTGTTTCAGAAGGCAGTCACACCTGGGAGATTAAGTAATTCACATCCAGTTAACGATCAGGGACATCAGAGTGTGACTGTAAGTGAGGCAGGTAGGGGGAACCTGAGTTCAGGAGTGCTGACCTTGTCCAACAGGTATGAGATTCTTGCTCCCTGTACAGATGAGGAAAAGGGCTCTGGACAGAATGAGCCAGCTGACCACGGCACCATGGTGCAGAAGGCCATTCAAGAGGGGGGAGCAAAAAGACAAGTAGTTGTTATAGGGGACTATAATTAGGGGGACAGATAGTATCCTTTGCAAGCCGGATCGGGAGTCTCGCATGGTGTGTTGCCTGCCCGGTGCCAGGGTTCGGGACATCTCTGACTGGCTTGAAAGGATATTGTCACGGGAGGGGGAGGATCCAGTTGTTGTGGTCCACGTTGGGACTAACAACATAGGCAAAGCTAGGGTGGAGGACCTGTTTGGGGATTATCGAGCACTAGGAAGGAAAGTGAAGTACAGATCCTCCAGGGTCATAATCTCCGGATTACTGGCATAGGGATAAGAAAATTAGGGAAGTAAACACGTGGCTAAGGGATTGGTGTGGGAAAGAGGGATTCCACTTCATGGGGCATTGGCATCAGTTTTGGAACCGGGGGGATCTGTACCGTTGGGACGGTCTCCACCTGAACTGATCAGGTACCAATGTTCTAGCGAAGAGGATAAATAGGATGGTCAGTAGGACTTTAAACTTCTGAGTTGGGGAGAAGGGGAAGTGAAAGCGACAGGGAACATGGAGTTAAATGGAAAGATAAGCGGCAGGATAGCATATGTGCAGACAGATTTAAACTTGAGACAGACTGGGAATGCAGCAAAAAGGAAGGATAACTTAGGACAGCTTATGACTTCCAATATATCTAATGATAAGAAGGTTAACATTAAGGCACTTTACCTGAATGCTCGTAGCATACATAACAAAGCCGATGAACTAATGGCACAGATAATAGTGAATAATTATGATGTAGTAGGCATCACAGAGACTTGGTTACAGGGGGGCCAGGACTGGCAGTTAAAC
>NC_057729.1:30799395-30810321 GCF_004010195.1 Chiloscyllium plagiosum
TACTTTCTAAATGGTGAGAAAATTCGTAAAGCCAAAGTACAGAGGGATCTGGGAGTGCTAGTTGAGGATTCTCTAAAGGTTAACATGCAGGTTGAGTCCGTGATTAAGAAAGCGAATGCAATGTTGTCAATTATCTCAAGGGGATTGGAATATAAAAGCACTGTTGTGCTACTGAGACTTTATAAAGCTCTGGTTAGGCCCCATTTGGAGTACTGTGTCCAGTTTTGGTCTCCACACCTCAGGAAGGACATACTGGCACTGGAGCGTGTCCAGCGGAGATTTACAGGGATGATCCCTGGAATGGTAGGTCTAACATACGAGGAACGGCTGAGGATCCTGGGATTGTATTCATTGGAGTTTAGAAGATTAAGGGAGATCTAATAGAAACTTACAAGATAATACATGGCTTGGAAAGGGTGGACGCTAGGAAATTGTTTCCAGTAGGCGAGGAGACTAGGACTCATGGACACAGCCTTCGAATTAGAGGGGGTAAATTCAGAACAGAAATGCGGAGACATTTCTTCAGCCAGAGAGTGGTGGGTCTGTTGAATTCATTGCCACAGAGTGCAGTGGAGGCTGGGACGCTAAATGTCTTCAAGGCAGAAATTGATAAATTCTTGATGTCACAAGGAATTAAGGGCTACGGGGAGAATGCGGGTAAGTGGAGTTGAAATGCCCATCAGCCATGATTGAATGGCGGAGTGGACTCGATGGGCCGAATGGCCTTACTTCCGCTCCTATGTCTTATGGTCTTATGGTCTTATGATATGGATCTGTGGAGTGCTGCTGAACAAAGAGATTAGGGTTGGAGGTGCATAGATCCTTTAAAAGTGGAGTTGCATGTAAACAAGGTGATGAAGAAGGCATTTGGCATGCTTGTCTTCATTGGTCTTAATATTGTGTATAGGAGTTGGGACATCATGTTGCAGCTGTACAGGACTTTAGTGAGGCCACTCTTAGAATACTGCATTCCATTCTGATCAACCTTCTATAGTAAGGATGTTGTTAAACTTGAGAGGGTGCAGAAAGGATTTACAAGGATGTTGCTGGGATTGGGGGATTTGAGTTTTAGGGAGAGACTGAATAGGCTAGGAATGCTTTCTCTGGCGTGTTGGAGATTGAGGGGTGACCTTATAGAAGTTTATAAAATCATGAGCGGCATGGATAGGGCGAATAGCCAAGGTCTTTTTCGTAAAGTGGAGTCCAAAACTAGAGGACATAGATTTAGCGTGAGATGGAAAAGATTTAAAGAGGACCTGAGGGGTATCTTTATTATGTAGCGAGTGGTGCATGTATGGAACGAGTTGGCACAAGAAGTGGTGGAGACTGGTACAATTACAATATTTAAAAGACATCTAGATGGCTATATGAATGGGAGGGTTTTGAGGGATATGGGCCAAATGCTGGCAAATGGGACTAGGTCAGGTGGGATGTCTGGTTGGTGCGGATGAACTGGCCTGAAGGGTCAGTTTCCATGCTGCATGACTCTATGACTTAGCAAAAATCTTTACAAGCAAAATCAATTTTGAAGTGTAATCACTCTTGTTGCATAGGCAACTAATTTGTGCATAGCAGGATCCTTCAAACAGCAAGTGAATAAGTAACCAGTCAGTCTATTTTTTCCATCTTGCTTGAAGAATCTTGATGAGGACAGCAGGAGAACTTCCTTCTCTTCTTCAAATAATGCTTTGGGACATTTTCCTTGAATAGTCAGGCAAAGGTTCTGATTAATGTGTTATCTAGCAGATGGCACCTCTGACAATGCAACACTCTCTTAATAGTATGCTGGATTGTCAGGTTAGAATATGAGTGCAAATTGTAAATTAAACATTAAATGTATGGTAAATTGTTTAAAAATGTTTGCATCAAAACCTACTTCTTCATCAGCTTGACTTACTCTGCTCTCCTTTGGAGATATACCTCAGGAGGTCTGGCATTGTATTTGCCATTGTGAGACAAAAATGAAGTCACAGTGGGGTAATTGACCTTTGCTGCTATCACAGTGACTATAAATGTAAAAGGAATGATTGAGGAGGTACTGTGTGCACATCACAGAGTTATGCTTTGAGCTAAGGTCACTGTGATTCACCTGGTACACACGTTTACTGCAGCTGGTTCGCTGCACAATCTCATTTTATTGTCAAAAACAAATTCTTCATGAGATGTACAAACACATAAACCTTTACATATTCTTTGAGTAACTCACAAGTTTGTGTTGGAGCCTGTGTCTGATGGGGCACATTTTTCTTCCCCAGTCTTTGGAGTATTCCATCTGATTTTTAAAAAAACCTTATGGAAATATTTAATTTAGTTTTTAACCTGAAGCAGTAATTCCAATTTTTGGCATGATTGCTGATTTGAAATGTGCTCCTGGGCTCACTGATACCAGATTTGGTCTAATATAACCAGGAGCGTAGAGGAAAGCACTGGAAGCAAAGTACTGGAAGCAAAGTGAGCCAATAATTGAAATACCAGCATATGCAGAGACTTGAACCAATTGATAAAGAATGAATTTGGCTGCACTCACAGGAAATGGTGAAATCATAAATTATTTGTAAGATTAATAACCTAGTACCATCGTGCTTGCCCTCGCCTACCTTGCAATATTTCTAAGCTTTGTTCAATATTGAACACTTGAACCTCACAATAAAGGTAATGACACATTGCTGGGGCAGAAGGAAAGAAGCCTTATTCTAAATCAGACTCATGACACTCAATGGAAAGATTTCTTATTGTTTGCTTTCATGGTGGTCCACAACTGTCATTTTGGTTGGTAATACAGTATGGTAGAGACTGTGAATATGTGCTGGCACCTATTGAGAGTCGAAAATAAGGGCATAAAGTTGAATTCTGCACTGTACATTATCCAGCAAGAGTGCAAGTGACACAATACTTGTTTGGGAAATCAGTGTGTATTCCTGGTGGTTGCTCATGATCAAAGCAGGCATCATTTAGATATACTATAAGACTTACACCTGAATCAGGGCTGTTTTGTTAAATTAGTATCTGTGCATACCAGTAACATCTCAGCTTTCTTTTTATTCTTTCATGGATGTATGTGTCACAGGCCTTTGGATTGTCATTTCGGCTTATAGAATGCATTTAAAATACGTTTAATTCTGTTTTCAAAGCATTTCTCTCTTTAATACCTACGCAGGGTGAATTTGTGGAGGGTGTCAACTGTCCCTCTTTTTCCTTTTACCCTTCCAAGGCCCACTCCCACTGCTAATTATAGGATGTCTGTTAGCTGAATGGCTTACACTTTCCTTCTCTGTGTCTCCCTCCACATTCCCTCTAATCATATGTGAACAAGTTTGTTGCCATCGATGAGCTAATTGTGAATTATTTCATCAACATTATGGTTCTGAGATATTCCTGCTTCAAAAGCTTCCCCCATTATGAAACCTTCCCTAGTCACACCTTTTAACACTTGATATACACAAATCACCATGTGGTCTGCTTCTTATCACACTATATCTTTTACTCCTCAGGCACCTTCTCCTCCTTTGTACATCTCAACTTGTTCTGCCCCTCATGCCTCCTTTAAAATACTCATGCAGTCAGTTCTGGTATAACGCGATAGTTTCGTTCTCGTACAATCCTGTGTTATAAAAAAATTGCATAATAGCATCACCATTTAAACTAATGGATTCGGAATCACATTATAACCAATTCAGTTTGTGCTATAGAAACTGTGTCCCCAATTCATCCATCACATTATAGCAAACTCACATTAACGAAATGCACATTATAACCGAACGACCTGTAATCATTCTCAATTAGCTAAGCCTGAAATATCTTAACTGCTTCTACTCCCTCAGTTTATGTACTGCACCAAAAACCTCTTATCCTTGTGATTTCCAGGTAATCTTATCCTATTCTTAATCTTATCCTAATCAGAGATGAGGCTATCACTGAACACTTCCTTATATCACTCTCCATCTGTAATCCCTTCAGACATCAAATGTAATTCACAGAATCATACAGAATGGAAACAGACCCTTTGGTCCAATAAGACTATGCCGAACAAGTTTCCCAAACTAAATTAGTCCCATTTACCTGCATTTAGCCCACATCTCTCTAACCTTTCCTGTTCATGTAACTGTCTCAAATGTCTTTTAAATGTTGTAACTGTACCTGCATCTTCAACTTCCTCTGGCAGTTCATCCACATACGAACCACCCTGTGCATGAAAATGTTGCCCCTCAGTTCCTTCAAGATATTTGCAAATGATCTTTCAAATTCCTAACTGTCCTTCCTTTGACCTTCCATTCGCCACAACACTGGCCCCTTGATTACCTATTCCAATCTTCTGTTCAGATATTATTTCTCTTCCCATCAAATTTGCTTTGATCTTCCTTCACCATTTAATACTACCCTGACACCTTTGTCCTTATACTTTAGTGCCCTATTCCAATTGATTTTTCATCTCCAAAGCCCTTGAATGCATTGTCCCCTCAGAAATCCAAGGGCATATTTCCCATAACTCCACGTATAAGTTCCTCCATTTAGGTTTCTGCTCTGTCTGTTCAGACAGCTCTTGTCACAAATGATATGTTTGTCACAAAGGCAATCTTTCCCTCATCCTCCTTCTCCTCCTGTCATGACATGATTGATCATGCAGTTCTTCTCCACACTTCTCCTCTGTCATCCAGTTATCTGGAATTACCCAGTTTCTTTCTCATCTACCCAGTCAGAGCCAGGGAATCACCTGCAAAGCTTTCTTTTACTGCTTCCAAACCATTTCCTCTTGAGTTCCACAACTATATATCGTTGGCTTCCTCCTCCTCAAATCATGAGAAGTACAGGATTGGCATGCTAGCCCTCATTTTGACAAGCTGGCTTCTGACAGTCCATAACCTCCACTGTTACTTCTATGCACTAGTGCCTGCAGGTGTAAGGTTGAGTGATGCTTCACATTGTGCAATGTTTCCCTCTTCTCGTTCTGTTCCTTAAGGGCTGTGGGGAGCTGTTGGACCTGAAATGGAAGAGAGAAGAATTAGCAGTTAGTGGCATAGTTTAGTAGAGTCAGATGGTTCACTTCTGAAGGCAATAGCAATTTGTCATGCATCATGGGTAAGAGAGAGACTTAAATAAAAAGGGAAGGAGACGAGGTTTAAAACCATATAGCATGAATCTTTCAACTACATCAAAATGCAGTGCGCAATTGTTAATGCGGTGAGACTATTTAAGGACACAAGTCTCAGGGCAAAATAGTGACACTGTTGTGTGAAAGCTGGCAGAGGTGTGAGGGGGTGAAGGAACTAATAGCAAGGAGAGTACCAGGTACACAGTAAGCTGCGGCAATAGAAGCAGAGCGATCCCACTGGGACACTGCAGTTAATCAGAGAAAGTAGTGTTAGTGGAAGCAGAGTGCAATCAGAGATCTTATCAAATTATTGAATGATTTCCCACAATGCAGCCATGTCTTTCAGTGGTAGCATTTACATGTTGCCACCTCTGCCTCCTCATGTTGGTCTGGACACCTTTCTGCTGCCTGCTGGATAGAAAATGCCATTCTTATTCTATCAAATCTCCTAAGCAGCGCCATGTGAAATCCAAGGCAAGGTGTGGTAGGAGGGGGATTGGGGAGGTGGTCGAGAGGTGGGGGAGGGGGGAGTTCTGTTGTTTTCTGTTGTGCTTACCATTGTCCACAGTCATTATTTACAGTTATCTGCAGCCAAAGTGTCTCTTCCCTTTAAGAACTATGGCCTATTATTGAATGGTGTCAGCCATTAGGCAATTTGCCAGTGAATAACGAATTGGAAAAGTCAGTTTTTGATGAAATGAGTACTCAGCAAGCATTTTAAGATTACTTGGGCAAGATATTCTCAAAACGTCACATTTGAAAAAGCATAAACATACTTCTCAATTTGATATATTCAATATAGAGGAAAACTAATCAGGTTGCAGGTTTATATAAGAGAAATGTTTACAAAAGTATTTGATCTATAATTATGATACAGAACCTGCACCCTTTATAAAATCAATTGTCTTGCAATATCATAGTTATCCCACATGGTGGAGTCTATAAGTAAAAACTATTGGTTATGCTGCAGTGGAAATTTTTGAGAGTATAGTAATGTCAGCTACGTAGCTGAGGAAAGCGTCATATGCTTAGAAAGGGAACAGTAGACAGGTAACTACATTGTTTGGGTAGCATGAATAATGTACTTCTATTCATGTCAAATATATAATTTTCAATGGGAATAATATGAAAATTCTTGTTTCAGTATTATATATGGAAATAATGTAGATGACTGGAAAGTGGATTTGCACAGGAGAAAGATATATGTCTTTACAGAGAGAATATGTTTTAACCACTGCTCTGGCAAAATGTTGGGCACATAGTTTACCTCTGCATCGTCAACGTCTATGACTCTACTATTAAATTTGTACATTCTGAATCTCCATTTTATCTTAAAACATTTGGCTTCTGTCCAGTGGTTCAATGTTTCTTCCCAGCTGATAAATCATGATGCATCTTTCACCATCCTTTTCAATAAAATATTGAAATAAAGAAAAGAAACATGAAGAATTAATGGAAATGAATGAAAATAGAATAAGTTAGTGTGTGGAGTAGAGTGATATTAATTGAGATACGTTAAAAAATGCTTGTGACAATAATCAAGTTGTAGAATTAATTCAATACACTAAAAAAACTGACAATTTTTGGCAAATGCACTTATGATTCACCCATGCTGGTGAGTTTTTTGTTGGTGTTGGGAAACGTAACAGTTAAAGGAAAGTGAAGACTGTTGCATGGAGATAAATGCTTTTTACAGCACTGCATGTAAGTTCAGAGGAGCAGCAATGCCTGAACATGGCCCACTGGTCTCAATGTGTTTCCTCACCACAATTAGCCACTTACCCTGCCCTCCTGTGGTCAGATCACCACAAACTCTAACTATCTCTTCCAGAGCTATGATCTTCCCCTGATCCTGCCTTCTGGCCATTACAGAGTGCACAATCCATTCTGGTTGTTCCAGACCTATTCTTCAGGATTATTCAGCCTCACTCTCCACTTTTGACCCCTGTAATCTCCCTGTGGTCCTTTTGATCTCATCTTCACCTCTAACATCTGCCTTCATTCTTTTCTCTGGCTGTCAAAATTATTCTTCAATTTTTCCTCCCCTCCAACAACAGACTCCACCCATCACTTCCACACTCTGATAGCCGGTTCCAATCCCATTTTCAGATCTCTTCCTCTCTGTTCATCACTTCTGGCTGAAGCCTTGTGCTGAAAGTCTGACCGTCAGCTGGCTGTTGATGGGAAAAGGAGGCATGAAATATTAATCAAGTTGTATCCCTAAATTTGGCCAAACCGAGGGGAACTGCTAATTTCTCAAAGTAAGCAGTACCCCACCTATGCTACTACCAACCACCCTCCTGCAACAACTCCATTCCCAGTCCAGCTTTTTGTAAATATTGGGACTCAACTACTCAGTTCGAACATGTACACATTAGCAAAGAATATTCATATGAAGTGGGTTTCAACATAGCATGCATAAAAATATTCTCATATGTTTTTAAAAATATTGATATAAATATTCTAAAATTACTGGAACAATATCCTAAATAATTCTCTGAAATTTAGAGAAAATTTCATACATTGCATCACCACATCTAACTATTTTTGTTTACAAGACAAAATTAGTCAGCACAATAAAATTAGAGGGCTGTCATATTATTTCAGCAAATATTAATAGAAGATTAGACGGTAGGCTAATGTTCATATCACATTGAGTAAGTTCATTTCTTAAATCATGAACATATTGGCACACTGATCAGTGTGTGCAGATCCTCAGGACAGCTCAACAGCAGTGCAACTTAGATGGAATGTTGTCCATCAGTCCAGAACTAACAACAATGATTAGGACACATGTTTTGTGTATAGGTGTGTGTCTGTTATTTTTTTAAAAAGATTTTATTACTAATATATGCCTGCAGTCTTCTGCCAGTTTAAATATTGTAGTGTCTATGAAATGAATATATTCCTTCGCTTCTCTCTATCGAGAATGTGAGTACACAACCTGGTGAGTATTTCATAGCAAAACTTTGCTATAGGCTGAGGAAGAAACAAGCAAGGCCACTGGCCCTTCAAGGGCAGCTGGAGATCAGTCAGCTGCACAGCCCAGGGAGGATAATGCTTAGTCATGTTGGCAATCAGAGTTTTATCCACATGCCCAGGGCAGAGCAGCAGTGGTAGACAATGTTGGTGAGCCCCTGAACATTCACATGTTTTCCTACTAGTCCATGCTGTTAACTCCACAGGCATTGCACTTACCCGAGTCCTGATCCAAACCTATCTATATGCAACTACACCTTCCAAATTTTGGCATGCAGCCCCTGACATGTGGTCATTCATTGACACCTGCTTAAAACCAGGGTACTCCTGACATTGGACAATCCCCCTTCCCAGCCATGGTTTAGTGTATGTTGCCTCTTCACTATTCTACTGTTCAAAACCTGCATTCCCTGGTCCCAAAGACTGACCTATCAAGGCTCAGTGCGTCAGCAAGGTTCACAGTTGCACCTCTCACTTCACTTTCCTCCTTATTTTCCACGGACGGTCCCAATGGACGATTGTCGCCCATCCCCTTGATTAGAGAGCCCTGAGCATATGCACCCAGACTCCTCACTGATGCCAATACATCTTGCTGACCACGTTTGTCTTAATCCCTGGACTTGCTGCTACACAGCCAACAGACAGACTGTGAGCCACTCCCTGGACTCAGCAACCTCAGTCAGTCACCTGATCGAATACACTTTTACCAGGCATTTAGGTTAATCTCCTGGCCTGGAAAAGGAGGATGGCCTTGATGCCATCTGCTGGGTCCCCTGACTGACAGGTCCCTCCATTAACTTCTACGAGTTCTGTTCTCTTACGATTTTGAGACCTGGCTGCCTACTTGTTGCATATGCATGTGTTTACTGCATAAGCTATTGACATTTGATGAAGGTGTATGATAGATGTTGCATATTATGTTTCCAAATGTCCCCTAAACTGAGGACTACTGATCAGTAAGGCAAGCTTCCTGTTTAATGATTGTCCTAATTTGCTCAGCGGGGTAAAGCATAATACTGTGAACAAAAAGAGAGATGCTAAATGAATGTATACTAAGAAAACAAGTGCCCTGAGTTGCAGCTTAGTCCAATCTGGAAGCTGGGCACCTGTCCCTTTGCAGGAATCATCCCTGCTGCAGCCTTTCCATGCTAGTTTCAGGTGTGGCCTACAATATAAGCCTGTGCTTCTAGAGTGCACTATCATCGTATAGTAGAAGTGCCAGAATGGCCAAGATGAATTGGCAGATGTGGATGCCAATGCCTTGAAGGAAGGATGTGTATGTTTGGCAGACAAAACAAATTCTGCCCAAAGTTGGTGTTTCAAGTCTAATGACTGTTTGCAACTTACCGTTCACTACTGAAATTCTCATTCCAAGATTCCTGGAACCATTCTGGTATATATGAGGTATGTGATGATGTTGCTCCTTTAACAAGGTCATGTTGTCCTTGTTTTATTTTTTCAGTGAGGTTATAAAATCAGCCATCCCAAAAAGTCCAGCTTGGATGGGTATTATGGCCAATTTGATTACAGCTAACAGATACTGCCCTTGGAAAACGGCTTTCGAGTAAAAGAAAAACACTTGTGAAAGGGGAGTGGCAAGTTCTCCCAGCTCAGCTTATCTCTGGTTTGATTTGGTTTTGGCAGTCTGGCTGTTCACTGAAAACAGTCAAGCAGTTTGAGGCTGCTGATCTAAGAAACAGCTACGTGGAAGAAGGCACTCCATGCTGCCACCTCTCTCTCTCCTGTAAGACACTGTGTTTGATTTCACTTTTTGTGCAAAGAGCATTTATGGGTTTGTTGCAAGTATTTGGAACAGCATCATTAAGTTGGAATGATCTGTTGGGATTTCGGATAGAAAAACTTTTCTACTTTGATAAAAGGAGGAAGTCCTGTTGTGGCTTTTCTTTTCCTTTTTTTATTGGTAATAATCTGACCTAAACAATGCTCGGGGATGGTTGGGATGTGTAATTTCAAGTTCTAACTTAAGTTATACCGAAGGATGGGTGGGGGACTTACCCTTTTTATTTCAAAATTTCTTTGTTCACGTTGTTACTTCTTGGTATTTTTTTGTTTCTTTTCTGCTTGGCTTTGCGGTGCAACTCTAGCTGGGAAGAGGGAAAATGGTTGGAATGGCTAGATGTCTACTTACAGGCGGTTTATGCCTTGTTCAGGTATTTAAATGCCTGGGCTAGAGTATTGGCAGCAGGATGAAAAGTTGGATTCTGCGATGTGTAGATGCCCCCTTTGGGCAGGGGCTGAGTTCCTCTTTCAGTGTCATTGGCACTTTATATGTAGATTTGTTTTTTTTGGTTTTTGTTTTATATAATCTTTGATAGCTTTGTAGGTTTGTTAACTGCAGTGGGTTCAGTTTAAGACAGTAAGTACCAAAAACTTGCATGTACTTACCCCCACATTCCGGATTCCTCAACCATTCCAGTATCTTCCATTGGCCTCCGGAACCTCTCGGGCGCCATTAACCACATGGCCGCTCCAGCAACCGCCGCCTTGAACCATCATGTCACTTCCGCCCCCACCGACTATGCAGGCTCTGCGATCACTGCCCAAACAACCACCTCCACAATCACCAGGAAGACCATCACCGACAGATTCGCGGCCTCCACGGGGTCCACAGCCACCGGGAACAACACTGTTTCTACCGTCGCCGCAGCCACTTCCTCCCCCGGAGTTGCTGTCGCTGCATCTACGTCCGCCCCCAGTGACATCACTCACCTGCACAACGACCACGCTGCATGCGTCTCCACCTCCACATTGATACCCGCCCCCGCGCCGATCCCCGCCCCGCGCCGATCTCCACTCCCACGCCTAACCCCACCCCCACACCTAACCCCGCCCCTACA
>NC_057729.1:30812861-30850525 GCF_004010195.1 Chiloscyllium plagiosum
CCCTCCCCCAAGTCCCTCCTCCCTACCTTTTATCTTAGCCTGCTTGGCACACCTTCCTCATTCCTGAAGAAGGGCTTATGCCCAAAACATCGATTCTCCTGCTCCTTGGATGCTGCCTGACCCGCTGTGCTTTTCCAGCAACACATTTTTCAGCTCTGATCTCCAGCATCTGCAGTCCTCACTTTCTCATGGGTTCAGTTTGTGTAATTTTTATGTTCGGTGGATCTTGTGACATTAAGGTTCGGTGATTTGTAATTCGAGTTCCTTATCTTAGCCTGCTTGGCACACCTTCCTCATTCCTGAAGAAGGGCTTATGCCCAAAACATCGATTCTCCTGCTCCTTGGATGCTGCCTGACCCGCTGTGCTTTTCCAGCAACACATTTTTCAGCTCTGATCTCCAGCATCTGCAGTCCTCACTTTCTCATGGGTTCAGTTTGTGTAATTTTTATGTTCGGTGGATCTTGTGACATTAAGGTTCGGTGATTTGTAATTCGAGTTCCTCCTCTCTGGAATCTAAATGTTACTGCAGAAGGTTATGGCTAATGACTTGATTAAATGGTGTACCTGGAACATCAAGGGGAGTCACTCACCAATTAAGAGGAAGAAGGTACTCTTGAGTCTTAGAAAGGAAAAGGTGGATATTGCCTTATTACAGGTGACACACTTGGATGATAGGGAGCATTTAAAACTACAGCAGAATGGCTTTGATCCGGCTTATTTTTCATCTTTTAATACCAGAAGTATGGGAGCGGCTGTACTGGTTAGGACCAATCTTCCATTTAAGTACCAGAGTGTGTTAAAGATGTACATGGGAGATTTGTAATCCTGAAAGCCCTAATAAACGGGGAAGAATATGGTGCTCTAAATGTTTACTGCCCTCTGGCCTTTTCCCTCAAAGTTCTGGTAGATGCATTCTTTAAATTGATCAGTTTCAAGTCCTGGCATATCATTATAGGGGGATTTTAACTGTCTTATGGATCCCATGGTAGGCAGGTTGCCCAAAGGACCCCCGATACCCTCCATACAAACTAAACAATTAGTGGATCTGTTTGTGGATTTAAGGTTGGTGGACGTCTGGGGGCCTCTCCACCCCACAGGCAGGGATTTTACGTTTTTTGCCAATCCACACAGATGTCACACCAGGATTGATTTTTTTTCTGACCCCCATGGCAACCCTGACTTGTTGGCATCTTGTACGATTGGTAATATTACCCTTTCTGATCATGCTGATCAGTGCCCCTGTTGGTTAAGATTAAGGACACTATAGTGGGCCTGAGGCACTGGCAAATGGATCCCTTTATCCTCAAGGATAATAATTTTATGGAGTACTTCTCTAAGGAATTTACGGCATTCTTAGATATTAATTCAGGCTTGGTTAATAGCCCATCCATCCTTTGGAAAACTGCCTAAGCCCATGCCAGGGTTAGTTATTTCTTACACTGCCAGTAGGAAGCAGCAGAAGGGTGAGCAGTAATGTCTCCTCAAAGCATGGTTGAAGGTAGCCAAGAAGGCTTACTTTGACAGGCCCTCATTGCTCAAGCAACAGAGGATCACAGTGCTGCGGTCTGCATTGAATTCTGTGCTCACGCAGACAGCAAAGAAGGAGCTCACTTTCACAAAACAAAGGTTAAATGAGCATGGTGACAAGCCAAACAAGTATCTAGCGTATCTAGTGCCCCTCAAACCATTACGTTGATTAGGGAATGGTCTGGGAACCTAACGTGATTCCACAAAAAAGATTAATGTAGCATCCCAGAGATTTTACACTGAATTCTCCCAATCTGGGGGTTGTGAGGAGGGCAGGCCAAGATGGAATCCTTTTTCAAGGATCTGGAACTCCTGGGTGTGACCCCTGAACAAGAATCTTTTCTCAGTGCCCCCTAATCAGAGTAAGAGATGCAGGAAGCTGTGAAACAGTTACAGAGTGGAAAGGCACCTGGTCCCGACGGACTTCCCAGCGAATTTTATAAGGAATTTATAAGCGCATTGTCAGGCCCGATGCTCAACATGTTCAATGACTCACACAGTCATGATCGTCTCCTGCCATTTCTGAGAAAGGCCAATATTTTGCTTATTCTTTAAAATGGGAAGGTCCCAGAGGACTGTGGTTCTTACACGGCAATTTCACTCTTAAATGTTGACTTTAAAATCCTCTCTAAGACTCTTGCGTTCAGGCTGGAGCCTGTGTTACCTTCTATTGTTAAAAAGGACCAGACGGGCTTCGTAAAGGGCTGCAGATCCTCCAATAATGTTAGGAGGCTGCTTAATGTAATTCAAGTGTGACGACAACAGTCAATAGAGGGATTGGTGATTTCTCTAGATACAGAGAAGGCATTTGACTGAGTTGAGTGGTCATACCTTTTTTATACTCTACAGCAGTTTGGCTTGGGTGAAGCTTTTATAAGATGGGTAAAGATTCTCTACAGTGACCCTTTTGCTGTGGTCATCACCAATGTAGTACGATCAAGCAATTTTAAGATTTTTAGGGGCAGCTGGCAAGGCTGTCCCCTTAGCTATTGCTCCTTAAATTGATGATTGAACTGTTGGCGGAGGCCATTCATAGGAATCCTAATACATCAGCTCCAGAAGTGGGGTCAAAATTACATAAGATTTCGTTGTACACGGACGATGTCCTCATTTATTTGTCAAATCTAGCAGTTTTGAAGCCTTGCCTGATGCAATGGCCCAGCTCATTTGGCACCTTAGATTAGATTACTTACAGTGTGGAAACAGGCCCTTTGGTCCAACAAGTCCACACTGACCCGCCAAAGTGCAACCCACCCAGACCCATTCCCCTACATTTACCCCTTCACTGAATACTACGGGCAATTTAGCATGGCCAATTCACTTAACCTGCACATCTTTCAACTATGGGAGGAAACCGGAGCACCCGGAGGAAACCCATGCAAACATGGGGAAAATGTGCAAACTCCACACAGTCAGTCGCCTGAGGCAGGAATTGAACCCAGGTCTCTGAAGCTGTGAGGCAGTAGTGCTAACCACTGTGCCACCGTGCTGCCCATTAATCGGGAACAAGATTAATTTTGCAGAATCAGAGGCTATGCCTATGGGTGGTCTTACGAAGGTGTGAGGTCTTGAGGCCAAATCTCAATTCCCATTTGAGATTGGAATGAGGATTCATGTATTTGGGCATATTCATCACTCCAGTTCTTGATCAGTTGTTTAAAGCTAATTTTATTAAATTATGTGACAAAATCAATCAAGACCTTCCAAGATGGGAGGTGCTTCTGGTCTCATGGTTAGGTTAGATAGTGCTTATTAAGAGAAATATTCTCCCCCGTTTGTTATACTGGATGCTCTCTCGGATTTTTGATAAGCAAACATTCAGGAGACTGAACGGCTGGTGTCAGCTCTTTTATTTGGCATCATAAGCGGCCCCTTACTAAATTAGCTCAACTGCAATTGCCTCACAGATTGGGGGGATTAGATCTCTCGGACATTAAAAACTATCAAGTAAGATTGCTTTTGTCTTACTAGAGTGATTGGGCTTATGGGGACCCGCTTTCAATATGGTTAAATATCAAAACCTCTCAGGCAAAGTGCCTCCTTACTAACTTGCTGTTTTTGGACAAAATTAAGACAGTTAGGGAATATTGCCATAACCCAAGAATTATCAATACTGTTAAAGCATGGAGGGCAATGTAGCAGAGGGAAGGCAATATTGGCAAAACATCTTTTCTTACATCTACAGTGGGTATGCTGGGTTTTCAACCAGGGATGATGGATTCAGGATTCAAACTTTGAGCAGCTAGGAATGTGACTTGAATGGTGATTTATTTGAGGGAGACACAATGATGTCCTTTGATCAGTTAGCATGCAAATACGAGCTATCAAGCAGGGACCGCTTTCCTTTTTTTCAAGTTAGGGATTTTATTTTAAAAAAACTACACTTTTGACTGATACCTACAAATCCGACATAGAAAGGAGGGTGCTTGGTGCTAAGAGTACACTTTCTGTCAGCACTTTATATCATCAATTAGTGGGTGGCCCCTCAGATGAGTTTGATCAACTTTGCAGGGTGTGGGAGAGAGAGAGCTAGGCATTGATGTCTCTTAGAGGCATGAGAAGGTATTTGGGAAAATCAAGAAAGATATCTATTTGCAATAGGACCCCTGCTTTACAGTTGAAGATTCTCCACAGGATCCAGATCGTATGTCAAAATTTAAACCAGGAGTATCCTCAACATGCCTCAAGTGTGAAGTTAGTACTGGCACTCTTACCTATTGTCTCTGGTCCTGTGGCAGGCTTCAAACATACTGGAGCGCTGTGGCAGGTGCAATGGGGGGGATTTTGGGTGTAAGGGTGGAGAAGGACCTGATCTCTCTTCTTCCCAGTGTTTTCTCTGTAGATGCACATAAGAAAACAACTTTTTGTGCAAGAAAGAATATCTTGTCAGGTTGAGTATCCGAAAATCCCCCAGGCCTGTTGGGTTGGTGTGAGATCGTTATGGAGCATATCTCCTTGGATTTTCTTAGAAGTATGATCAACCACAAAACTGAGAACTTCTATAAGACATGGTGGCCCTTTTTGGAATACCTGGATACAGATTTGTCTGCCACACTAATAAGGACTTTTATATAGCCGTAACAATTGTGCTTTATGAGTCCAATATCCAGAGAGAAGAAACTGCGAAGGTATGAATAGGTGAAAGTTAATGCACTTGACATTCGACAGTTAGTATTTTGTTTGGTTGAGCTGTATTATTATTATTTGTTAGTTTGTTGTTAGTTGTTATTTATTTAGTTAAGTAGTTTGTTGGGGTTTTCTAATATATATATTTTTATACATTTTATACATTTGTACATGAGGGTGGTTTGGTTTTTTTACATTTTTTAGGTGTTCTTTCTTTGTATTGTTTTGAATTATATTGTT
This sequence comes from Chiloscyllium plagiosum, assembly GCF_004010195.1. NCBI lineage: Eukaryota > Metazoa > Chordata > Chondrichthyes > Orectolobiformes > Hemiscylliidae > Chiloscyllium > Chiloscyllium plagiosum. Next base: position 30,817,756 of record NC_057729.1, read on the forward strand.
TTGTATTTGTTGTAATATGAAAAAATCTATTTTACAATAAAAATATATTTAAAAAAGGAAGAAAAAAGAAAAGGAGGCAAACATGCACAGGTAAGGAATTGCAGAGTTTAGGGCCTAGGCTGCAGAAATTCAGCAGCCAATGAAGATTGGAGATGTGCAAGAAGCTAAAGTTGGAGAACTCAGAGGGTGGAGGAGATTTTGCAAAACAATATTTCTTCACTTTTTTAACGATCTGTTTACTCAACAGTTTTGAGTACCAGTAGGGTTGAAAAGATTGTATCAAAAGAAGTCACACGACAGCACATTATAATCACAAGCCTTCGGAGGCCTGCTCCTTTGTCAGGTAACATCAAGACCACCAGTGCAATGACATCACCTGACAAAGGAACAGCGGTCCGAAAGATTGTGATTTCAAATAAACCTGTTGGACTATAACCTGGTGTCATGTGAATTCTGACTTTTGTCCATCCTAATCCAACCCCGATATCTCCTCATCATCCCTGCATTATCAGGTGGGGGGATTTTATACATTTTCTGCGGTCCATGAAAATGATGCAGCTGAAAATACATTGAGTTCTTGAAACATAACTGCAGATGAGACTCAAGATCTCATGTACAATGTAAAAGAGACCTTCTCCGCATCACATAGACTACCTAATATGAGAAGTGTAACTATTGTCTTGACCTCCACTGTAAACAGTCATTTCACTGGTGGTCTTGATATTCCATTAGGACCAAGCATCTGTCCTGCAGCAGCACAATGGGGACTGAAAGGGATGATTTTGTTCTAGCACCATTATTGGCCTCTTCATTAAAGTTCTCATTACATTAATTTGTATTGGAAGACCTAGATTCCCCCTAAAGTTTGAGACTTCTTCAATACATTTTAAGCAACACGGTGGGAGGAGAATTAAAATAATTAAATGGGTAGATGAAATGCAAGTTAAACAGGGTGTGCCAATTTGGAACAATTGTTGATCCCTTTAAATAAATTATTAGCCCCAGCAATGTTGGCACAAACCAGGCAAAACAAGTAAAGGTGAATTCTGATTAGTCATAGAGCATCTTTTCAATTGGTCTGGCTGGATTTAGTCATGACAGAAATAAAACACATCATCAAGTAAACTGAAGAGGGAGATTGTATTCATTGGAAAAGAGCTGAAGACAGTTTTCACTATATCAACATTATTTCTTGTCATTATCAATAACGATAATGATAAAAGTGCTTCCCAAATATTGGGTGGATCGTTGAATTTAGAATACTATCACTTCAGCTTAAGGATCTGGCTCACAGGATAAGAATTGTTCACCAATGATTTTAAAGTTCCTGAGAAAAATTAATGCATGCAAGCAGCTTCAGCCTAGTTCCTGCAACAAATGGATTGCACAGAATTCTCAGTCTTCCTCACAGACACAGAGAATGTGAGAAACTAAACATTCACATTGATATAGTGACAATGCTCTGCTGAGGTTGGGAATAAGCCAAATTGCTGAAGCAGAACAGATACAGGCTTTCCTTAGAATTGGCCCATAGACTACTTAACATGAAAATGTTTCATACAACTATCCAATGCCAAAAGTGGAGAAAAAGTGTTTAATTTAACAGAGCTGACATCTGTCACCTTGATAACACCAAATATTATTCACCAAATGTATGAAGCATAATTGCCTGAGTGCTTCTAAAATCACTAAGTAACTTGTATGGATAATTACAATTAAATTACTTGCAACTTTAACACATGAAACCTTTTCACACATACATATAAATCATCTTACAGAACAAGGTAACTCATTTTTTGGGGATCCCATTTATATTCAGCAGGAAATAAAACATTCCTTTCTTGAAATTCATGAATATTGAGAGCCACAAGTTCAAGCCAAATTACATGTTCCAAAAGAACTTGACTTACCAAGGGATGCATTTTCTATTTTGTTGAAAATTATTTTGGAATGGATTGCAATGGCAGAAATAACCAGTTTATTCAGTCACGGTTTTGTCATTTGCAACTTGATAGAAACACAAAAAGCAGCTAATCACAATGCCCTTGGACATGGGAGAGCAGATGGTGCTTATCGCCAGAGTTGGTGCCTTTGGAGTGTTTAGGTAACACTACCTTCTCTCAAGTCGCTTCAAGTGTGCACACAAGCATATTTGCCCTTAACTGCATTGTCACCATCTCATGCAAGTGCTGGCCCCTAAAGGATTCCAAGGGCTGTCCTCAGAGTATGCTGTCAATTATGGGCAGTTCCTTATTTCGCACAGGGAAACAGTCCATAATCATGGATCGAGGTTTCACACCCAGATTACATTCCCAGTCTGTGTGTTTGAATGTACTGAGATGACCTGATGAACTCAGAAGGAACCAACCAAAAGCAACAGCATTTGCTTGCAGAGCCACTGAAAGCCCATCATCCTATTCTCAGAACAGCGGATGTCCCCCCCATACTGAGAATGCTTTTTATCCCTCCGCACTTAATCATACAGCACTTGCCTTGATCATACAGCATTATCATAGGAAATAGGTGCTGGAGTAGACATTCAGCCTATGAGCCTTGAGTCGTGATATGTCGGAAAAACAGTGCAGCAAGGTATGGAAGCGATCTTAAGATAGTTAGATAGAGAACAAAGCTGATGTTAATCTCTGTAATTTTCTCTATAGTGATTTATTCAGTGGGAGAAGATACCAAGAAGGACAAGCAAGTAAGAAGGAATTCAGCAGGGTACAAGCATGGCTTGCACATGCTCCCTGTAAACTGTTCTTGGAGATTCCCTGGGAGTGGATGGCCATTGAGTTGACAATCTTTGAGTGGGCCTTCAGTGAGTGGGAGGAAGGGCAGAACACCAACAAAATGTATGTTTTGCTTCATGCTTGAGATTGAGGCAATGCAAGTAAAGCTATTACCTTTTGCCCATCCTAAGTCTGGAAAGTGATTTCACAGAATCGCAGCATCACAAAAGAGACTAACGTATCAACCCATGTGGTGGCACAGCTTCTACTAAAACCAGAAAGCAGGCTGGATACAACTGAGTAGCTTGGCAGATCTCATGGGAAGATGGTTAAGCCAAACTTGTACAGGACTGAAGTCACATATAGGTCCAGATTGCATAAGTATCACAACTTGCTTCCTTAAAGGTCAACAACAAACTAATTGGATTTTGATCGGAATATGATTTCTTTATGGCCGTCCCTAGATGTGTCTCTGTCTGTATGTGTGCATGTGTGTGAGAGAGAGAGAGAGAGAGAAAAAGAGAGATAGTGGTTTGATGTCTTTCATGCATAGATATAGTATTTCGTTTATTTCATCGTATAGCACTTTTAACTGCACATACTAGATAAGATTTCTATTGATTGCCTTCTTCCTGGCTTTTTCTCAATTTCTCTGTATTGATCACATTACCATATTTTTTGAGCTTGCACAAAATTTGGTAGATTCCTACTTTGATATATTCTACTGTAGTTATGATTTTGTTGGGTTCTCTAGAACCTCTCTCCGACTTGGTGCACCTATCTGACAATTAGAAATAATTTCTTCTAAACCTTCAGAACTCCTGGCCACCATAAGGCTGACCAATCTGGTGCTCTGCAATTCATGATTTCCAGGTGGTGTTGATGTCGTTTCTCTGAATTTTCTTCCAAATGCGAAATTAGAAATATCAACCTCTCATTATACACTAAAATGTTGTCTATTACAGTGAAGTTATTTTAATGTTCAAAGAATACTTTCTTGATTATACCACCATGACATTGGTCTGGCCCATCCTGTGAGAAACAACAAATTCAGATGCATTCCTCATCTTGCATCAACACATGACACATTTGGTTGTGTTTGTTTATATGTGCCAGTTAGTGTGTTGCAGCAGCCTGAGAATATGACTCAATATCCTCAGTGAAGTTAACATTTTGTTGTGTAGGGCTGCCAATTGTTGCTCTGGAGAGTGCATTTGCTATTGTTTACAGTTTACCCTGTACACGTGTCTATATAGCACATAGAACATAGAACAGTACAGCAGCACAAAACAGGCCCTTCAGCCCAACATATCTGTGCCAACCTTGATGCCATTCTAAACTAACCCTGTCTGTCTATGCATGGTCCATATCCCTCCATTGCCTGCCTATTTATTGTCTGTCTAAATGCCTCTTAATCATAAGCAAATCTCATCAATCTCAACTGGAATATCAGTATTCTTGGAGGCATTCTTGAGAGTTCCTTCTCAACAAGTAAGGAAACAAAAGGGTTGCGGTTTGCTTCAATAGCCAACTTTAGGTCAATTATATCATCTGAAAACCTTTCAGGAGCAGATGTGACTGACAGACTATCCTTTTCAATGACTATGACAAGTTAAGCTTCTGAAGGTGCTCGAGACACATAATAAATTGGTTGTTCATAAAACCTGAAGAGATCAAACAAGATCAGAATTTCATTGATCCTTTAAAGTACCTGTCCCTGATGTGGATTCCAATACTATGTTAATGCTACGTGGGTGCTTTCTTTGAGCGTTACCATGAAGCGTATGACTTGCAGATAATTGAGGAGAAAGTTTATTCGGAGAATAACATAGCTACACAGAAATTAGGTGCAGCAGTGGCCATCTGGCCTTTCAAGTCAAGAGTGTGGTGCTGGAAAAGCACAGCAGGTCAGGCAGCATCCGAGAAGCAGGAAAATTGGCATTTTGGACAAAAGCCCTTCATCAGGAATGGGCCTTTCAAGTTTGCTCTGCCATTCAATAGGATCTTGGGAAATCCTCTATCTCAATGCCTCATTCCCACTTTCTCTCCATACACCTTGATAACTTTGATATCTAAAAAATCTTTTTTTAAAAAAGATTTAATATCCCAGCTTCCACAGACTTCAGTGGTAGCAAACTCGAAAGGTTTTGCCTGAAGAAATACTTCCTGATTTCAATCTTAAATGGCCTATCCTGTATCCTGAGATTGTTCCCTCGTTCTAGAATCCCCAGTCAGGGAAAGCATCCCTCCTGCATCTTGTCAGTCTAGCCCTGTTAGAATTCTATACATTTCAATCATATCCCTTTGTATTTTTCTAAAACAAATGAATACCATGTACATATGTCATATTCATACCAAGAAATCATTGAAGATCATGTATTGATATAAGAGTTGGGATTCACTAATGCATCTTGTGTTTCGCAGATTGGTCATCAGACAATTACCAGTGACAATGTGTCCATAAACGCAAATGGATATTTCTGAGAATTCAAACTTTGTTCTTATTAGACGTCAGACTCTTTTTTTTTGGAAATGATGTAAAGTCTCCCTAACCCTCAGAATGTATTCTTCAAAAGATTCACAAAGCTGCTGTCCAAATGGCATATAATTAACTAAGCCCTTGAAATATATTCAACATTGCCTTTTGATAAATCTCTGATGCTGACATTGTACCAAATAGCAAATAATTTGAGCAAAATCCTATGAATAGAGTTATGAATGGTAGTCATAACCTTGACTTCTCATTCAAAGGAACTTTGTAAAAAATCACTCCTTGTAAACTTGCAAACATTTCACTTCTAGATAACTATATTCTATTATAATCTATTATATTATATTATATTATATTCTAGATAAATAGATAACAGCTGCTGAGGACGTTGGATGAATTTCTCTTGTCGCTATTTTATTGAACTGAGTCAACTCCACACAAATGTGAAGCATACCATTAGATTTAGGAACTGGAAGCATGCCAGTCTACCACTCTGCTAGCTTCCTGGCAGAAGACATGACTCTCATCCTGTCATCTCTTCTAGTTGAAATACAACTTGCTTCATTAGTGGGTGCAATATTTTCCTAGGTGTGAAAAGACATACAAGTTTAGTATCCTTTCTCAATGTGATACTATATTCAGTATTCTAGGCCTTTAAACAATTTTGGGAAGTCCTCCCACTTCTCCCTCCTTTTCCTGGGTTTCCTTCATCATTGCATATTTAAGAGTCTGTACAGATAGTGTAAATATCCTGTTAAAAGGATTTTATTCCCCTCTGAAGTTTGCTCTGCCCTGTTTGTCTCCTCAGTTCTACAGCTTTCTCTAAAGAGCAGTTTCCTTTTATCTGTGATAAATCTAAGAAGGATTCATCAGCAATGTGATCTATGGTGAAATCTGTTTTTGAATTGCCATATTCATATCCCTCAACACACCTGTAAAGATTCTTAATAACATAATTTATTGAATCAGCTTGATTTTGTACTGTTCTATTGAATTGTGCTCTTTCCAAAATCTTGAAATCAAAACAACAATCAAAAGCTTCAAACGCTTCAGCAAATTTGTCTGATGCTTCATTAGTTCCTTATCTGGCAATCATATCATCTGCTATGCCTCTGTTATGGAATAAAGAAGTGTATTAACTTGTTTTGCTTCAGTCTTGCTGCCTGACTTTGATGCAATTATGAATCTTAAATCTTTTCCTCCATAACAGTTTTGGGTCTGGTTTGTCCCTGTGTGCAAACCCTCCTGACAAAAATAAAATGAAACCCAATGTTTTTCCTAAGCCTGCTTGTTTATTTCTTACTTTTAAACTGTCTGTCAGTAATGAATGCAGTCCCATGAACCTCACCATGATCCACACTTTGGATTACATCAAAACATGTCAACAAATTTGTGCTTTAACCTCTTGTAAAATATTTAGAAATTCCCTGCTTAACTTCTTGATTGATTAATCCTCTGTCTCCTTGTCCTCAAAGTAGGACTTTTATGGCCCTTTTATGGTTCATATTCCTGCTTTTGCTTCATAGTTCCTGATGTAAATGTATCATTCTGAGCTGCAGAAAGTTTTATTTTAAAGCTGCTTGTTCAGATTGACTAATTTCCACCATTTGAAGCATAGAATTCCTACAGTGTGGAAACAGGCCATTTGGCCCAACAAGTCTACAATGGCCCTCCAAAGAGTAACACACCCAGATCTATTCCCCCCACCCTATTAATCTACATTTGCCCCTCACTAATGCACCTAACCTACACATCCCTGAACACTACAGGCAATTTGGCATAGCCAGTTCACCTAACCTGCACATCTTTGGATTGTGGGAGGAAATTGAGCACATGGAGGAAACCCATGCAGACACGGGAGAATGTGCAAACTCCACACAGACAGTTGCCCGAGGCTGGAATCGAAACCGGGCCCCCGGCACTGGGAGGCAATAGCGCTAACCACTGCACCGTGCCACCAAGCTTTCTCTGACCTTCAAAAGGTTCTCTCTCTAACCCTCATCATCAGCTAACCTCATCAAATCTGATGAACTGTTCACATATACTATCACATCTTGTCATAGAGTTCTTCAGAGTTCTCATGCCTCTCCCTTCAGGTCTGGAGTTGGAGCTTCTTGTAAGTCAATTTGAGAATGTTTCTTTGGTTTATTCACGACTGTTTCTAGCTTCCAATAAGATCTAGCTAGTAAAGGTTCTGGAGACTTTTGTATGTTAACAGAAACTAGCTTACTGCATATTTTTAAATAGAGTCAAACATCACAGTCTGACTCATATGTCTGACTCCATTAAAGTCCATACGAAGTTTCCTTCCCTTGTGATCTCTGTTAATATCAAAGTGTGTGGTGTAACTCACACTTTTCTAAACATTAATCAATTGGATGTGTTTATTGTCAATTGGAGGTGACATATTGACTGTGCACATGAACAATCATGGCTTTGCAATGTCATGTCGCGGCAGCTTCCTCATCCAAAAATGATGCTACCTGTATAATCACCATCCATTGTAAATTCAGGCAGACAATCCAGTTTCAATCAGTGTACACTGAATAGTGACCTTTGAGTTTGCCTCTGCACTGTGCCAGAGGGTGAACGGTATGGTATGTTTGATCACTACGGTATGGCCTGTATCCATCAAAGTCCAACACAGTGTGGAGAGTGCTACCTACCAAGCTGAAACTGTAGACGGAATTGAGAGGAGCAACTACAATCCATGGAAGGAATGGATTCAAATGGGCCAAATCTGCATAAAGGCATACATCCATTTCTTCACACTTCGTCAGTAAGGAAATGCAAGTCAAGCAATTACCTACAGAGGGGTAAAAACATTTCTGATGAGATCATTTCTGGTGAAGTCACCAGTGTTATCTGCACATGTACAGATGGTGGTCATGTTTGCTGGCCACCTTTGCATTGCTAACACAATCCATTAATCATCTCCATGTCCTTTCTGATTCTTACACTACACCCTTCAGTCACCTATCTAAAGGAGATCTTTCAGCCTTGTTCAAATGGCTAAAATACTGACATTTCCTTTTCTGCATGACCTTTTTAAAGAGATATTTTTCTCTTGCAGTTTCAAGCTCTTTATTTATCCTATGGTCACTATAGTAATTTTTAACATACGTTTAAGTATACATGCATTTTCCAAAGGCCACTATTTTCTCCGAGAGTTCATTACTTAATAACCACATTGAAGCAAAAAGGAAGTGGAGAGAATGTAGCAACTTATGAGTTGTTAGTTCCTTCAGATTTGAATTTTCTTGTTTGCAAATCCTTTACCTTCAGAAGTTACTTCAGGTGCATGTCTCTCTTTAGCATCACATCTACCAGCTTCTCTTATCATTTGCTCTAAGTAAACAAACTTATCTAGCTGTTTTTATCATAACCAGTTAACTACAGTATCTGAACATGTCTGAAGTCCCTTTAAAAGCTTAATTGCAAGAAACAGCAAGCTAATGTCAGTACCAGAGAAAATAGGATGACTGACAATTAACAGAACCTGAGGAAGTCATTGTAAGACTTCAATCTAATTTCTTCTAATGTATTCTGTCTGATTACTATTGTTTTTGTTTTTTGGTGTCCATTCTTAATCCATATTCTAAGCTTCTAGGTTTATTTAATTGATTCCTATTTAGTACAAAACACAGAAAGCTAGCACATAGAGTAGCAGTTAATCAGGAAGACTAACGTAATGTCCGCTCTCATTTCAAGGGGTTTGTAAAATAAGAGTAATGAAGTCTTGTTACAACTGTACAAGATGCTGGTGAGACCACATCTCGAGTACTGGTTATTGGTTTGGTCTCCTTATTTAAGGAACAATATCATTTCATTGCAGACAGTTCAGGAAAGGTTCACTACAATGATCCCTGTATGTAAGGATTGTCTTATGAGCAAATGCTAAACATGTTAGTACTTTACTCAGTGGACTTTGGAAGAATGAAAGATGATCTCATTGAGACAACAAAGAACAATGAACAAAGTAAATTACAGCACAGGAACAGACCCTTCGGCTCTCTAAACCTGCGCTGATCCAGATCCTCTATCTAAACCTGCTGCCTATTTTCTAAGGGTCTGTATCCCTCTGCTCCCTGCCCATTCATGTATCTGTCTAAATACATCTTAAATGACGCCATCATACCTGCCTCTACCACCTCCGCTGGCAACACATTCCAGGCCGTGACCACCCTCTGTGTAAAATACTTCCACGCATATGTCCCTAAACCTTTCCCCCCTCACTTTGAACTTGTGACCCCTAGTAATTAAGTTCTTGAAACGCACTCTCTCTATACTTCTCATGATTTTGTAGACCTCAAACAGGTCCACCCTCAATGTCCATTGTTCTAATGAAAATAACCCTATCTATTCAACCTCTCTTCATAGTTAGTGCCCTCCATAACAGGCAACATCCTGGTGAACCTCCGCTGCACCCTTTCCAAAGCATCCATATCCTTTTGGTAATGTGGCAAACAGAATTGTGCACAGAATTCCAAATGTGACTGAAACAAATTCCTATACAACTGTAACATGACCTGCCAACTCTTGTACTCAATATCCTGTCCAATGAAGGAAAGCATGCCATATACCTTTTTGACCACATTACTGACCTGCATTGCCACCTTTAGGGAACTATGGACCTGAACACACAGATCTCTCTGGACGTCAATTTTCCACAATTCTTTTACTGTATAGTTCACTCTTGAATTGGATCTTCCAAAATGCATCACCTCGCATTTGCCTGGATTGAATTGCATCTGCCATTTCTCTGCCCATCTATCTGTATTGTGCTGTATTCTCTGATAGCCCCTTTCACTATCTGCTCCTCCACCAATCTTAGTGTCATCTGCAAACTTGCTAATCAGGCAACCGATACCTTCCTCCAAATCATTTATATACCACAAACAACAGGACATACGGGATTCTTACTTGACAAGATAAATGCTGAGAGGAAAATGTTTCCCCTCATGAGAGTGCCTAGAGCATAGTCTCAGAATAAAAAAGATACCAATTTAAGACTGAGATAAGGAGGAATTTCTTCTCTCAGATGGTTGTGAGTTTTTGAAATTTGTTGCCATTGAGAGCTATGGGGATTGAGCCCTTATTTATATTTAAGGCTGAAATAGATAAATTCTTGATCAGTAGCAGAATCAACGATTACAGGGAAAGGACAGAAAAGTGGACTTGAGGAATGTTGTATCAGCCATGAATGAACAGAGAAGCAGGTTTGAGGGGCTAAATGTCATACTCCCGTTTCTATTTCTTATGGTCTTGTGGTGTTAGAATACTTTGCAGGATTTCTACAGATTCTGGAAAGAATTTTTTTTGGCAGCTTACATCAGGTTTGTTAGCCCTCAAAGTGTATCTGATTGAATATTTGCTCCTTGTATTCATTGAATAATTTTAGTACTGGTACACAAAATTCTCATCACTTGAAACGCGTACACCTGTCTTCTCTTATCGGTTGATATTCACTTTTTGGTTCTCATAAAACTTCTAAATAAATCTCACTTCCTGTCAATGTCATACTGGAGCAGCGTGCTTATTAGCTTTTAGTGGTGAATGCAATCAAAAAACGTTTCATTCTCTATGACGCATATGTAAATGTCTTGTTTGCTTTGGAATATTTATGGAAGATTGTTCTTACGTTGAACATTTCTTCTCTTGATCCAACCTCAGTACAAATCCAGAACACGTTTCAACAAGTTCTGCTTCAAATATGTCATTACATTTTTCCCTTATCATTTTTAAGGTTAGTGAGACAATTTATTAAGCTGATAGTTGTAAAATGATTGCACTCACCCCTCTGCAAAGAAAGTTAGTGACCATTCAATAGGTTTGGAAGCAGCCTGCTCTGCAGCCATAGCCCACATGAATCTACCAGCCAATCAGACTGCTCCAGCAATCCCAACAGTGTCACACTTCCAGTAGGCTGAATAGATCTTCAGGTTATTAGGGAACATTGGGTAGGGAAGACTTGTCCACTGTAGGAAAGGTGAGAGCTGGCATGGAGGAAGGGGACTACTATTTTCAGGAGTGAAGGGTGTGCCATGATGTGCACCTTTTCCTTCCTGCACTTCTAAAACCTTTTAAAACCAAACAGACTTCCCACTCCCATCTGTACGTCAATGTCAATCATATTACAATATGCACAGGGTAATGATCACTTCACATACTTTCCTACCCTCTGTATTATGCTGGAAACTACATGGTGAGTGTAAAGGTGGTGGGTTCAGCATCCACCTTATTTTAACTGCACACCTACTGAAAGCCCACCTAGCACAGGCATGTAAAGTCCAGGCCATTGATTCCTTTATTTTGTTTTGGTAATCATTTCTTTTGCAACACATTGTCTATTCATTGAATCCTAGTACATACAATACAGAAGAGGCCCTCCAGCCCAACAAGTCTGTTACAAGAAAAATATACTACTGCCTACACTTGTCCCACTTCCCTACACTAGGCCCAAAGCCTTGAATATTAAACTCCTTCATGTTTTTCTATTTCTTTTTGTATTTCTCATTCTGAGACTTTAGTATGTTCTGTATTCTTCATCCTGAGAGCTTTATATTTGTTTTTAATTTTGGTGAGGATTTGGGAAGGAATTTTCAAGGTCCAACTTTCTCACATCATCTCATTGGTCAATAAGTATTTGAGTCTACTTTGTGCTATGTGCTGACACTTTGATAGTACACAAGTAAATGATGGTACATATATTGGTGGTCCAATGCCTAAAAGCATAAATGTGCATACACAGTCATTGAGAAGAATTTCTACAATAATGCTGCCTAAAATATCTAGGACATACATAACTGTGCAATTATCAACAAACAGTATAACTTAATATTTCTGCTTTTTTGATGAAAGGTTAAACAAAGTTTCCAACTGCTCACTCAGCAATTAGATGTAAGAACAGAAGAATTATCCCCCAGTTTCCCAACCAAAGCCTGTTCTTCAACTAAAATGTAAAACAAATTAATTATCTTTTCTCATATGGTTACTCATGGGGTCTTGCTTCATTTTAAAAAACGATAGTATTGGTTGCACGTCAGTATATTCTAAAGACATGGAACATACCTTAATAATTGTAAGTCTTTCCTATGTTTCTAGGTCATTCAGGTTTGACTGGAAAGAAGACAGCCTTCGGTTTTATGGTTGGTCCTGTTCTCCATTATTCTTCAACCCTGATATTGGCTTTGTGACTATGGACAGTGAAGCAGAACTGGAGTTTCACTTGAGTGACAGATAAGTCTTATTCTGATTTCAAGTTAGCAGTTTTTCATTCCCAAAATAATTCTGCCGAGTGGCAACAGTTACAGTATCAAGCATGTCAAGTTTGTAACTTGTGACAAAATTTGAAAATGCAAGCAAAAAGACTGTAAAAGATGAGATTTATTTTTATACTGTTTTGTGCCAAAATATTTCTCCTTCTTAAGAATAAATGACGCATGAAATCTTTTCATATCACATGCTAAGTTGCTGTTCTTAGTGCTTTGAAATGTTGACAAATCATCCTCCTGATATATGTGCTATTAAAAGCCAGCAAGTTGCCTAGTTTGGTCATTGAAGTACATTATCCTGCAGTTACTCTGTATCAATAAATTATCAGATTTATGTACCGTATTAAAATTTACGTACTGTAGCTAAGTTAAGTAAACTTTTTTACAGACTGTTATAAGCAGCTCACCAACAGTGTACAGATCCTGTGTGGAGAGCACATTGAAATATTTAAATATTTTCCGTATTCCAGTGTTTATCAATATTGAAACAACACAGGCATATAACTCAGTTTATTTCCAGTCCTACTAATTATGACATGTTTTATGCTTGCTCAGTTATTCTCTTAAATGTTATTACACTAAAACCATGATTTATCAGTTAGCTAATAATGATGTTTTCATTGCTAATAATCTGCACTCTTATTGTATGAGAATTTTAAAATATTCATAATTCTGTCATCTGGGTTCAATGTCAGCTGGAGAATGTGATATAGAGATACTCCCTTAACAGTGGTATCCATGTATCATTTTTACAATTAGTTTAGGCAGGTTGTTTTACAGACCAAAGATGAAGTTGTATTAGCAGAGGCAGAGCCATTGTTGTATGTGATGTTAAGATTAATCTTGCCTTGTGGATGAATTATCAGAAGACGCACACACATGTGAATTCTTAGCCTGTGGTCTCAGCAGGTGACAAACAGATTTTGTCTTATTTCAATCTTAAATTATGAAAAATCTGAGAACAGATGTCAAATAAAACTGTCTCTGCAGTCTTGTCTTTTTTTTATTCTTTCCATTCAGCAGAAACCATGCTGAATAATATTTGGCATTTCCCCAGATGTTGTGATGATGTACAACTAACAAACAGTATAGATTAACTTTTACACAGCTCAAATTGAGCAGAGGTTTTACAATAATTAGGATAAGGTTTAAAACATTGACATTTCACATATTTTCGGTTCACAGTTCACAACAATTTGGAACATATATGATTGTGTCTGGAGGAATAAGTTAATCAAAAATCAGTAACTCAAGATAAAAATTACTGGAAATATAATCAGTCATAGGCATATTTACCAAAGGCTAGTTACTATTTCAGCTAAAGTAGCTGGTATTGTTTTTTATTTAGTAATGTACCGTACTGAATGTCACAGGAATTATTTTTGCTGTACATTGACACTTACTTCTGCAGTATCAAATTTAATTTTAAAAGTGGGATTTCACTATAATGTGAACTAGCAAATTGCTATAAATGAACACTCTGTTTATTAATTTTAAGAGCATGATTGTGTTTGTGATAATCTGACATAATTTTCTAAATACATTTCCTGATGAGTTGGAACCATACCTTGCTAGAGGAAGATGGTTGCTTACTTTTAAAACAAGCAAAACCTTTACTGTAGCAGGAGCCTTAGCATGTATCTTCCTCAGACCTGTGGGGCTATAAATTGGAGGTGCAGACCCAGAATGTGCTCCTGCCCTCTCTAAGACTAGCATTCCCATCGAGTGTCAGTATTTGAGCTAGCGGGAGGTGCGGGAGGCAGCTTTCTTTGAAGGGTTATATCACTGAACCCTCTGCACTCCAGACCTCAGAGGTTGAGGATGAATCTTCTGGTGGAGCAGGCCACTTTTCAGCAGAGGGGGTTGACATCATGCTGATACCTGCAAGATACAAGAGACAGATGAGGTCATGCCAGTGTTCAGAAGTGGTGTGTGATGAATGAGGCTGATTGCAGGGCTATTGTGAGAGTTGCAGAAGAATAAAAATGGCTACATACTCAAGTGTCAAGACATGGACATCTTGGCATCCCCACAGGAGTAGTCCCAGTTTTCTCCTGTGAGGGCCAGGATTCTCTCCTCTTGGGTGCTGAGGAGGCACCCTTTCACTCATCAGGACTTTCTGCCATTTCATGAACTGTCCTGTCCTGGAATGAGAGAAAGGGAGATATTGAGTGAGTTGAAGGTGAGTAGAGCAACTGTTAATACTGGGGCAGGTTATGGTAAGGTGTGGTGTCCAAGGCGAGTGAGTAGGGAGCACAGAGGTGATGTAGGGTTAGTGATATCAGGTTTGTTTTGGGTGCAGGTGAATGATGAATGAGAGCTGTAGAATATAAGCTTTAGTGGGAGGTGGCGCAAAAGCAGAGAGACAGTGAGTAGGAGATAACAGAGGGACCTACGATAGTGGAGTGGAGAAGGCCAATGACCTCTTGCAGCATTGCTGGCCACTTCTCTGTAATGTTGGGGCTGCACTGACCTGAGATGTTGAAATTGGATGAGGCTGCCCCGATCTGGTGGCATGACCTCCTCTGCACCAGAATGCCAAGATCTCCGTTGAAGATTTACAGCACCATCTTGCCTTTTTCCACCATCTTTGCACCATGTCTATCACTGAGTGAGGCAGCTTTAGAATTCCAGTATTTGGCGGGTGCACAGCAACCATTTCAAAATGGCTAGGGTGCCAGCAAACCTCATCCTTTGGCAGATATCAGATGAGTTGCTCAGGGAGCAGTGTGTGGGAAAATGGGGCTAGCATTGGCCAGGCAGAAAGGGGCGGCTAGGTTATTAATAAGGCGAGTTTGGAAAGAAATATTGAGAAATTTCATTAGGCCCATGGTGAGAAGCCCTCCAAAAATCTTGATATAATATGCAAATAGCCAAAAGTCCCACTAGATTCACCCTGTAGATTAAAGGAGAGAATAATCCTGGAGCTGTCCTTTCAAACAAGAAAAAATAAATTGGCACTCACATCGATTAATGTAATTTCAATATGGATTAGATTCAATTTCCTACAGTGTGGAAACAGGCCCTTCAGCCCAACAAGTCCACACTGACCCTCTGAAGAGCAACCCACCTCTCCAAACACTATGGGCAATTTAACATGGCCAATCCACCTGACCTGCATATCTTTGGACCACGGGAGGAAACCAGAGCACCCAGAGGAAACCCACGCAGACACAGGGAGGATGTACAAACTCCACACAGACAGTCACCCGAGGCTGGAATCGAACCTGGGACCCAGGTGCTGGGAGGCAGCAGTGCGAACCACTGAGCCACTGTGCAACCTTGATCTTCCAATCATTGTTGATGCTCATAACTGCAGAGATCATGAAATGCTTTCAGACAGGACTTCCAAGTCAAAGTATAAAACAAAACACACTACACAGCACATTGTCAAACAAAATTTGTCATAGTAAAGATTGTAGGACAAATGGCTAAAAGAGTTGGGTTTTCAGGAATGTCTTAAAGGAGTAGAAAGCGAAAACAAGACAGATTTAAGGGAAAAAGTTCCAATGCTTATGAAAAGCCTCAATAGCAATAAGACAAGACCACCAACAGGGGAGCAATTAAAATCTGAGATGGACAAGACGCTATAATTAAAGGAAGACAATACTCACAGACCTGTAAGATTGGAGGGAGTTACAGTGATAGGGAATAGCAAAGCCACAAGGCTAGGTGAGGCATAGAGTCATTGAGGTGTAGAGATGTACAGCATGGAAACAGACCCTTTGGTCCAACTCATCCATGCCAATCAGATATCACAACTCAATCTAGTCCCACCTGCTAGCACCCAGCCCTATCCCTCCGAACCCTTCCTATTCATATACCCATCAAAATGCCTCTTAAATTTTGCAATTGTACCAGCCTCCACCACATCCTCTGGCAGCTCATTCCATGCATGTACCACCCTCTGCATGAAAGATTTGCCCCTTAGGTCTCTTTTATATCCTTCCCCTCACCCTAAACCTATGACCTCTTGTTCTAGTCTCCCTGAAACCAGGGAAAAGACTTTGCCTTTTTATCCTATCCATGACCCTCATAATTTTGCAATCCTCTATTAGGTCACCCCGCAGCCTCCGACGCTCCAGGGAAAACAGCCCCAGCCTGTTCAGCCTCACACAGTAGCTCAGATCTTCCAACCCTGGCAACATCCTTGTAAATCTTTTCAGAAACCTTTCATGTTTCACAACATCTTTCCAATAGGAAGGAGACCAGAATTGTACGCAATATTCCAACAGTGGCCTAACCAATGTCCTGCACAGCCGCAACATGACCTCCCAGCTCCTGCACTCAATATTCTGATCAATGAAGGAAAGCATACCAAACGCCGCCTTCACTATCCTATCTACCTGCGACTCCACTTTCAATGAGTTATGAACCAGCACTCCAAGGTCTCTTTTTTCAGCAACACTGCATAGGACCTTACCATTAAGTGTATAAGTCCTGCGAAGATTTGCTTTCCCAAAATGCAGAATCTCGCATTTATCTGAATTAAACTCCAGCTGCCATTTCTCAGCCCATTGGCCCATCTGGTCAAGAGCCTGTGATAATCTGAGGTAAACCTCTTCACTGTCCACTACACCTCCAATGTTGGTGTCATCTGCAAACTTACTAACTGTACCTCTTATGCTCGCATCCAAATCATTTATGTAAATGAAAAAAAGTAAAGAGACCAGCACCGATCATTGTGGCACTCCACTGGTCACAGGCCTCCAGTCTGAAAAACAACCTTCCACCACCCCTCTCTGTCTTCTATCTTTGAGCCAGTTCTGTATCCAAATGGCTAGTTCTCCCTGTATTCCATGAGATCTAACCTTACTCATCAATGTCCCATGGGGAACCTTGTCGAATGCCTTACTGAAGTCCATATAGATCACATCTACTGCTCTGCCCTCATCAATCTATTTTGTTACTCCATCAACAAAACTCAATCAAGTTTGTGAGACACGATTTCCCACGCACAACGCCATGTTGATTATCCAGAATCAGCCCTTGCCTTTCCAAATACATGTACATCCTGTCCCTTTGTATACCCTCCAACAACTTGCCCACCACCTAGGTCAGGCTCACTGATCTATAGTTCCCTGGCTTTTCCATACCACCCTTTCTAAACAGTGGCACCACGTTTGCCGACCTCCAGTCTGCCGGCACCTCACCTGTGACAAGTTTGTGAGACATGATTTCCCACGCACAAAACCATGTTAACTATCCCTAATCAGTCCTTGCCTTTCCAAATACATGTGCATCCTGTCCCTCAGGATTCCCTTCAACAACTTGCCCACCACCGAGGTCAGGCTCACCGGTCTATAGTTCCCTGGCGTGTCCTTACTGCCCTTCTTTAACAGTGGTACCACGTTAGCCAACCTCCAGTCTTGCAGCATCTCATCTGTGACTATCGATGATACAAATATCTCAGTAAGAGACCCAGCAATCACTTCTCTAGCTTCCCACAGAGTTCTAAGGTACACCTGATCAGGTCCTGGGGATTTATCCACTTTTATGCATTTCAAGACATCCAGCACTTCCTCCCCTGTAAGATGGACATTTTGCAACATGTCACCATCTATTTCCCTACAGTCTATATCTTCCATATCCTTTTCCACAGTAAATACGGATGCAAAATACTCATTTAGTATCTCCCCCATTTTCTGCGGCTCCACACAAAGGCTGCCTTGCTGATCTTTGAGGGGCCCTATTCTCTCCCTAGTTACCCTTTTGTCCTTAATGTATTTGTAAAAAACTCTTTGGATTCTCCTTAATTCTATTTGCCAAAGCTATCGCATGTTCCCTTTTTGCCCTCCCGATTTCCCTCTTATGTATACTCTTACTTCCTTTATACTCTTCTAAGGATTCACTCGATCTATCCTGTCTATATCCTACATATGCTTCCTTCTTTTTCTTAACCAAACCCTCAATTTCTTTAGTCATCCAGCATTCCCTACACCTACCAGCCTTTCCTTTCACCCTAACAGAAATATAATGTCTCTGGACTCTCATTATCTCATTTCTGAAGACTTCCCATTTTCCAGCCATCCCTTTACCTGCGAACGTCTGCCTCCAATCAGCTTTCAAAAGTTCTTGCCTAATACCATCAAAATTGGCCTTTCTACAATTTAGAACTTCAACTTTTAGATCTTGTCTATCCTTTTCCATCATTATTTTAAATCTAATAGAATTATTAGATTTAAAGTGGCCCCAAAGTGTTATCCCACTGACACCTCAGTCACCTGCCCTGCCTTATTTCCCGAGAGTAGGTCAAGTTTTGTACCTTCTATAGTAGGTACATCCACATACTGAATCAGAAAATTGTCTTGTACACACTTAACAAATTCCTCTCCATCTAAACCCTTCACACTATGGCAGTCCCAGTCTCTGTTTGGAAAGGTAAAATCCTCAACCATAACTACCCTATTTTACTTACAAATAGCTGAGCTCTCCTTCTCAATTTTCGTCTCACTGTTAGGGGGTCTATAATACAATCCCAATAAGGTTGTTATCCCTTTCTTATTTCTTAGTTCCACCCAAATAACTTCCCGGGATGTATTTCCGGGAATATCCTCCCTCAGTACAGCTGTAATGCTATCCCTTATCAAAAACGCCACTCACCTTCTCTTGCCTCCCTTTCTATCTTTCCTGTAACATTTGTCTCCTGGAACATTAAGCTGCCAGTCCTGCCCATCCCTGAGCCATGTTTGTGTAATTGCTATGATATCCCATTCCAATGTTCCTAACCACGCCCTGAGTTCATCTGCCTTCCCTGTTGGGCCCCTTGCATTGAAGTAAGTGCAGTTTAATTTATTAGTCCTACCTTATCCCTGCCCTGACTGTTTGACTCGCTTCTGTTCTCAACTGCACCAGTCTCAGATTGATCTCTTTCCTCACTATCTCCCTGGGTCCTACTCCCCCACTTTATTAGTTTAAATCCTCCCAAGCAGCTCCAGCTAATCTCCCTGCCAGTATATTAGTTCCCTTCCAATTTAGGTGCAATCTGTCCTTCTTTTACAGGTCACTTCTACCCCAAAAGAGATTTCAATGATCCAAAAATGTGAATCCTTCCCCCATACACCAGCTCCTCAGCCATGCATTCATCTGCTCTATCCTCCTATTCCTGCCCTCACTAGCTCGTAGTATCGGGAGTAATCCAGATATTACTACTCTCAAGAACCTCCTTTTTAAATTTCTGCCTAACTCTCTGTAATCTCCCTTCAGGATCTCAACCTTTTCCCTCCCTATATCGTTGGTTCCAATGTGGACAATGACCTCCTGCTGGCCCCTCTCCCCCATGAGAACATTCTGCACCGTCTCTGAGACATCCTTGATCATGGCATCAGGGAAGCAACACACCATTCTGCTTTTTCGCTGTTGGCCACAGAAACATCTGTCTGTACCTCGAACTAGAGAATCCCCTAACACAATTGATCTCTTGGAACCCGAGGTACCCGTCATTGCATTAGAGCCAGTCTCAATACCAGAAACTTGGCTGTCTGTGCTACATTTCCCTGAGAATCCATCACCCCCTACATTTTCCAAAACAGCATACCTGTTTGAAATGGGTATATCCACAAAAGACTCCTGCAGTAGCTGCCTACCTCTCTTACCTTTCCTGGAGTTAACCCATCTATGTGATTGTATCTGAGACTTTCCCTCCTTCCTATACCATCCATCACATACTGTTGCTGTTGCAAATTCCTCATCGCTTCTAACTGTCTCTCTAACCAATCCATTTGATCTGATAAGATTCGCAGCCAGCAGCATTTATGGCAGATATAATCTGCAGTAACCCTTAAATTCTCTTTAAACTCCCACATCTTACAAGAAGTACATATCACTCTATTAAAGGCAATTTTTGGTCCTTCACAATCTACAGACCCAGAAAATAATACCGTCTTATTCCTCTACAAACACTACCCCAGGTTAAATTAATAGTTATGGCTTATATTTTAAGTTTAATCAAGTGACATATCCCCAAAAACATATAATCAAGAAAGAACCCACTGTACTCACTACTGCAGATTTCCTGTAGACCACACTTAAAACAACGATTAACTGATCTGATTCTGTGCTGTGAACTTCGCCCAACAGTTCCTCCAAGATCAGTTGTGAATTTCACTGTTTGATCATTTTCCCAGATGCACTCCGATGTCCAGCGATACACAAATTCAAACATCAAAGGCAGTAACTGTGCATGTTCTCTCTCTCTCTCTCTCTCTCTCTCCCTCTCTCTGCTGCACTGACCTCACCATGTGCTTCCTTTGTCTGTTCTTCTCCCTTTTAAAACGGCTGTTGTTTTGACTAATTTTTTCAAAGTTCCAAAACAATGCAACTGCATATAAAACAGTAATTGCTCCTCCTGCAATTTGAGGAAATCACCTCCAGCACCTAAAATACCTCAAAAAAGGAGCAGCTGTTATAGCCAGAAATTTTTCCCATCCTCCATCTTGGATTACAAGGTCAATAGCTAAAATGAGTCACCTTGGAGTTTGTAACTGCAAAATTTGAAATAAAACCCCAACCTGACCTCGGCACATTTTATTAGAGCAATATTATTTTCCTTTAAGTGCTCCGAAGTTTGACGTTTATGTCATAACAACCTGAAAACTATCTTAATAGTCACTCGCCAAAGTAAGCTGTGTACAGGTTTATGATCTCACCAGAATGCCCCATCTTGTGGATAGACACTACAATTGCACCTGGACTGATGGTATGTATTCATCAAGTGGAATCTTATTTACCAGCCTCAGATGGGCAGATCCAAGAAGTATAAGTAAGTCCGTTCCCATCACATCCTTCGTACTGAGAGCAGCTTTCTAGAATTCAGCAAGGATGCTATCCTGTCAGCCTATCTATAGCTAGGTGAAGCCCAGTTCATTTTAAGAGCTGTGATTTGTTGCAGTCCTTTACCTGTGCAGTCCACTACCAGCCTTTCCAACTTGCATATAAAATGGCATTTACTATGAATATTAGGTTGCACGTGAAGAATTCTTTTGTCCCAGACCACCACACATTGGGTGCTAACCCAAAAGGACCCAAAAAGATCATGATTAATGACAAAGTTTAGCTAAAGGAAAGATATTTTAAGATTATAATATAATTGCACATTCTTGTGAATAAGTACAATCCATTAATCAGGCTTCCTCTTCCTAATGACCTTCCTGGTTACAGAACATATAACAGAATAATTGATGTTCAAAGCTGCTTTTAATAGTCGCCAATAATCACTTCAAAGATTCTTTCAGCTTTCCTTCCTCTTGCAATTACCTTAGCAGTAACTTGGCTAAGAGATGTTCACAGGCATGGTTTTCTTTAAAGATAATTGCAAAGATAAAACAAAAACAATCATTGATCACATTGTTCTTTTCAGTTTGAAGTGTTCGCAGTTACATTGCCTACTGCTCGGATTTAATCATGTTAAGTGATTACCAGTATCCTTCAGGTCTGGCAATCAGGAGCCATTAATTGCTCTGGTTTGTTTGTTCTCCAAATTGATGAATCCAACAAATTTCCCAAGGCAGGTAGGAGGTTTCAATGATCATCAACAAAGTGATCTTTTGCATGACTACTGACCAAGCTGACCAAGTTCTGATTAGTATAGCTCGTGAAGTTGGATTTTGGTAAGTAATGAGAGAAGTAACACAATGAAAAAACTGACTGCACAGCCTTTAAACCAAGCAGAAGCTGACCTATAGCAGGATACTGTCACACCCCTCAGATTAGGTACTTGAAACTTGGTCTGTGATCAGTGTCTTGGATCACAGAGTGTCTCCAAGTGGCACTTTTGGATTCAGTTAAATCTAGTTAAGAGAAGACACAACAGTATCAATTTTCTTAAATATTAACATTTATTGAGTAATAGTACAAGATGAAGAAGGAAGAAACATTTATTATATAAATAAAAAGAATGAAAAAGAGAGGAAAGAAACAATAAACCTCATGCCTTTCTGCGTGTTGGGACCCCCTCAATCAAAGACAGGTCTACAGGCTGACATTGTTCCTGGCACTATTCATGATCCCAGTCCAAGGTGAAGTCCAATAAACCATGAATAAACTCTTTCTCTTATGCAGTGTAACAAACAGCAAGTACAGAAAAACAACTACAGAAAAACATGTTGATTATGCCATCTTCGGCACTTACAGGAATTTTAACAGGACTCATTCAAGGGCATGCAGCTGTCAAATATTATCAACAACTTTAGCCCTTCAGCCCATCCTGTACAATCAGTGTCTGGAGGGTATGACTGAAAGTGAGACAGGTATACAGATCTAGAAGAAGCATTTGAGTAGCCTCAGCCAATTCTCTACTAATACAAGGTTTTTGCAAGCTGTGTGGATGAGAGTGGGTATTGTAGGGAAGGTAAGTGAACTGACCACAGCATCGTGGTACAGTGAGCTATTCATTTGGAGGAGCAAGTAGGAATGTGGTTGTGGTAAGGGACTCCATAATTAGGAAGATAGACACTATTTCTTGTATCCGTGAGCAAAATTCCTGAACGTTGTGTTGCCTATCCAGTGTAAGTTCAGAAGTTACACAACACCAGGTTATAGTCCAACAGGTTTATTTGAAATCACAAGCTTTCCAAGCGCTGCCCCTTCACCAGACCCCTTCACCAAGCTTGAATTGTAACCTGGTGTAATATAACTTCTGACCTTGTTCACCCCAAACCAACACCAGCCCCTCCATATTGTGCTTAGTGTAAGGGTTAAGCACATGTTCTTGGAGGTGGAGGGGAGCTTGGAGTAAGAAGTGAGGGATTCAGTTGTCATCAACCAGCATCAGCATAGTTTCTTGAAGGGGAAATCATGACTGACAAGTTTATGAGAATACTTTGAGTTAACAAGCAGAAGATAAAATGGAACCTAGTGTAATATACTTGGATTTCCAAATGATTTGAGTATTGTGTGCATGGTTTAGCCATGGTAGTTGCCCTGCAGTGTCCAGAGATCTGCAGACTAGGTGGGTTAGCCTTGGTAAATGTGGGGTTATGCGGACAGGATGGGGGACTGGGTCTAAGTGGAATGCTCTTCGGATGGTCAGGGCAGACTCAAATGCCCACTTTCGGCACCATATGGATTCTATGATGCTATGAGTTCTGGAATCCACATTATAGGAGGGTGCAATTTGGATACAGAGAATATTTGCCAGGATGTTGCCTAGGTTGAAGATTTTTAGTTTTGAAGAGTGATTGGATAGATTGCAATTGTTTTCCTTGGAACAGAGAGACTAAGGGGGGACATGATTCATTGTATAAAATGATGAGGAGCATAGACAGGATGAATGAGAAGAACTGTTTTCCTTGGTGGAGGGTTCAATAACTGGGGCATAGATGTAAAGTAAGGGTCAAGAGGTTTAGAGGGATGTGACAATTTTGTTTTCACCCAGAGAGTGATGGTAATCTGCAGCTCACTGTGTAGAAGGATGATACATCCAGAAACCTTCACAACAGTTAAGAAGTATTTAGATGTACATTTGTGATACCAAGGAATGCAAGATTATAGGCTAAATGCTGGAAAATGGGATTGGAATAGATTACATGGCTGTTTATGACTGATGCAGACTGAATGGGCTTTTTCTGTGCTGTACAGTTAAAGACTCTGTGTCACCATGACTCTAAATCACTGAGGTAATGAATTCCTTTCAAATGATTTTAGACTACCTAATTTATGGCTTTGATTAAGTTCAAGAGCTCATTTATAGGGGTGACTCAGGTCAAAGCCTCTGCGTGCATGGATGATGTCACTGTCTTCTGCTCTGATGCATGGTCAGTGTACAGATTGCTGAACATCTCTAAGCAGTTCATTCAGACCTAGGGAGGCAAAGTAATCTCTAGCCTGAGCAAGGTCATGTTCTGTGGGAATAGACTGATTGATCAGTTGTCCTTTTCACCATCAGTCAGATGACCTAAAGCTACTGGAGATGTAGTTCAGAGGGGTCAGGGCATGAACCAAGGAGCAGGTAAAAAAAAAAGCTGGGCATGTGGAAGGAATGCTCCTTGTCCAGTGTACATAACAACCAGAGGCAGTACACTCTTGGAGTTACTGTACATGATGCAGGTCTGGCATATTTTTCCACTCTTGGGCCATGGTTATTACCTATACTATGTCCTGCTTTGACTAGAGATTGAAGATAGACTGTATTTGCACAAAACATATAAATGTCTAGAATAAAGAGAAAGGAATGTGCCTAAAATTGCCTTCATTGTAACAGTCATTTTGAGCACTCACTTAGTGGGCAGCTGAATCAAGCTGTGTGTATATCTCGGTACACTAACATCATGTGTCAGTACCTGCCTCAATGATGAGAAGGATGGGCCATGACCACATTAGAACATAGAACAATACAGTGCAGAACAGGCCCGTCGGCCCTTGATGTTGCACTGACCAGTGAACTAATCTAAGCCCATCCCCCTACACTATTCCATCATCATCCATGTGCTTATCCACGGATCTTTTAAATGCCCCTAATGTGGCTGAGTTAACTACAATGGCAGGCAGGGCATTTCACACCCTTACCACTCTCTGAGTAAAGAACCTGCCTCTGACATCTGTCTTAAAACTATCACCCCTCAATTTGCAGCTATGCCCCTCTTACAAGCCAACATCATCATCCTAGGAAAAATATTCACACTGTCCACACTATCTAACACTCTGATCATCTTGGATGTCTCTATTAAATCTCCTCTGAGCCTTCTTCTCTCCAATGAGAACAGACCCAAATCCCTCAGCCTTTCCTCACAAGACCTTTGTTCCAGACCAGGCAACATCCTGGTAAATCTCCTCTTTTCCAATGCTTCCACATCCTTCTTGTAATGAGGCGACCAGAACTGTACACAATATTCCAAGTGAGGGCGCACTAACATTTTGTACAGTTGCAGCATGACATCACGGCTCCCGAACTCAATCCGTCTATCAATAAAACCTAATATATCGTATGCCTTCTTAACAGCACTATCAATCTGGGTGGCAACTTTCAGGGATCTATGTACAAGGACACAAAGATCTCTTTGCACATCCACACTGCCAAGAATCTTTCCATTGACCCAGTATTCTGCCTTCCTGTTACTCTTCTCAAACTGAATCACTTTGTATAGAGATGTACAGCATGGAAACAGGCCCTTCAGTCCAACCCATCCATGCTGACCAGATATCCCAACCCAATCTAGTTCCACCTGCCAGCACCCGGCCCATATCCCTCCAAACCCTTTCTCTTCATATACCCATCCAAATGCCTCTTAAATGTTGCAATTGTACCAGCCTCCACCACTTCCTCTGGCAGCTCATTCCATACACGTTCCACTGTCTACATGAAAAGTTGCCCCTTAGGTCTCTTTTATATCTTTCCCCTCTCACCTTAAACCTCTGCCCTCTAGTTCTGGACTCGCCGACCTGAGGGAATAGACTTTGTCTATTTATCCTATCCATGCCCCTCATAATTTTGTAAACATCTATAAGGTCACCCCTCAGCCTCCGATGCACCAGGGAAAACAGCTCCAGCTGTTCAGCCTCTCCCTATAGCTCAAATCCTCCAACCCTGGCAGCATCCTTGTAAATCTTTTCTGTACCCTTTCAAGTTTCACAACATTTTTCTGATAGGAAGGTGACCAGAATTGCATGCAATATTCCAACAGTGGTCTAACCAATGTCCTGTATAGGTGCAACATGACCTCCCAACTCCTGTACTCAATAGCAACACTCCCTAGGGCCTTACCATTAAATGTATAAGTCCTGCTAAGATTTGCTTTCCCAAAATGCAGCACCTTGCATTTACAGAAAGCCAGTTCTTAATCCAAACTGCTAAATCACTGTCAATCCCATGCCTTCTCATTTTCTCCAATAGCCTGCGATGTGGAACCTTATCAAAGGCTTTAATGAAGTCCATGTACACCATGTCAACTGCCCTCCTCTCATCCACATGCTTAGTCACACTTCTCAGACAACACAATGAGGTTTGTGAGATATGATGTGCCCTTGACGAAACCATGTTGACCATCTCCAATTCAAATGTTGCTTGCTAGATGATTATAAATCCTATCTCTTATAATCCTTTACAAGATGTTTCTTACAACAGACATAAGGCTCACTGGTCTATAATTACCTGGGTGACCTCTGTTGCCCTTCTTGGACAAAGGCACAACATTTGCAATCCTCCAATGCTCTGGTATTAAACCTGTAGACAATGACGACTCAAAGATCAAGGCAAAGGCTTGGCCATCTCCTTCCTAGCTTCCCAGATAATCCTCAGATAAATTCCATCTGGCCCAGCGTACTTATCTACTTTCACACATTTTAGAATTGATACCATCTCCTCCTTAGTAACCTCAATCCTTTCTAGTCTAATAGCCCATATCTCAGTCTTCTCCTCCACACTATTCTCCTTTTCTTGAGCGAAAATAGATGAGAAGCATTCATTTAGCACCTCTCTGATCTCCACAGTCCACACACAACTTCCCACTTCTGTCTTTGACAGGCCCTATTCCGACCCTAGTCATCCTTTTATTCCTCACATAACTATAGAAAGCTTTAGAGTTCTCTTTTATTCTACCTGCTAAAGACTGCTCATGTCCCTTCCTTGGTCTTCTTAACTCTCTCTTTAAATCCTTCCTAGCTAATGTGTCACTCTCCATCACCTCATTTGAACCATCTCGTCCCAACATCACGTAAGTCCCCCTCTTCTGCTTAACAAGAGATACAATTTATTTTGTAAACTATAGTTTCCTTACCTTATCACTACCTTCCTGCCTGACAGGGACATACTTATCAAGGACATGCAATATCTGTTCCTTAAACCAACATTTCAATTGTCCCCATCCCCTTCATTTTGCTAACCAATTCTATGCTCCCTAAGTCTTGCCTAATTGCATTATAATTGCCCTTCCCCCATCGATAACTCTTGAGCTGTGGCATGTACCTATCCCTTTCCATTGCTAAACTAAATATAACTGAATTATGGTCACTCTCTCCAAAGTGCTCACCTACCACTAAATCAAACACTTGGCCTGGTTCATTACCAAGTACCAGATCTAGTGTGGCCTCCCCTTTTGTCAGCCCTTCGACATACTGTGTCAGGAAACCCTCCTGCACACATTGGATAAAAACTGAGCCATCCGACAAATTAGAGTTATAGCATTTCCAGTGGATGTTGGGCAATTTAAAGCCCCCATCGTAACCATCCTGTTTCTTTCACTCCTGCCCAGAATTATTTTGCCAATCCTCTCCTCCACATCCCTGGAACTTTGCAGAGGCCTATAAAAACTCCCAGCAGTGTGACCTCTCCCCTCCTGTTTCTAACCTTAGCCCATACCACCTCAGTAGATGAGTCTGATGAAGGGCTTATGCCCGAAACACTGATTCTCCTGCTCCTTGGATGCTGCCTGAACTGCTGTGCTTTTCCAGCAACACACTCGCAACTCTGATCTTTAGCATCTGCAGGCCTCACTTTCTCCCACCTCAGTAGACTAGTTCTCATCGAGAGTTCTTTCAGACACTGTTATACTGTCCTTGACTAACAAAACTACACCTCCCCCTCTTTTACTGCCGTCCTTGATCTTAATGAAAGATCTAAACTCTGGAACCTACAACATCCATTCCTACCCCTGCTCTATCCATGTCTCCGAATTGGCCACAATATCAAAGTCCCAGGTACCCTATCCATACTACAAGCTCACCGACCTTATTTCGGATACTCCTGGCATTGAAGTAGACAGACTTCAAACCAGCTTACTGTCTGCTGGTACACTCCTGTGATCATGAAATCCTGTCCATGCCCTACCGACTCTCATCCTCCTGTGTACTGGAATTACACCAAAGGTTCCCACTCCCTGATGAGCTAGTTTAAACCCACCCAAATAGCACTAGCAAATTTCCCACTCAGGATATTAGTACTCCTCTGGTTCAAGTGAAGACCGTCCTGTTTCTAGAAGTCCCACCTTCCCCAGAATGAGCTTCACTTTTCCATATACCTGAAGCCCTTCCTCCTGCACCATCCCTGCAGCCACGTGTTCAGCTAATATCTCTCCCTGTTCTTTGCCTTGCTATCACATAGCATGGGTAACAAACCAGAGATAGCAACTCTGTTTGTTCTAGCTCTCAGATTTCACCTAGCTCCCTGAAATCCTGCCTTACACCCCTATCCCTCTTTCTATCTATGTTGTTGGTACCTATATGGACCACGACTTGGGACTGGACACCCTCTCCCTTCAGGACCCCAAAGACACAATCTGAGACATCACAGACCCTGGCACCTGGGAAACAACACACCAACCATGAGTCTCTTTCATTCCCAACAAACCTTCTATCTGACCCTCTAACTACTGAGTCCCCAATAACTAACACTCTCCTCTTTTCCTCCCTTCCCTTCTGTGCAACAGGGACAGATTCTGTACCAGAGACTGCATCCCAATTCATGCCCCTGGTAGGTTGACCCCCCCAATAGTATCCGAAACAGTATACTTGTTTTTCAGGGAAATGACCACAGGGAATCCCTGCACTGGTAGTTTTTTCCCCCTTCTAACAGTTACCCAGCTTTTTTCGTGCCTAGGAGTAACTGCTTCCCTGTAACTCTTATCTATCACAGACTTTGCCTCCCGAACGATCCAAAGTTCATCCAGCTCCCGATCCAGTTTCCTAATGAGGTCTTGGAGGAGCAAGAGTTGGGTGCACTTCCTGCAGATGTACTTGGATGGGACACTAATGGCGTCCCTCACCTCAAACATTACACAGGAGAAACATTCATCTCCCTGCACTGCCATCCCTGCTATGGAACACTCAATTTAGCTGGAATATGTAGTACTGCCTGTCCATTATGGATAGATTTCTACAGAGAAACTCCTTTGACCACCAGTAGGCAGTCATCAGAATGTAACATCATTGAGATCCTGTGGGAAAGGGGGGTGGTCAGTCCTGATGGACGGTTTCCTTAACCGACTGTAAGTACTTTGGTTAAAAGCCCTATCACCAGAACCTTCCAACAAGAGTTGAGATACGGCTTGGTTAGTTGTGAGGAAGACTTTCCCTTTATATCCTTCCTCTACATCCAAAATCTCACTTCTTCCTCATTGCCCTCAAGGTGGCTGTGGTCGGGAAGAAACCATAGTCCACTTACATTTGGAATGTGCCATTAAAGGAAGCTTCAAAGAGCTGTAGTCACTTTTATCAAGGTCCAATTCGTGCAGGTCTGAGGACTTCTGTCTCCTACATGCACCAAAAAGAAAATCAATTTTGCCTGAAATTTCCAGTGCAAAACATTGCCTACAACTAAGTATTGCAGACTGGTACAATCCACAGTCCTGGACTACATGCTCAGGGATACATTCAAGCTTGGGGTAGCAACCATAAAGTTGCATTAGGGAAATGCCTTTTAGCTATAGTACACCAATGATCTGGAAACTGTGTAGGACCCCTCAGACTTTCTGCTTGATATGCAGTACATTTGTAAATATTAAGAGTATTGCAAGACACCTCAGAAAGCAACATATTGTATGGAGAAATGTTGAATTATATTGCATGTTTTGTAATATTCAAGGAAACTTTGGAATGTTTACAAATTTTATGAATGAAGTGTATTTTTTGAAAAAGAAATTTAAACATCCTGATCATATCTCTGCATACAATAATCTGTACTGATTGAATAAAAAAGACCTAACCTTTCAAGACCATATCACTGACATCACAACAAAACATTTTGGGAAATGCAATTTTTCTCATTATCACTTCCACTTAACTAGGCCATCAAGAATTACAGCTCCCAAAAATAACCGCTGAAAAGACAATGATGCTTATTTTACTGAATTGTTCCATTTTCCTGCAATATTAATCGACTGCTGTTTTCTTTTTTTAACTTTGTTCTTCCTTTTGAGTTCTTCTCATTTCAAGCATCATCCTGCAGTGAAAACTATTTTTAATCTGACGACTAAGAACCGATGGAAGAAGGGCCTATTTATTTTGTCAGTTTCTGTGAGCTCCCTTTGATCAAGTAACATATGACTACACAGGAAAGATGATGCATGGAGAAATGCAGGCGCTGATATTTCAAGGCACATTGCAACAGTGTGCTATGCCACTATGTGGTGCTATCCTTTCACTTAAGAAATTGATTGAAGTTCTCTCTGCTCAGCCTCTCAATAAAAGGTTGTCTTCATGAAACCTTTTCGAATGAACCTGCTGCATATAATGAGCAGCTGCTTCTTCATAACATAAGCAAATATCACACAGAGCACAAAAGTAGCTTAATACTTTCAGCAAATTCATAACATAATTTTGCCTTGGTATGATCGTTTATTTGCTTTCAATAAGTTAACAATATGAATAGCATGGGTGGTACTATTTACAAACAATCTAAAACGAAAAATCATCTCAGTTCAAATATTCAAGGAATCGGTTTACAATGTAAAATTTTAATTGAATCTTTTTCCATTTGAAACTGAGAATGTTTGGCTGCAATTTATTTTCTTTCCACTTGACAGTGCTGCAGCCATTGCAGTGTCATTCCTGATGAAGGGTTACTCATACAACAAGGAACATAAAACTCATGTGCTCATTCAACTGCTGTTTACATCTTTTGGTAAAAAGAAGTAGTGTTTCCAGGAAAAAAACATGCTAATGAACATGGTGCCTGGGCTCAATTGCCATGTATTGTTTAGAATCTTCCTGAGGTGTTGATATTGCATGATATTGTGCTTTGCTCTGATTCTTGCCAATGATTTAGGAGCTCCAAGATGACACCGCTGCTTCTATATGAATGTAACATTCCTCTGTACCCTTTTCTTTAAAACAGGACCTGAGATTTGAGACTGTAAGCTTCGGATCCACACATTTATTTTAGTAGAGCCCACTTCAATTTTCTGTATTCTATCTGTACATAAGGTTCATGATCACTCCTGATAGAATTTCTGCAGGCTGACCGTGAAGTGACAAGGGTTGCTTATCATTAAGATGTGGCTGTTTGAAGTAATAAAGCTAAGCTGTATCAGGAAGGAGATAGAGTGCTTGGTTTCCTGCTGCAATTATACCAATGCTGGCAAAACAAAAGACTTCAGGAAGAAAGGCGAAGAACATGGCCCTATTTACATCAATAGAGTTGACGTGGAGAGAGTCGAGAGTGTCAGGTTCCTAGGAGTGATGGTTACCAACAGTCTGTCATGGAACCCCACGTAGATGTGACGGTCAAGAAGGCACAACAATGTCTCTTCTTCCTCAGTTTGCTCAGGATTATTCGCAAGTCCATAAGGACCTTCACCAACTTTTACAGATGCACCATAGAAAGCATACTATCTGGATGCATAATGGCTTGGTACAGCAACTGCTCTGCCCATTACCTTAAGAATCTACAGAAAGTTGTGTGCACAGCCCAGACCATCATGGGAGTCAACCACCCATCCATGAACTCTATTTACACATCTCATCGCCATGGAAAGGCTGCTAGCATCATCGAAGACCTCTCCCATCCCAATAATGCTCTCCTCCAACCTCGTCTGTCAGGCAAATGGTACAGAAGCTTGAACACATGCACTAACAGGTTCAAGAACAGCTACCTCCCTGCTGTTATTAGACTGCTGAATGGACCTCTCTAATTTCAAATCTAATGTTAATCTTGCTTTGTGCACCTCCTGTGCAGCCGTAACTTTCTACGCATGGCTCTGTCTAAACACCCTATGATCTGTATGTCCTTGTTTGTTATAATTTGCATGTACTGCTCGCAAAACAAAACTTCCACTGTGCTTAGGTACATGTGACGACAATAAATCAAATCAAATCAAATCAAATCAAATATCATGCTTTAGATTATCCAGAGGAAAGAAAATGAAGTGATCTCACAATGTTATGTTACTTCCATCCAGGTTCGCTGTAGCTCATAACAATTATATCTGTTACATTTGTGTTTATAATCCCATCCCAAAACTGCATATTATCGAGACAAACGCTGGCACTGGCCCTCTTACATCCCATTCAAAACCTTCGGTGACAAGGCTCATGACAATCATGAAGAGTACAGAAACAATGTATCTTGTCTTTTTGTGACAGAAAAGGAATAAATGAGTACTGCAGTAAAGCCTGGGCAGAGTATTATCTGCTCCCAGGAGGACCCAGTTCCACCATAGAACACACCAGATGGCCTCCTTCTTTAGAGACTGCAATTTCCCTTCCCACGTGGTTAAAGATGCCCTCCAACGCATCTCGTCCACATCCCGCACCTCCGCCCTCAGACCCAACCTCTCCAACTGTAACAAGGACAGAACACCCCTGGTGCTCACCTTCCACCCTACAAACCTCTGCATAAACCAAATCAT